>NC_133027.1:91863461-92185384 GCF_048771995.1 Taeniopygia guttata
GCATTAAAAATTTGTTGTTCTGGGCACTTTCTACATTAATCAAAAGGAAATTCCAAGGCAAGATAGTTTAGCTATTACTTACATAATTTTATCTATTACCCTAACACATTATAGAGGTAAAATTATATTTTGTGTGCCACTATTGCTGTGAGCACATAGTTATGAACAATGGAAAATGAGAATACTGAGGGAAAAGTCTCAAATATGTGTGTGTTTGTTAAGCTTAAAACTTATTCTGGTATTCAAGAGATGAATTTTTGCTTTTTACTCCAAGTATTTTTTTTTTTCTGGGTAATTTTGGCAGAAGGTTTTGTTCTTCCTGAGTTGTATGTGGTTTTATTGTGCTTTGTTGAAGAAAGTATGAAAGATATGAACAGTTATGTTTGGGAGCAGAAAAATCTAAATTAATTAGAGCAATTAAGTTGCTGTGACCTCAGTCTTATCCACCCCCCCAATGCCCCCCTCTCCCCCAAATTACTCAGAATTGGAGCAAAATATCTGTTGTGGTTTATAAGGATTATTGCAGAGAAAGTGTGTTGACAATTCCTGAGAGGATTTTTAGTAAAATTTTGCCTAAATACCTAATGTTGTGATATATTTTTAACATGTATTTTTTCCTACTTTGCATGCATATGAAACTAATTTCTGATTTTAAAAATATAATGTATTTCATCTGCCAAGTAAGAATTTCATAATGTACTTCCTCTTTTGTTCTTTAGAAAAATTGATTCCCCTCCTTGTTCCCTTCCATTTCCTAATTCATGTGCTTCTCCTCTCAGTGTTTTTCCTTTTAATGGGAGAGGGGGTAATTTTGTATTGGTTTCTGCTGTGTGCCTGTGGGCATTTCTGTAAATTTAGATCAAACCAGGCCAGTGGTTTCTTTTTCAGGAGGTCTGCAAGCTGCTAGAAGAAGTTGTTGCTTCAAGGGTCAAACGCTACTTGGAGGCACCTAAACAACGTGGCCAGTGGAAAACCATGGAACAGGGATCATCTGGGCCTTTGTTTCTCACTGGTAAAAGAAATTATTTAACTTAGTGTGCAATAAAGTGTTGTGGAAAATACTGTTCTTTGTTTTTTCTGTGAAAAATTTGCCATCAGGAAGGCCTGAAATAGTTGATGTTTTGGTCTGGAATTAGTTCAGCTATGTTAGTGAAAAAATTAAGTAGATTTTAATTTTCTGTGTTGCTTAAAAGTGAACATAATGCTGGTACTATTAGTCCGAGAGCCTATCATTAGAACTAAAAAAAAAAAAAAAAAAACAACCCAACAACAATAACAAAAACAAAAACAAAAACCAACTTACACAATCCTTGGTCCTGCAAAATTGATTGAAATCTTGGTGGTTTCTTAAATCTCCTTTCTACTCACCCATTTAGTTTAGAATTTTAAATAGATAATATCTTTAATTCTCCTTTTACTTTTGACAGGCTGTTCAGTCTTAAAATGTTGATGTGATATGATGAACACATTTTTTGTGTGTGTGAAGGTGTTGAGGCCAGTGGGTGCTATTTCAGTACATCCACATTTTAAACTAAAGATCATGATCTCTGTAGCTTGGGCCTTACTGTTAGATCAGCTTTGGGGCTCAATGGCTGCCAGTTTTTGTTTAGTACCATTTAATTGTTGGCATAATGCTGGGATTTACAATTGATAGATTTATCTGTTGGTCTTATACCAGCAATTTATCTTTAAATAGTTCTTAGGCAAAAAATTACTGGTGTTTGTTACTAGCCTGGAGCAGGTTATAAACTCATCTCAGAAAAGATGAGCTGCAGTAGTAAAGCTCTGTGCTGGCCATGTTTTGTCACATTTCCTTAAATACAGGAGAGATCTCTACTGGAGTATGGCTTCTGCAATGCATGTGATTACATACTTACATTAGATCATCACTATGCTCATAAATTTTACAATTCAACATGTATTATGTGAATAGTTTCAATTGGGAACAAGTTCATTGCCTCTTAAAATGCTTTCCATTGTTGCAAAAGGTGTATTCCTATAGAATGCTGGTTGGTGGTTGGAGCTTTACATGCTCTTGTCAATAATAATGATAAAACACAGGTTATATACTGTATGATTGGCTTATTATTGCAAAATTTTAGGCATATGTGGCAGCCAGGTTCTTCTGCCATGACGTGGGCTTTTTCCCACCTCTCAAGAACACAATACCAAATAAGTAAGAAGTGCTTCAGGCCACTAATGGATTTCCAAACCTGTTTCTTCCTTGCAAGTAGTACCTACATTTTATCCCTTTAAAATATTATTCTTGTTTGTCAAGCACATGAACTTTCAGACCTCTGTACTTTTCTGATTGTGTGTGAGATTGGTGAGAGATGGTGAGATTGGAATTTTTAAGATTTGTTCAGATTTTTCTGTGTTTTCTTTTATGAAGAGATGCTTTTTATTACTTATTTTTTAAAGTTTCCTGCCTCAGTAAAAAGTAGATTTTGAAAAAAAAAATATTTTATAAGGTAAGACTGCCAGACATAATAGTTGTTTTTGTATATGTGGGTAGATGGAACACTAATTTAAGTGTGTTTGTTAGAATTTAGGGTCTTCTTTTTTCTTTCATATCATGAACTTTCCAGTAAAAATACTGGTATGCTGTCTCGGGGTTGGGAGCTGATCTTCTGCTTCACTCTTCCCCTTGTTTCCTGAAAATTAAAAGGCAGGGTTTGAGGAGGTCATCAGTAATATCAGTGACAGTTTTGGATTAAAGGATATTTACTTTGGATGAGGCAGAATGACTGTTTCATCAGTTTTCTGCAGTTAAATCTCACCGTCATTAATTAATAATAAAGAACTAAAGGAAGAAAACAGGCTGTGATAACGAACATTCATGTTCAGCTTCACTTCCAAAGCCAACTCTTTCTTTTTCTCTCAGCCTGCTTTGCTCAAGGCTGTAATTTGTAAGAAAGGAGTGCTTTGTTCAAGCCCAAGAATCAAGTTTCTTCAAGTTCCATTGGAGTCTGTTCTTACCTGGGAAGGAAATAACAGAATAGGTGGGTGTTCACTGGGGCAACGGGCCCTGCCTCCAAGGACTGACCTTTTGAGGTGAGCCACAGGGCCAGGGGGCTGTACCAGCTACCTCTTGTGTTGTGCACTCCTCTCTGGGATCACAGCTTCTGTTTGTAGGCTGCAGGGAGATGGGTTTGTGTTGTTCACACAGATGAAGTGCCACATTGCAGGCCACTGCTTGGCTGGCAGGGTTTTGTACCACACAAAGGAATGCAGGACTCCAGTGTGCTCCATGGGCAGCTCTTGCTGTGTTTGGAGCTTAGGAAGAATTTCTGAGTTCTTCAAGCTCTGTGTGGTTTCTTTTGCTCCAAGTTATTCAAGTCAGTGTGGAGTTGCACTGCTGTAAATCCCCTGCTCTTGTAGGGAGGTGTGTATCTACAGAGGGATCCTTCACAGGATTGTTAACTGCTTGCTTACTCTTTCCAGTGCTTCAGGTCAGCAGTCCACCCCTGGGTGTAGTTGCATCGTTTCAAGTCAATTTTAACTAGTTTGCTGTACACACTACAGGATTTATTCAAAATTTCTTAAAAATATAATTATTAGATTAGTATTAATAGAATTTTAGACTACCTTTAATGTCATGGCATGTTGTATTAGGTTTCATTTCAGAACTAGAAGCCAAGCTACCTTAAGAGTTGTTGAGTCTTCTACTTCCTTACTACTATAACAATTTGAAGAGAAAATTTTCACCTATCACAGCTTGTTTTTAGTATTAACATTATATTATGTTTAATATTAATCGTGACACTACCTTTCATTTTTTGTGACACTTAATGCAAATATCCATACAAGTTACTTGTTAATTTACGTTTCTTTTCCATTTGAGTTACACCCACACTGCAGTGTGCGGTGGGTCTCATACCAGCTCATTAGGAAATCTGTGGGTGTTACACACAGGAGAAGAAAGAAAGAAGGAAAGACTGGAAAAATGAGAGAAAGTAGCCAAGACAAGCAAGTTCTTCCTATTCTTCCTTCTGTCTGAACAATTTCCACACCCTTCCCAAATGGCCAGTATGAACAATTTGCCAAAGTAAGCTTTAATTTCGTCTTTGGACATAGGCTTTGGTATAAACTCTCTGTTTCTTGTGTTTAATTAATGTCCAAATGTGTTTGACTTCAGTTTATTTTATTTTTTTAAAGAGAAATTTAAAATGGGGTTGATTTTCAAAGGCTGAATTTTGCCTGCACCTAATCTGCATGGCCAAAATCATGCAAGAAGTTCATCAGCCAGGTATGGCTTGTGATTGCATTATTTGAAGTTTCATGTTCCATAGAAAGTGTCTGGTTTTGATCAAGAGCAGTGAGAATGAAGAGGAGATTACAGAGGTCTGAGTAGAAGGATTAAATACAGGAGAAATGGCAAAGGGAAAATTGAAAACAATAAGGAAGAAGGTGAGGTTTACATGGGCATAGAGGAAACAATAAGGAGAAGTGAAAAAAAGTGTGGCTGTTAGAAATGGAAGGAAGGAAGAAGGTATATTGTGAACTGACTTTCTTCCCCCTGTTGAGGGAGGAAAAAGTTAACTATGTTTTTCCTACGAGTAATTTTCAGATTTACTCTCATTCCTTCCCTAGCATCCTTGCTGTTTCTCTTGGCTTGAGGGTGGGACATTTTTGCTCTGATTTCAGATCTTTTTATTGTACAGTCTCTTCTACAGTGAAAATAATTAGAGAGCATGCTGTCACATGGCACAGTGAGCTCCCAGCTTGATTTTATCTGCTTTCCCTGGGACTCTGTGTACTTTTTAATGTATTTTTAACTTTCTCCTCTCATGAAATGGGGCTTACTGTGATCATGAGTCCATCTTTTCACCCAGTTGCTTTTTGCAAATGTGACTGTACTCTATTAACAGGTAGAAGTCTCAGACTTGAAATTCTCAGATATTAGCTTCTTATAAGCTTACTAAAATGAGAACCTGGAAGAAGTACAAGAGCTGTTACGAGTAGTGCAGCCTTAAAAAGATCTGGAGTCAAAGTTCATGTCTAATTTAGTATAAAGAAAAATGCATAAGATGCAATTTCATAAGAAAATACATTTTTCTTGCTTATGAAACCATTTTTTGGCTCCTGCAAGCACACACAAAAAAAATATACAATAAATCATGATGGTAAATATTCCTAACTCTTTTGGCCTTGCATTTTAATTTGAACATGATGATGTTTTTAAGGGAAACGCCCTTTTCAGACTGCCCAGTTTGCTTTAGGAGTTGCTGTAGGAAATGAATTGTGTGAAATACTTGTAGGCTATGTCCCACATTGTAGTCCTGTAACAGCAAAACTGATTCATTCCCACCCTCCCAGCTGTTAACTCGCGCTCCTCTGCTGTGAAACTGTTTGGTTGGCTTTGAACTAGAATCTTTTCATTTGCCTTGCTTGAACAGCAACTCTACAACACTTTGATGGGTGCTGCCATAGGGGTCTGGGTAGGAATCTTTCCAATGAACTTGAGATTTGGAGTTGCACATTGTAATATCTGTCCCTCAAAAGAATTACATTGCAGCTCTCTGCAATGGACTCATTTATGATTTGTGGCCAAGTCCTGCAGATCTGTGTGAACTTTAAACTTAGATTCATTGTCTGTGACAACAGAGGTCCCTGAAGTATGCAGTAACTTATGCAATAACTTATGAAAAATGTTTTGATTTAAGTGTTTTATACTTAATATTTCCTGGTTTTGCTTTAGATTGCTTCCCTCCCCCCACCTCACATTTTTTACAACCAGATAATGGGGAATAAGGGTATCTTTTTTAACCAAAGCATTCTTCTATAAGATCAAGGTTATATATCTGAACTCTTTTTTTTTGTCATTTTGTTCTTTTCTAAAGGTAATGGGTATTTGACAAGAACAAAAGAAATGTCTGTACTTACACACTCTTGGGGTGTTTTCTTTATTTGTGATTTTTTTTTCCTATCTTACCTTAGATTGTAATACAATAGAGTTGGGAAAAATGCCAAGAAGGGCAACAGAGATGATCTAAGATGAGGAAATCCAATACAAGGAACAGTTAAGTGTGCCTGGACTCTTCAGCCTGGAAAATATATCAATTATGGGGAATACAACCAAGATCTATGAAATAATTTCTTGTCTCATTCTCTTCCAGTTTGAGAATAAGGGCGTATCAAATGAATGGAAATGCTGTGGTAGTTATGAGAGCTGTGGAACTCTTTGCCAAAGGATAACAGATATGATAAAAGGTTGTGCTTCAGCCACGGCAACGTGGGAGAGTATTCCAGGGAGGGGGCAGAATCTCCTCTGTTTCACCAAAGGCCTGAGCTGAGAGGGCTTGGAGCCTGACAGAGTATCAGGGAAGTAACTAAGTGCACTTGGCTCTTGTATTTTAGGGTCCCCTTGTAGGCATTTCACAGCCAAGGTAGGTCTTTGGTCTTCTTCTTTGTGGCCTTCTTACCATTGTGCCCCTCTGAAAAGGAGACCTCATTCAGTCAGAGTCAGTGGGTGTCAGAGGCTGTGAGGAGCTTCTGCACTGCCTGGACTGAAGTATCTGCCTTGAGAAGGATCTGTGGTGACGCTGATACTGGCAGAGGCCTCAGCAATGGCTCTCCCTGTCTTACATGGGATATTTGCAGCTCCAGCATCAGCTGGGTTGAACATGTTCTCCATATTTTACTTCTTCCCTGGTGGCAGCTCCTCATTAAATTATTTATGGTCTTGGGTAAGAAATAAAATGTTGTACTTATTTTAAAGATGTCCTTAATAAAATGTTTTATATAGGTAGAATTGGATTGAAAAAAACCAATAGGACAGTTGTTTAATTTGGTGTATTCATGTAAAAAGGAAGAATTTGGTGTTGGTTTTGAAAACAGTCTTGACCTCTACTCTTAAAATACTCTCTGCCTTAATGCATTGTATCACTTTCTCTTGGTTTCATCTTATTTCCATTTGTTTGTCTCTTCCCATATGACTTTTTTCATTTTATGAAAAGAAAAAATATAATGGAAATGAATCCTAGTTATGTGTGTGTGCAAAAAAGTGTTTGCATGCACAAACAGCTACTCTTACATATCTATATGAGCTATAAAGGTCTTCCTTTATCATCCAAATATTTCTGCAGAGTGATTTTGCTTTTAGTACTCAGTTTATGCAATGACACATACATTAATGCAAATTTAAAGTTTATCTTTGGAGTTTTCTTTCTACAGTTAAACAAAAAATCAGCATCCATTAATCATGTGTCTTTACAAAGTGGTGTGTCTCAGTTTCTCAGAGTTGGCTGGAAGTTAACAGGTAATTTATCTCTATCAGTTAAAAATGAAGTTTAGGGTACTAGTTTGATGCAGGTGTTTCAAGTCAGGCAAGATGAACCCCACCTTTAATTTCTGATTTGATTCTCACCTGAGAATATCAAAGTGACTCTCATGTAGGCCAGGGAACGTACCCTTGGAAAGAGCCCTTGGCATGCTTGTTCCGAGTGGGAATTCAGCATTTTTGGAGGGCACATGAAGCCAATTTGAAAACCTATCCCTAAGCAGTATTTCTTACTTGACTGCCTTACTCTTCTTTGCCGCATCTTTTCCTCTTGGAGGTGCTCTTCGTGTGTGCTCTCTGCAGGTTTTACAGCTTCTCCAATCCCTTGGAACCAGGAATACAGAGGATGGATTCTCAGTGTCCAGCTCATGGACTTGTTTTAGCACTAGGCACAGCTGGAAGAGGTGGCAGATAGGTTTGGGGTTTTTGAGTGCTCACTGTTTTTGTTTAAATGTTTTGATTCTAAAAATTAACTAGGTTTAATAGCTTATTTTGCCTTTAGTTCAACTGTGCATTAAATGAGATTTACAAAAAAAGGATTGTTACTTTGAAATTAACTATTGAGTTCCTTTTTTTTAAAAAAAACTGCTCTTTATTAAATGTTTCTAAAGAGAACAATATTGTTTTGGTTAAAATGTAAGCAAGAAAGAATAGGGATTTGAAATAAAACCTAAAAGAAATGTGATTTCCCTAGAAATGTTCAGAGGAATTTGCTTAATTGCAACCAGAAGTTTGACCTGGAAGTGTAATGCTTTGACCTTTTAGCTGTCTGGCTTCCTAAATGTGTTGTTTCGCTCTCTTTAAACTGTGAGAAAATCTCTTTTATACATCTTTAACCCTTGCCTTACCTTAAAGTCTCAGTAAAAATCTGCAAGCAATCACCAGCAAAAGAAAAATCATCATGATATTTTAAGAAAAAAAAAAATTGTTATAGCTATGTATTGAGCATTGAAGTCCTTTATATTTTCATTTTAACTGGAAGTAATTTGGGGTATAATTTCACTGTTAAATATGAGTGGAATTTCTTTTAAACTTTCCATGCTACCATATTACACAATAATACTCTCCTTTGTTCTTAAGTTTCATTATCATATGACCAAGGTAGAAATTACAGCTTTTAAAATTGCAAACATTTTTGTGGGTTTATTCATATTTGGAAAATTTTTATAAGCCTTCATGGGAATCTGTCCAGATACAGATGGAGGGCCAATTCCTGAGAAAAATTATGCCTCTTTTCTCTATGTTAGTAGTTTAGTGAGAGCAGTTCTAGATGTTTGATTCACCCCTGAGTACCAGGTATGTTGTGGTTACTACACACAAAGTATTTCTGTGGACTACAAAGGCACAGTGGCACACCACAAAGAAAACTAACCCCACAAAGCTTTGCAGTGCCCATGCCTTAATTTAGTAAAAAAAGGAGAGATAATTAAATAAAAATTTAGTAGTATAGTAAATAATAAAGACTCCTTGAAAATGGGAGGAAGAAAGTTCAGTATAATTGTGGCTGTGTTGTGGACTTAGAACTTGATGTATGATGAACTTCAGACAGATCAGAGATGTTCTAATGCACAGCAAATTACACATATTCAGGGAGAAACATCCCGTATTCACTGTACAAATCCATGCTTAAATGCCAAAACTTACTTTAGAGAGAATAGTAGATGATAGTTTTGTGTTTTTTTACTGAGTATCTTTCTCTTATTCCTTTAATTAAGATATTTCGGTTTGTGGGGGTTTTTATGTGTACATATATGGGCCGTAGAATATGGGCAATGCCTGTCTTTTGTCTGCTGTTTTCTTGCCATGGCAAAAGATAGGATTGTGGAGTTTGGTCTTTTGCATAAAAGACCTTAAATTTGCTATTTAGTTTTGAGGAAGAGGGTGTTCTGTGTACTTTGTTTTTGTTTTTTTTTTTCACTTGCCATCTGTTAAGGTGATGTAAGAAAAGATGGCTGCTGAGCTGTGCCATTCAGGTGGTCCCTTATAACACCATGTTCTTGACTGAGCTAAAATGATTGGTTTTATACAAACCATTTGCAGTCAGTCTCCAGATCTTTGCGCCAGAGCTGAGCTTGTGGCACTGGGCAGATGCTCCCAATCATGGTTGTTCTTGGTCTCTTTTACTGGCATCCTCTTTGCATCAGAGATTGTGAGAGCCAAAGGACATCCAGACTTACTTAGAAATAGAGCCTTTCAGCAGCTGATTTAGTTAAGGTCAGTTTGCCAGCATTTAAAAAGAGAAAATACAGAAGGCTCTATTGTGGTACTTTCCACCTATTTGCTACGCCCCAGAATTTCCTTCTGTTCTGTGTTGTTGCAAATCTAACAAGAGTCTGTTGTGTGAAAAGACAAAAACCTGTGAACCTCTGGCACGACTTGCTTTATTCAGACAACAGCATGAAACTGCAGGTTCAAGTCCATACATGTCTCTTAGAACTCACATTCTTTTGAAGTGTCCTCTAGATGTTAGGGTAGGAAAGGAGTTGACTATCAACATTTACCTCTTAGCTCCACTGGGATAGCCTAACAGGAATTCTCAAAAAAAAAAAAAAAAAAAAAAAAAAAAATTATTGCTATATATCAAGATCACCTTTGAAGAAACTATGTTTTCACGTTTAAAGTTCCTTTTTAAAGTTCTGCTGAATATACTTGCTCCAGGTTGGTCTTTCCCTCTCGTTCTCTCCCATCATGTCTGCAGTGGCAGTGTTGGGCTTTCACCAAGCCCAGAGGTATTGTAGCCCTGTGATACAATATATTCCTGACATTTTTAGTGACCCTTGCCTAGAGACCTTGTTATTGGTGGAAGATGAAAGTCTTGGCAGCTGTGGGAGCTCTAGGGTTAAACCCCTTTCCTCTTGGGGGTGAAAATTTTGCAGAAGTTATTTCCTCTTGACAGAGAGAAAAAAAATTGTGCCTATAGACTTGTGAAAGGTTTAATTGACTTTATTTGAAAATCTTTCAGTGTCCTAATATTGGCACCAGTGATTTTGCTGTTCTAATGAACACTAAGGGGAACCAGTCATGTCTGATAAATTCCAAGATACTAATTTCCACATTTTGGTTGAGTTTTTGTGCTTGAAGAAGCTTTGTTTTGTAGAAATCCCTCACCCTTAAAATACAAAATCATCTATTTCAACTACTTAATGGCGTAAAAAAAATTTCCTGCAGCTCATGAATTTCTTCAAGGAAAAACCACAGAGCCAGGCTGAAAGGACATACTTTGTGTACAAAGAGGCACATGCTGTATTATGCATTCCCTAGCACTGTGAGTCAAAGTTGGGTCCACCACAGTGTCTGTGTCTCATTTGAACCAGAATCTGCCTTCCTTTATCACTGTGGGGAGTTCAGTGATGTGAGTGGTTGGGCCATTTGGGGAGAGCTGTGTCTAGCTAGTCTGTGGGATGTACTTGTCCTGATGTCTCAGTCATTTGAACTGAACCCCATCATAGTCCAGGCACTTGGAAGAGACTTGGGCTTCTCCTGGGCTGCTGACTTGTCAGACAGTGTTTACCACAGGGTTTGTGTTCCAGCTCCCTCTGCCTTTTGGCTGGTAGCAACAGATGCCTTTCTCAGCCTTTCTCTTGGTTATTGTGCTCATTCCAGTGGTTAAAGAAGTCCAGGCACGTGGCTTTCTCTGGAATACAGTTTAGATGTTCAAAACAGGGAGCATTCCTAAATAGCTTTCAGTTCATGCCTGTCATGTGTAATTAATAATGTGGTTATTGAGTCTGAGATCAACAAAAGTGTGAAGTGAAATCTCATGTGTTATTAGAAAATATTTGTCTGTGGTAAAGGTGTGCTGGTCATCAAATCTACTGCTCTACATCTATCTGCTTGAATGCCTTGGCAGGTGCTGCTGACTGTTACTGCTCATATATTATGGATGGGTATAGATTTTCCAGGAATGGATCAGCCTTCCTCTCCATCCTTAAGTATTAGTGCAGGGAAGATGGTCTTTTTGCTTCAGAGCTGGTGTGTTCCCAGGACCTCCATCAGAGGCATTACTCATCTTGCAACCAGATGGTCTCAGATGTGCTTTTCCTTATTTTTTACTCCAGAGCAGCACTGACAGCCAGCCTAAGAAATGCCTTATCCTGGATGAAGTTTGGCCAGGATAGTTCTGATTTTGCAGTGAATTCCACACCTCTCCTGCTGGAGGACAGCCCTACAACTGTGCTGTAGGATTTCTCTTTGTGGCTCATACTCTGAATGGTTTGGACAGTGGGCTGTGTCTAGGCTTCCAGGTTCTGATGGCAGGGAAGTTTCTTCTGCCTTCTTTGAGCTGAAGGGAGACTGTATGGAAAGAATGGATGCCATCCTGACATGTTTCAGTTGTTTTGAAGCTCATTCTTTGTTGTATAAAACTTTGAACTGGGGGAAGATGCTTCTTGTTTTAAAAAATATGAAGTGGATTCCAGATAAGGCTTTGGAAATCTCAGCAGCTTTTTTGTATGTGATGTTGTGCATCTGCTGTCCCTGTCTTAGACTTGGCTTTAAACTTAAATGCCAATATTTCATTTGAATCTCTTCTAAGCTAGAAATGGCAGCCTACTCTGCAGCACGTGGTATGGAGTTGGGCATTTTTGGGAAGGAAAGCTACACAGTTAACAGTAGGTTTAGAATGAAATGTTTCTTTTTTGTTTTGTTTACAAATGATCAGGACTTTTGATTCTGTGACGAATAATTTTAAGTGGAGAAATATGAGTGCTAAAAAGCAGTGTAATAATATGTCTGTAGAGCACTTTGAAGATGAAAAGCTTTATATACTGTAAACATTATTACTGGTATAGCCTAATCTGTGTGGAAAAATTAATCAAGCATGAGCTAAGTGTAGATTTTTTTAATGTACAATTTAGTGTTTCAGAAAGTCTAATGCACCCGTGTATTTGCTTTCACATTGTAACATTAGAAATCTATCCTCTTTTATTTTTAATGTGTGTTGCAATGATTTACTTTGTTGTTACTTTCCAAAAGCAGAGTCAGTCCTAATCCACAACTACCTTTCAGAAATGTAAAGTGACTAGACTGGGAGAGAAAATAGGTATGATATAAAAAGACCATATTATGAGAAATGGGTGCCTGTCAGACGTGGAAATGTTTTGGGGGCAGTTGGCCTTAGGCTTGTGCTGTGGCTTTGGACAAGCCTGAAGTGAAGCAGGGAGCCAGGCAGGTGCCAGGTGGTGCTGGGGAGTGAACACCTGCCAGGCTGCTCCAGATAACTCAGCAGCTCAGAGGCATTTTCCCAGGCTCCCAGCTGAATGGTCCATAAGAGCCATGAGAGAGGGCTTCCCACTGCTCCACACTGCGCCACAGCCACCTCTTGGCAGCCTTCTGGAAGCTCAAGGCAGCTTGGCTGTTTCTCCTTTGGAAAACAAGCGTCGCTGGATAGTCTTATGGGAGAGCTGGTGTCTGATACTTCCTCCCCGTGCAGTGGGACTCTGAAGTACAACAAGCAGGGCAAATCACTGTTCCCTTAAAAGGCAGTGCTCACTGGTGCCTATTTCAGCTGAAACTGAACTGTGACTTTTCTAGAACCACTTCTATGCAGTCTCCTTTTGGATTTCAGGGTCTGTTTTCCTTGGGGTTGATTTGTTTGGTTTTGTTTTTCCTGTTTGTTTTTGGACTCTGTATCTGATTATTTAGAGTGTCCAGTTTTGAAACAAGAAAAAAACAGAACTTCAGATCACTAAATACTATTTTGTTTCTGCCTGTGTTCTGGTAATCCACAAAGGGAGCTTTGTCTGTGTTGCATGGAGAAGGGGAAATTGAAGATGGGATCAACTAGGTTTGCTGAGCCCAGGATGTGTGAACTTTCTACATTACTGGAAGCAAATTATCTGTAGATTAAGGTTCAAACTTCTGTGTTGTGCTCAGAAGAAGTTAGTGGTGGAGCATTTGGTACATATCAGTTGGTCTGTTCTTCCATGAGATCATGAACAGATTTAAACTCATGCTGAGTAACTGCATAGAAAGCTTAAGAAGCTGTGAGTCACATCGGCTTCTTGGGCAAGGTTTTCTTGGGAGTCTTATTTTTAAGTTTCTTTCTTCATGAAGCAGAATAGTTAATTGGATAATGTATTTCCTCAGAAGGAAGCTGAAAGAGGATATCACCATTTTTATTGTTCTGCAGTTACTCTGACAGCTTTAAAACTGGGTGAGTTTTTCAAACTCCAGATGACCACAGAGTAGATTGTATGTCACATGCGAGAGGGTTTCAAAATATTTAATGAGTGTAGCTGTGTGATACTTTCAAAATGAAGGTATCTTAAATGTAGCACTTCTTAATATTTTCTCAGGCTTAGCAACAAGTAACAGCAAATATTTGTTCAGGCCTTTTCAGCAAAGTAGTAAATAATCATGGAAACTAAAATGATTTTTTTAGTGTTGGTCCCTCTGGGCTGAGCGTACCAGCTCGCGTGCAATTCTCGGTGAAGGCTTTATAGGACTTCCAGACTTGAGCTGATGCTGCAGAAATAATTTGTAGAGGTGTCTTGATCTCTTACACAATTATTTATTTTGTCGGATCTGTTCTCTTCCACAGAACAGTAGCTGGCTGAATCAAGGGCCTCTAAGGAGAATTTGAAATTTTCTTCCGTCAATCACATGTGATTAAGCACTTAATCTCTCAGAGAATACCAGAATAGCAAGAAAAATAAACAGATATAGATGTCACTGATCTATAAAATAATTTCAAGAATGAAGCATCCTGCTTTTCCTGTGAAAAACAAAGATTCACACTTTTTCATTTTAGATTCCTTTCAAAAAAAACCCCAAAATATATGGAATATTGCTGACAAATGGAGGTGGAAAGAAAAACGTTTAATATTTACTGTGTGAAGATTTGTTTTCCAAGTTGTACTTTTAGGAATGCTACTTTCTTAGCTTTCCAAGGTCACAGTGGTGTATGTTGTTATCACACTAATAACTTATCTATATACAGGGCAAATTCTTTGATTTGACTAAGCCTACTAGCAGTGATAAAGAATTGTAGATGCCAAACTGGAAATAGCTAAAAGTAATTTTCCTTAATAGTTCTTTTAAGTAAACACTTAATAAAGCCGGTGGATTGCATCCAAATTTTTCTCTAGTGCTCATCATTTTTAAGGGATGGTTCAGCTTGTTACATCTTGACTTGATCTCTAAAAGGAAGTCAGATTTTGGGTATCTTCCTGAGGGGAAGGAAAAAAGATGGCTGATAAATTTCAAAGGGATTGATTGTGATTGATAACTGTAGTTCTTAATGAGAGCTGAGGCTCAAGGGCGCTCGGTGGTGAGCTCCAGGAGATCCTGTAGAAGTAGGAGAGAAGGGGACCCTCCAGAAGGACATATATTTATGCTTAGGACATGTCTTGGCACTTGCTCTGTAGGGATTGAAACTGGAACAAGCAAGCTTTCCTTCTTTTTAAATGGTCAGATAATAAAAACAGCAGTAGCACTTAATATTCTAACTTGCCTGTGCTAACTGCACCTAGGGTAGCTGACTGTCTTCAAAGCGTCAATAATTTAAGTCTTGCAAACCCCATCCAAGTTAGGGCAAATATCACCAACCCTCTTTCACACTTTGATTTCAGTGAGATGCACAGGGAGAATGGGGAGGATGAGTCACAGATGTCAGATTTTTGCACTTTCAGTGGGAGTCAGGTTGCTAAATACTTTAATGAATGAAGTGCTAACTGATTTACCATGGTCATTTGGGAATTTAAGTAGAACAAAAGTAAAAACTGATGTCCTAATACTCTCTCAGCCATAATATAATCTTTTCTGTCCATTTCCTACACTGCTGATGCACAAGGATTTCTGTCATTCTTGGGAATAGAAGATGAAAAAACCTCTGGAGGTTACAGGTACCTACTGAGTCAGCCAGGCCAGCTTGGACTTCTGTACATACTGAAGAGTTCAAATGTGGCTGTTTTTAACCTCATTCATTGGAACTGTAGAATTGAGCCCCTTGCATGTTTGGGTTTCTTTGTAGTTACCTTTTTTTTTTTTTTTCCCTGCCAGGTCTGTCACCTTCCTCTAGAAGGTAGTTAAGTAAATGGATATCTGTAGTGTTCTTACAACATTTGACAGTCTACAAATGTGTCTGAAAGCATGACACCGCACTATTAAGTGACCATGACACCACACTATTAAGTAAATGACACCTCTGATTAATTAATTCAATTTCTGTGGTTGGTTCCAGAACTTGGTGGTTATTAATTTGTCTAGATTTTTGCCCTGTTTCAGGCACTAATTTCTTGAGAATTTAGTATGAGAATTTGGCAGTTTCTTTTGAAAAATACTCCATTAAAGTTACTTTTTCCTTTGTATCGTTGAGCTGCTGCTGCTTCCTCTCCATCCAGTCTTAGTAGATGTGCAACACTTTGAGACCAGAGTGCCCAAGATACCCTTACACTTAATATTATCCCTTTGTTTTATGTTGCAGCCAACAGTTTGCACATTACTGCCTACTTTATGAAGAGATGGGTTAATCTCCGTTGTGCTCTAGGGAAACATTATCGTGGTAAGAAATCAGTCTCGTACAGAGTTATTTAGAGGAGAAAGAAAGGGAACCATAACTAAGACACTGTCAGATTTTCATCTGCTTAAATCAAAATTGTTTTCAGAGCTTGGGTTTTTTGGTGGGATTTTTTTTGGTTTGCATTTTAAAAAGATGATTTCCTGAAAACAAAAAAAAAAACCAAAAACAAAAAACCAAAAAACCCAAAACAAACAAAAAAAAGAAGTATTTCTTGAGATAAGATGGATTTTTTTTTTTTTTAACTTAATTTTAAATTTGTGTATGCCTTGCCCCAGGGTAATCAGCTAAGCCTCACCAAATTCTGTAAGTATGATGAGACTCAGCATTTTCCTGAATCTCTGCAGGGTGAATCAAGCAGAGGTTGCAGCATGAATCACTCCATTATTGCTCGAGTGTCTTGTGACATCAATGTGCAGTACAAGTGTATGCAGGAAAGGCTTTCGTTCACCACACACCTCTAAAATCCTGATGTAGGTGATGTCATTAGACCAGGTCTTCTCTTCATGTTTTCTCAAGCCAGGATGCTCTGGAAGGGAAGGGAGATCAATCCTCTCCTGCCAACACCAATGCAAAGGAACTGTAATGATCACTGCCCTCTGCGCTGACCTCTTGGCATTAAACAAAAAAAAAGCAAAGTCCCAATACTGAATAATTGAATGGATATTTTAAAATAATTTATTGTTTTTGTAGGCATTCATGATATTCATAAATGTTTAAATTTGTCTTCAAATGCCAACTGATTGTTTTCTAAGTCCATATTAGCTGAAGAGATCGGTGTTGACTATAAATATTTCATCAAACTTGTCCTGTTAGAATAGAAATTCAGAGTGTCTGCATTGGAATATCAGCATTGTTTGCTGCCCGTTAAATTTAAACTGTTCTAAAGCATCCATGAATACCTAAAGATACCTGCATTTTGCTAGCCAGCAGATGAGATTGTTAAAAAATGTAACAGTAAAAGCAAATTACTGGAAGTGACTTGCTGTACTCTTCAATTCTACAAAAAAAATATGTGAGATCAACCTCATAGGTTTTTTTTTTCTTCTGCAAGCCTTGTCTCCTTCTTGTCCACAAAAATAGAGTGTTATGGCTTTGTTCTGAAATATAACAAACTTCAAAAATTTTTGATTCTGTTTTTATAAAAACAAAACCCAGCAACAAAAAAAAAAAAAAATCAGAGCTGAAAATAATTCCATATGTAAAAAAGAAAATACCCAGCTGTGCTCTTCCCATAGCATAGCCAGGTACTGAATAAAACTTTGTCTCATCTGTTCTAATCTGAGAACCCTTCAATTTTTAATCCTTTGTGAATAGAAACTTTGTTGTGTTCATAACAAGCCATGTGATCAAGAATAAAATTTCTAATTCAGTAGTAGTTAACCACTTTGTTTAATGACTTCAAAAATCTCTGTAGCCCAAGTGTGAAACTCTCTGCCCTGGCCTTATGCTGAGGTTTGATGCCAAGCCCTGGCTGAGTGTTGTTCTGGGCTACAAACCTAATGTACAGCTTTTGTGATTAAAAGACTCATCACCAGAACAGCACAAAAGAAATCCTTGTTAAGTGGTTTGTCTGTTGTTTCTGTCTGGTCTTCCTGTCCAGGGGTGCAGGTGGACTAATTTGCAGCCATGACTGTCTTGGGAACTCAATTTATTCTACTTATTGATTTTTTTGAATGCTTTATTAAAACAAAAGGAGGGGTGGCATGTTGAAGAGAGTAGGTGAAAAGCTAGAGAGGTGCATTAAATTAGTTAGTGTGAAATTAAAAATTAAGTAATTTTATGTACTAAAATAACATGTATGTTGTTGTTATGTGTGGTTTTGAAAGTGGTTATAATTTTTGTAATCCTCTTTTCAATTCTTTTTGTGTAGAGCTCCGTGTGTTTCCAGAGAAATTTATCGTTTGTGTCAGTAAACTTGACTTTGATCCAAGTGCTTGGACGTGTGACAGTGGTGGATTGGTAGGTACAAAACTGTTCTATAAATTTTGGGGGGTTTTTAATAGAAATGAAGTGAATATTTATATATATATATATAGATGTAGTTACTCAAGTATTTGTTACTGTCATCTTGGCACCAGAAAGCCACATGACTATTTGGGCCAAAATATTCAAATGGGCATCCTAAAATGAGCCTAAGCTCAGCATTTTCTGAGCCTTATAAGTCTTAGAGAAAAAGACCATGTGTTTAGAAAGCTGGATAATTTTAGCACCTTGATTTAAGGATTGTTTTTTTCCTTTCTGTTTTGTCTTGTAGCATTTTACTTTCCAAAATTTTAATTTTAGCTGTTTGTAATGTCACCAGGTTTCTTGAATGGTTTCTTAGCACTTGTTCTGCACAGCAGTTCAAGTGGATCAGTGCTGGCCCTGCTGGGAAAAAAAAATCCCCAAACATTTATGGAGGAAAAGGCACTGGTGTGTGGTTAAATACCATAAGCAATTCTCCTTAAATATTTCATCCTGAAGGCTTCATCAGGGTCAAAGGCTTCTGAATTTTATTCTGCAGTTAAGTGCAAATTGTCTTGGGAGTGCTCACACAGGGCCAGGTGCCACTCTGTGGCTCACACTGAGGGTCACAATTACACCCTGAGGTCTGGGTGGGTTTTAGGAGTTGATCTTACATGTGTTAAAGTGTATTTGACCCTTGAAAAAATGTGTTTTCTTTTACTGATTCCACTCCTTTTTTTTTTTTTTTTTTCAATACCAGGCAGGGTGTTCGTATTTGTAATGCTAAATATAGATTTTCTTGTTTCATTTCCTAGCTTGTTACATACCCTTAAGTGTAAAAGAATCAAGCCAATGATTTTTGCACTCTCAGAAAGAAAACTATCTCCCTGCTCTAGAAGTATTTTTTTCTTTTTTGAAAATTCTTACTTTTTCAGTATTGTCTTGAAAACTACTTAATGCTTGAAGTAGAAAATTCTATCTCTGCATTTTGACTGGGAAATAATTATGGGTTTTTTTCTTGCTTAAGTAACTCTTACAAGAGATCCAATTCCCTCATTTGGTATTTTTCATAAAATAAGAGCTGAGAAGTTTACTTTTGTTTTTCTTGAGATTTTGCGTGTGAAGAAGGAGGCAAATTTAAGAATTTGATGTTAGGGACTTTAGCTTTACTATTTCAAAATTGGATCTTGATCTGTGGAATCTTCTTGTTGTTTAAAAGGCAAGTTTAAACACTTTTATATTTAAAAAGAAAACACATCTTAGTGAGCTGATAACCTAGTCAACAATAAAGTCTTGGAAGTTTGCTTTGCTTACAGGTGCAATGTGTCTGCTCAGCCCTGGCTGGGATGGTCAATGTAGTGTGTTGGGAGAAGGGAGTGAGAGAATTTAGCCCTATGCATCTTCCCTGATTTGAAGAACTTGGCAAATTGGGAGCAGACCCTCAGCAAATATTTTGGAGCATCTGTTTAATTCTTACCACTCTCACTTAGAGTCCACTCCAGACTGTTTTGTTGTTCCAGGATTCCTAATGCATGTTAGGTCCAGATTTGTCATATACTCCAGCTGAGTACTTTGCCAGACTGGGAGAGTGCTTGATTGCCACTGAGAGTTTTTTGAGTTTTTGGCACTCCAAAAGAGAGGCAAAGAATCTGCACTTTGTGTGTGTCTGCTTTTCTCCATGCAGTTGAGCCCTGAGTAAGCTGGAATTCTAAACTCTGCCCTACAAAAGACCACCCAGAAGGCCTTTCTGTTGATACACTCTGCAGATTCTGTCATGGGCTGAAAATGAGGCTGTGTTTTGTTTTCTTCTCTATGTTGTTTGGGTTTGAATAATGCCACAGTGTTGGATGCAAGTTCTTTTAAACCTTTCATCAGCTCACACCCTTGGATTTGAGGGCCTGTTTGTGTTTTACAAAAGCAGCTAACCATACATTAATGGAGACTTTGTCACTTTCCTGTGTTGCTGTGACTGTGATTGACCTAGTCAAGACTTAGTGATTATGCATTTTTTTTTAACTGTTTTTACACTGGTTTATGGTCTGGGTCAAGCTTTCATTCCTGAGCTCCGTCAAGACCAATCAGGCTCAGTGTTCCCCTTTCCCATTCCTTGGAACCAGTTTTATGTCAGCCTGTTGCATGTTTCCTTCACTGACCGCAACTCTCGTCCTTCACCTGTCTTCAGCCCTTCATTCTTTGCCTTTTCACTGCTTTTTAGGCAGTTCTTGTGTATCTTTGAAATAGGCTGTGCTTAAACCATGAGTTTCAAGGGCTGTAGCCAACTATGAAATGAAATTTTTATGTCCTGCACCTTAGGAAAGACTATAATTAGATTGCTTTTGAGATATTCACAAGCACAAACCTCAGCATCAGTTGCTGGGAGAACCAATTTTAATCCATCTGTGATGCCTCACATAAGACTAAGGTTAGGGTGGATTAGACACTCTCTGTCAAATTAGCTTTAATCATAAACTAATAAAATATTTGAGAGCACCTCTAAGGAGCAGCAACAAAATAAAACAAGAAAATCTATCGATATGTTATTTTCTAGGATGTATTTATAAATGGGTGTGCCTGTGGTTATGTTTAAAACTCAGACTGCAGGCAATAATAAGCATTTTGGAAGAAGGGAAATCTCTAGTAAAGAAACAATATAGCAAGTCATTGAAATTACATAAGCCAATTGGAAGTCTTAAGGAAAAGATGCAAGAATAGGCTGAGTGATTGATAATAAGTTTAAACATAAACCCATAGTTTCCTGCTTTAACAAACTATGTTTGTAATCTTGAATAGTTTTATCTTGAAAAAGAAGACAGTTTTGGGAACATGGCAAGAGAGGAAACCCAAGGAAATATATAAGAGCTCTGGAGAGATTAGTCATCTTTTTCAGTGACGACATTTTCTCGATTATTATTATGTAAGGAGCTAAAATGGAAAATTGGAAATGCGTTATCTGGGGAAGCAGTGGAAATGGAAATGGGTGGAAGGCTTATGAGCATTTGAAAATGTGCAAACAATGGAGTATTCATTGATAACCACATTGGCTTTATACCAGAATCTATGAGAGGAAGCACTTCTAGGGAAAGCATGAAGGAGGTTAAGCTAAAGATCATATTAAAGTAGAAATTTGAAATTAATGTTTGAGTAAAATCAGAAAAGAAAGTGAGGAGTAGGAGATCCTATCTTGATTAAAAAGGTCTCAGATTTTCCATTGAGCCTTGTTAAGTTACAGAGAACATTAGACAAAAGTAATATTCTGTTCCAGGAAAACATTGCTCTTTAAAAACCAAACCAACCAAAAAATCCCTTCACAGGTACACACGGAGGAAAAAAGTGCTAAAGATGTTCCCTAGTGGTTTTTTAAATCCCCAGCAGGGAAATAAACTGTTTCATCTTCTTCATACATGTCTGATTTATAAATTTTGTCATTGTAATACTTTTCAGGAGCATTAGAGAATTCTCATTCTTAAAACTCTTAAGAGCCTTAGTGATAGGGTTTGCTTGGGTTTTGATTATGCTGGGAAGAGGCTTCTGGTTCTTTCATACAAACATGAAACTTAGCTGTAATTAACAGATCTGTCCCACTGGAGGGTATGCTGATGGAATAGTGTGTCTATTGGAATGTAGAATGAAAACTTCAGATAGCAGCAATTTGTAAAGATTAGTACACTACTTTATGTGGAATCTATTATCTTAAATGCTTTAAAGACTTATTGTTAAGTGATATCAGATTGGGTAGAGGAAGAAGGAAATACTGTGAAATAGAATTGCACAATTCACACCGTAAGTACAAATCTTGGTGTGTGTGTATATCTATATATGTGTATAAAATATTACAGTGAAGCTGCTGTGCTGGTGGGCTACTACTGAAAAGGTCACTCCACATCCCCTCTGCATCCAGCCACATATTCCTTTCCTTTCTGGGTACAATGGACCAAGTGATTCTTCAACTGAGAATGAATTAGTTCATTGACTTGATCTAGGAGAAAATTATTTATTTGCGAAGTTTCTCTGTTTTTCATTGGAGGATTAGTTTTCCATCATGTCAGTTCACTGAACCAACTCATCCTGTACCCACACATTTGCCAACTGTGATGCAAAAAAATGTTGCAGGAGCACACAGCCAGGATTTGGATGAATGAAGTCGAAACAACCTTTAGGTAGCAGCTGAGTTACCCAGGCTTGAAACTAACATCCACTACACTTTAATGTTACATTTCTTGTAATATTTGTCTTGTTGCTGGCTTTTTTACGTCACTGTCCTTTTTGAATTTTATAAAATCTAGTTTCTGGGATTTTAGATAATGTGCTGAATTCTTTTCAGTCATTATAAGAAACAGGAGAAAACCATTAAGATGTAGTTGGTAAATATGAACAGGGTTCACTACCTCTTTGAAAAAAGTAAAGAGGGGAAACTGCAAACTAATGAACTTTAGCCAAATACCACATTAGTAGAACAGGCAAAGAATTGCTTGGGTGAGTTTTCACTTTTGACACTTTAAGCTTCTGTCACTTTTTTTTATTTATCCTTCATGTTTTGTGTTCTTCCTGCCTTCTCTTCCCTGGGCATTCCTATCTTCAGTGTTTGTCAGTGCTGGGGTCATTCAGTGGTCCCTCTGAAAACACGGGGTGGTTTTGGTTTGGATTTTTGTTGTTTGCATGGTTTACTTTCAGCCAGTTCCCTTCCGTTTTGATCCTTGGCAGGACCACGTGTTGGGTAAGGGTGAGACTTCCCTTTCATTGTTGGTGAAGCTTTCAATTAGCTTCAGTCATTAGGCTGCTGTCTCTGAGAGACTGCATCTCAGAGGAATGATCCTGAAGTCTTTGACTCAGTCACAAAAAGAAAACTACAGCAGCTTTACAATATTCCCTTTTGTCCTGACTGTCTGCCTCTTCTCCTTGGAGATCCCTACTCCTGCAGCAGTGTTTTTCAGAAGGGCTGCATACTTGCATCTCATCTTTCTTGCTATCACAGTCTTGTGGATTTGTGCACAGCGAGCTTCCCTGGGTGGGAGCAGCTGGGGCATGTGTGTGTGCTCCCTTCTGCCAGCTCTGAGTGGGGCAGGAACCCCCTGCAGAAGGGGAGGGAGGAGACTTGAGAGCAGTGATGCTGGGAATTGTCTCAGTGAGATTTGTCTGAACTTGTCGCAGTTTCTTCTCTTAGATTACAAACGGATTTATTTTCTGCATGGCAAATGTCTCACCGCTGTCTGCTGCATTAACTATCCAGAGAAGTGGGCAAATGATGAAATGAAGACTGTCACAATTACTTCAATTAGTCAAGACCAGAGAAGGCTTTGGAGAATTTCAGAGAAACCTCCAGAGCTGGGTAGAGAGGCACTAGGGCTGTAAATGAAAATCATCTGTTGATAAATGCACAGTATTTTTACTGGAAAGAGCAATTGCTGTGCTCATGCAAACTGCTGAGTGAATTAACTGCGTGATGGCTGGAAAAAGGCCAAGATATTGCTGCAAGGAATTGATTGGAAAACCTTTGTTCTGTAGCATTATTTATCTGAAAAGTGGACAGAAATTAGAGTATGTATGGAATGAAATGAAAAGTAATATTTATTGCCTTAAAGCCAGCAAATAAGTGGAATACACCCTCAATAAAAGTGTACCTCATGCAAAATCAGGTGAAACAGAGCAGAAATATAGATGGTTCTGTCACTGCAGTATAAATGATTAAGGTTGTAAAATGATTTCCATATGAAGCAATCCTCAAAAAGTAGGGACAAATTGAGTAATCTTTTACTCATTTTGGTAGTTGCTTTTTATATGAGTGCTCCAGTTGATTTAAATCTAACTACTTAGCAGCGTTCACGAGATCCCATTTGTCAAAGCCTTGTGGTTATTTAAGATATTATCATCTGTCATCATCCTTTCACCTCCTTCATTTTCCTCTCCCCTCTCACTGCTGCTGTCACAGCTTATGCTGGTGGTTTATGTGGATTTGACCTGATTCTCTGCTTTTTCCTCTCTGTAGGCTTGGAGAGGACAGGCACCTCTGGCAGAGGGGTGGGGGGAAGGCTGGCAGGAATCACGTTAAAGCTGCCGGGAGCTAAAGACGTTATTTAGCCGTGGTGCATCTAGGAGATTTTGGTGGCTCTAGGATTTGAAAAGGTTTAACTTACTTAAGGTTTTGATAAAAATTATTGATATGCCTGTTGGGCAAAGAATATTTGACAGGATTAAAAAAATTATTTTAGGAGCGATCTGTTCCTCAGTCTGCAGCAGAAATCTTTTAGAATTAATAGGAAGTTCATAACTTGACAGAACAGGAAACTGAAATATATGATGGTAAAGTTCATGGCAGGATTTTTGAACCATTTTTAATTATTTAAAATTATTTGGAGGGACAGATCCCCAGTATGGGTTCAGAAGTCTTGGGGGTTTTCAGAGCTCTGGTACTGGTGTTGGTTTTGGAAACCAAGCTAAGAAATTAAATTGTTGAACAATAATTATTTCCTGAGCTGTGCAGTTCTTATTTTACATATTTTGATTTTGTTATTCTTTAGAGAGTATTAGTTATTCTTTACAACATCTCCTCCAGGTGTTACTGGATATTGTGATTGCATAAAAGAACAAAAGAGCATAAAGTTGATGTGTTTTTTCCCAGATTTTTTTTCCTGTAAGTATCAAAGTGTTAGGCATCTGAATCACACTGTATACATCATGTGCTCCAAGGAGTATTCTCTTATGTCATATAACCTATGCTATGTCCAGAAAGGCAAGTGAAAAGTTTGCTTCAGTGTTGCTGGTGGGTGATGCTGAGGGACACCTGCACTGGCTGACCCCCATACCCAGTGAGGTTTGGTGGGCACACGGAGGATCCTCTTGCCAGGCTGTGAAAAGCTATAGTACAGGATTACAGGACGGCCTGTCTCAGATATTCTCTCTCTTGATTTGAAAGCTGGAGAAGGAGGTTGAGCACCACATAAAATTGCTATTCCCTTATTTATAAAAGTCTCGTTCAAGTATGAAATGTGTGTCTTGGATGCATGTCCTCTTTCATAATTACTGGAGTCAGGAACCTAAAAATTGATGAAAATGGCTGGCTGAAGATGCATGCTTATAAGACATTGGTTTCCTTTAAAAAGGTAAAAATTTACTGTTAATATGCTTTAGATTTTTCTTTAGTGTCATTGAGAGATGTTATTTTGGTTGAAAAGCTGTTGTCTATTCCTCCATTTCTTATCAGTGGACACCTTCTCAAAAGATAGAATCTGAGTCTTGTAGCATCAGTATATAAAATCAGAATGATTAATAGCTCAATTACTTAGCATTAATTTTAGCAGTTCTTGCCTTCAAGCAAATGCATACAGTCTGTGTCACGTGCTGCTCAGTATGTAAATAAATCAGTTGTTTCGGGAGCACTTCTGTGCCTTTAGAAAGTGTGATGGGGTATTTTCTCTCTGTGTTACACATAGGTCTGATTCATAAAAAGGCTTCCCTGCAGCTCTGAGTTTTAGGAAAAAAATCACATTTCATTTGTTCTCTGCCATTTATAGCAGGATTCTTCTATTTTCTCTTCTTTAGTGGGTGTTCAAATGCAAATCTAGAGAGTTCTGAATTTCTTACACTCAGAAGAGTCTGGGATTCATCCTGTATATGAAATACAGTTAAAATCTGAAACAAATACTTCAAAAGGAAGAAGGCATCTTCCTCATAGAAGTCATATGCTTTAAGCTAATCTGGTGATGCCTGGGGGACATTTGGGATGTTTGTAATTGCCAGGACTTACATATTGAGTGAGAAATTTGGGTTCACACCTTGTGTTTTGAGAAAGTGGAATGTGTATCACGGGGGTTTGTAACAGATTGGGCCAATGCTTGGACTGACTACTACAGACCGTAGGGTCTTCTGACGTGCAGAACTGAAAACCCATGGTGTCACATGCAAAAGAATTTTGGTGGTAGATAATGAAGACTGTACTGATCCAGGAGTTTGATTTTGCCTTCTGTGCTAAGTCATGGGAAGGTTGAACAGTTCTGCTTCTCCTGGGCAGATGCAGTTATGCAGTTTGCTCTGATTGTTACATTCTTTTCAAGACTGAAATTGGAGTATTTTTGAAAACCACCAGCATTCCTTAAAAATACTTATTTCAAAGGCAACACCAGTATTCTAGTATAATGTGGAATGATCCTTAATGGTTATCACTGGAATTTACTGACTTTTAGAGAAGGACAGTCAACTTTAAAGTGTAGAGCAATATTCCACAATCTGATCAAGGAACTCTGTTTCAGGTTGAGAATAATATCTGTACTTGGAAAACTTCTACAAGTGTTTTATGATGTGGTTGGAGTTCATAAGTAGAACTGCCAGGACTGATGCATCACTACATTGGAAATGCAAAAAAATTTGCGTCTTGAAACTGGGAAGCTTTTCCTTCATGTGGGTTGGTAGAGGGCCGGAGATGAGACCCAAAGTCCTGTCTCTGTCACTTTTTTTATCAGTTAGATTGTAATGTCTGATTTATCCTTTCCTCAGAAGCCTCATCACTTGCTGTAAGGAGCCCTTTTTTTTTTATCAGATTGGAAGGAGTCCTATCTGACCTCTGTGATCTGCCTGTCATCTGTCAGGACACCTCTGAAACCTAAAGGTTATCTTTGTTGGCTGAGCTCATGATGCAGCTTGGAATGACACTAAGAGAAATCATCCAATTGCAAACTTACATAAAGCTCCCCTAAATGAGTGTTTCTGTTTTATTCATTTCACTAATTTTATTGTGTGTGCCTGGGATAATACTTTAGTTCATAGCTTTGCCTATATTAGTATCTTTATAGTCTGCTGCCATTTGCCACCATGATATAAAAATTGATTTCTTGAACCTGCTGATGTATTCTACTAAGTATTTTTGATGAGCCACATTGATAAATGCATTTTAAAAACTGTGGTTTTTATTATAGGGTTGGGAACCAGACATGAAATTTAATTATCTCTTAGTCTCACTTTATTGGTACATAAGCTTATGGCACTGAGAAGAGTGAGAGACAACTAGCAAGCATGACACCAGAGAGGCAGGAAAGGGAGGCAGCAGTGTTCACTTTGAAAGTTTTCTTTCAACCCAGTATTAGACTGGAAGAAAAGAAAGAAGAGAGTATTTGTATGAGTATATTGTCATGCTGGAAAGGCCAAAGCTTTCACTGTCCTTCAGGGTAATGAGTTCCTCTTCAGGGTAAGGGTTCCTCACAAGTGCCCATCCATGAGTAGTTCTTTAATAGATACTTTATGCTGTGCTGAGGAGTTCAGCTGTCCTGGAGAGAGCTGGAGACAGCAGTGAATACCACTTTTACAGTTCTGAGGGTTTGCTTTTCAGCTTGAGTGTGTTGTAAGTGGAGTAAGATAGCAAAAAAAAACCAAAAAACAAACAAAAAAAAAATCTTCAATTTGATAAACCTTACAGGAAGTACATTCTGTGCCCACCAGTGTGCCTGATGTTTCTCTGTAGGTTTTGATAGAGATTTTTCTTCCCCCAGACATCTCTTTGGAGAAGTATTAAGGATCTTGAAATCAGGTTTGGGGAGGCCAGTGTCATGAGCAGATAGGCTGGTAAAACTTTGTAAGCTCCACTCCTACAGGCCCTTCTCTGCAGTTTGAGTGAGGAAGAGGACTGAGCTTACCCTGGGATTTTAAGAGCACATATTTCTAATGGAACTTGGCAGTTCAAGGGCTAGAGAAGCATTTTAATCTTTTGTGCCCACCCAGTCTCTATACAAATGTAAATATGTCTGTCTTTAACAATTTGCCAAGAAATGTGGTTTTAATTTGGTAGCAGCAATCCCACTCCCTGCAGCTCTTTCAGAGTCGAGTCGCAAGTCTGGCGGTGCTTTGACATTTTTCTCTGTCATGGTGTCATTGTTTATACGATGTCTGCTTCTGCTGTCCTCCCTTTTATGCCTGGAATATTTTTCTTTAATTATTTCACTGCCTAAAAGGAATCTGGGATTACTAGACAGGATGAGAGCAGATTAGCTTTTTTTCTTTCTTTAGCAAGTCCTGAAGTTCCCATAGGAAATAAATAGTATTCCCAAAACAGACAGCGTGTTTTATTTTTTTTCTTAATTAACTAAAATTATTAAGTCTAATAAAGAAAATAAAGGAAGTATCACCAATAATGGCTGTGTGTCTTAGTAGTATATGGAGTGCCCACTGTTGTTATTTATGACTCCCTCTGCCTTCTATTGTGGACTTATTCCAGCCTTAGGGAGTTTACATCACTACTAAAAGCAAAAGGCTCTCTGGTTCCCAGAGTCTTTCAGAGCCTGACTCATGCCTTGTGTTAATTGTTCAGCTCTCAAAATACAGCATTTACAGGGTGTGGTTCTGAGGGGAAAATCTACTGTACTTAGAGGGCATGTTCAGAAGTGTTTCACATATAAATCATTTTGATTTTTACTTTTTTTTGATGCCTTAACCCTTTCTGTCACTGCTTTGTGTGATAAGTTATTTGAAAATAAAACAGAAGGTCAATGACAGCGCAGTCAGGGAATGTGTTAGCCCTGCAACTTGGGGCCATTAGCTCCAGCCTGACTCAACTCACAAGTGCTGTGATTTTGTCATCCATGCCTCTCTGCAGGGTCTGCTCCTCACAGCCTGGCAGGACCATCCCAGTCCTGCAGGGTCTGGAGTCAGATGCAGGTCAGACCTGGGGCTTATGCACTATCTGCAGTAGGGAGTACATGGGGACAGGAGCTATTCCCAGTCCTCTCCTGGATTTTGTGCCAAGGGCTCCTTTCCATGCATTGTTTACCACAATGACAAGAGCTGCCTTAGTGGGCTGCTGATCCTGGCCTGCTCTGTGCATTGGGGGCTGAAGAAGATTTAACAGAACTAACCTAACCTGTTTCCACCCTGCAGGAACTCAGATGGGCTCCGTCTCTCTGGCCAAATATGAGTGCTCTCCAACTGCTTTGATGCAGGATGATTGTGCAAGACCCTTCAGCCTCCAAGCTGTGTGGCTGTTACTGGAAATCAAAATAGTTTCTACAGACTTTGCAGTCTCTGCCTTCTCTTAAAATTAGCATAATGCTCGAGTACCTTAGTAGTATTTCTGTCTTTAATAGCTTACAAAGTATGAAAATATATTTAGTCAAATTAGGGGAATCTACCTCCAGCAAGAATAGAAGCAGCAATTAATCCTTCAGATTAAACTAGTTAAGCTTGATTTCTGAGGCTGGAAATTGCATTGCATGTATGCTCTGTGTGTTTTCTGCCTGCTGTAAACACACTCATTGCACCACAAGTGGGCAGAACTTGGTGCATGGCTTAGTGTGCACATTTGTGTAACTTGTCTCTGAAAGGAAGGCTCAGAACAGCTGTAGCTTTTAAGTGCCAAAATGGCTTTACTTCTTTGCCTGACTACCCTTCTTCTGCTTGCAAGATAGGAAACTGTTTTCACTGGCTATTTCTTCTGGAAAGAGCATGAAGATCCCCCACGACCTCTCCTCTAAAACAGAAATAAAAATGGGCAGGGCTTACTCTCCCCTAGGTGACAGGCTCCTGAGGGGTGTTCCAGGCAGGGGTCATGTACAGGTTGTGGCCTTGTGCCTCTGCTGGCTGTCTCTGTGTCCCTCAGTTCTTCCACACCACCTGGTTCCAGCGTCTCACCAAGGAATGGGCTAGAGCAGCACTCCCTACATTTGGGGAGCCTTGTCAGAGGCTGCATCATGGAGGCTGAGGGAGAAAAGTGCTCTCAAAGACAAGGAGATGCACAAAGCCTCTTCTCTTGACTTCACCACTTCTTTTTCCTCTCCTCTGTAGCCTCAGAGATAATACTTTTTTGGAGTGTGCAGTAGCTAATGGTGAAATCAGCAAACAGCCCTTCTCTGATTGAGATTGTTTCATTGTGAAAGGAAGTGCTCACAGTTTGAAGAAAAAGAGCATTTTCCTTCCCTCCCGCTTGCCCCAACCTCGTATTATATAAAATGATGGTGCTGCTGTTAGCTGAGACCAGAAAGAATTCCCCTGTTGTCCTTTAGTAGCCAACCACTACAAGCTGCAAGCGTTTAAATGTTAGAATTAAAAGTTTTAACCCTTGCCTTGTTCAATGAGCAAATAACACTGTGTATGTTTTTTTGTAAGTATGGAAAATTATGTGAATTCCTCTGAGAATAAGTGTATAGACCACTGCGCCAGTCAGTCTCTTCAGAAAAAAAACTGACAAGCGTGCTCCTGTCTGCAAGAGAGATTCCTGGCATTTGTCACAGTTTGAGCCACAAAGATGTCAAATATTTGCCAACAGTTTCCTCAGATGGTTTGGAAAGCTACATCCTTTACATTGCAGTCTTGTTTGTTTGCGGTGTATTTTAGCATACAAAATATGTTGCTTGGGAGTCAAGGGGAGGGAACTGACTCGACTCCCAAATATTAAAAGATTAAAAATAATTGTTTCTTTTAGACTGCCCAGATCAAAATAATAAAGAACAGCTGTAAATCTTAGTATTAGAAATTGAGCTTTCTGTTGAATAATCATAGCTTGATGTGTCATGCTTTAAACCTGTATTTTCTTTTGAGCAGAAAGAAGAACTTTCCAGTGGGACATCTGAATATTTTACTGAATCTTCTGAGAACAAGAAGCTTAAGATTAGTCTGAGTGAACAAATAAAGCAAGACATCCTGAGAAAAATGTATGTTGCTATTCTTTCTAAGCCTTTGAATTTATAATTGGTAAAATTTTGTTTGGTAGACTCTAGCTTATGAAATAAAATTTTAAATAATATAAAATTTAAAATAATATAAACTACAAAAATTGTTTTAAATTACTGAAAGACTACTGCTGTAGTGTGGCTAAGCAGTAAAATTATTGTTGTTTTTTACAATATGGAGAAAGCTATTACAACCCACATAGATATCACACATAGCATTAGGCAGAGTCAAAACGGGCTGTTTTTCCTTGAATTAAGCTCTGAGCCAAAATAAACATGTGATGCTTGAATCGGGTGAAAAACACTTCACAAATATTTTTTGTTGATCATTTTGAGATTCTGGATCAATAGTCACAAATAAAGAATATCCCTAGTGGAGTGGATGGGGAGGATGAGCTGATCAGCTGAACTTGTCACTGCTCCATGTGGTACCAGGACTGCATCCCAACTTGTGTGAGATGCCAGCAGCCCCAAATCACCTGTGAAATCAGGGATTTGCTGTGAACCCTGGCAACTTTTCTTTTTGCCACTGTTGTCTCATCTGTGTTGTCTTTAGCAATGAGATTAGCTTTGGAGGTATGCAGCTCTCCCTGTTTTGGATGAGCCTTCTTTGAGAGGAGTTAGATGTGCTGTCCTGGGAACTCTCGGCAGCAGTGGGGCAGCAAAAAGTAGTTTCAGCTTGGGGCCATCTCTTGCTTAGACTCAAAATGCAGCTTCAAGACTTGGGCATAAAGTTCATTTTATGGGCTGTGTGAAATCCAGATCCTTAGGTAGCGCGCTGCTGAGGACTGTTTGTGTACTGACACTCCATCAGGTCCCTTGTGATCCCATTTTCCTGTGTAATTCCTTTCAGAATATCATCTACTTGCATTACCTAATTCCTTGCCAGATGAATGGGCTTGATACTAGATGAGTAGTGGTTAACTTTAAAGCAATGCTTTGAAATGTCTTGGGAAAAATTCCAGAGGAACATTCTAAAATAGAGATTAGAAGCTCTCACACAGAGGCACACTCACTGCCTCTCCCTGCCTGCCCCCTCTGTCCTGTAGCTATGCATTATACATGTGGATATATGGGAATGGTTTGCAATCATTTAGGCACTTAGGAAATGCTATTTTATCTAGCCAGTTCAGAAAGGAATTCAATATACTTCTGCTCTGTTGACCTTTAACATCTGTAATGAATCCAGTTCTGCCTCTTGGAAAAGAGTGCGAACTCACTTCTTCATGGCTTAGCCATTAATAAATAGGGTTCTCCCCTAGCACAGTGGAAAATCATATGGCTAATGCTTGATACTATCCACACTAGACAAACATTGCTGCTTGTCAAGATGATATAAAGGGATGTTTTCCATGTTCAGAAAGAGGGTGGCCCAAGTGGTGTTTCAGAGTTGGAAAAACAGTAAATGGAGTCAGTAAAGGTTTTTTTTTAATTTAAAAAACAAAATTCCTTTTTTTTGCAGTGTGAAGAGGACAAAACCAAGAAGTAGTGCAAGCAAACCTCAAATCAGCAAGGACTCCAAGAAAGTGTATCTTGGCTGGGCAGACTCACAGACCGAGAACAGAAAGAACGACTGTGAGACTTCTCTCAGTGCTCGGTCTGCAGTGAAACGTAGGAGCCCAGGCCTGCTGAAGGACTGCACAAACACAGCTGAGAGCAGCTTGGGGCTTCCTGTGTTAGAGCAGAGAAATGATGTTAATCAGAGACAGCCAGAAGATGTTCGCAGTCAGCAAAAACCTCACTCTCTGGAGTGGTCAGAGGTGAGTCTTCTAAGTGAGGGCCCTCCTTGCAGCTCTGAGTCAGCGCTACTGGCTCCAAAACAAAGTCAGAGAGTGACCAAAACACAGGCTCAGCTCGAGACCTGTGGTTCAGAGGAAAAGTTGGAGCATTTCACAAAAGTGTCCTCTGAAGGGCCTCCTTTAACTTCCATCAATATAGAAATGAGTGAGTGTGATGGTAATTGTTTGGGTCCATTCCTGGAGGAGAAGAAACCTCTTAATTCCAGGTTGTTTTCAGCACAAGACATGACAAAGACTGTGGTTGACCAGAAGTCATTGACTTTGAGAAAGAATCCCTCCTGGTCTCTTTTTGTGAGCAGCAGTGGAGTGCAGGCAAGCCAAAATGAACCAAACACAACCCCCGAAGAGCTGCCCGCAGTGCCAACATCATGTGTAGAACTGCACCCTGTGTCTTCAGAGAAACTTTCTCAAAAAAGAAAAAAAGAAATGGAAAATGGTCTCGGGAAGTTAAAACTGCGAAGGCTTAAGAAGTCAAAATCTGAAATACTGCCTTGATAGCATGGGTGGTCAGCCAAGGTTGTGCCTAAGCAAAGAGCAAGAAGCAATTAAAAATGATGGAAAACAATGAAAATACAAAATCAAAATTAGAGAACACATTAAGAAAATTTAGTTAACTAAGGATCTTAGTCATTTGGCACTGTAATAAAGGTAATCCTTTTAAGTCTTTAGGAATTAGTCATGATTATTGCACAGGTCAGCATCGTATTTATAGAAAGAAAAATCTCATATGAGATAATATTTACTAAGCAAAATTTTAGATTTATACATATTCAGTGCTATTAAAAAGTCATATCAGCTGCTGACAGCAAAAGTTAAAACCCCTTGTGTGATTATTAGCAGCTGCAGTTATTTGGTATCTTGCTAGTTTCTGAGTATGTAGTTTATTTTAGTAAAAAATTAACCCTTTCTCTATATTAAAAAGATTGTGGTTTACTCACATGAAATTTACGGCAATAAAGCAAATTAAGTCTATTTCAAATAACTCTTTAACCAGGATTAATAGCTAATGATTTGAGGCCCACTTTTGCAGAGAACTTTCAAAATAACTATTGTTTCTGCTAGTGTAGTTTTGATATGAACATTTAATTCTAGCCCATATTGTGGATACAAGTCATCATGCATTCAGTCTTATGGAAAAATGAAAGTTTATTTTATATATTTAGATTTATATATTTATACCTGGATGTGAAAACATTGTTCTTGGGTGAAGTTCATTTATAAACATGTATACATATCTTCATGGATACATGTTTCAAAATCAGGCTTTGCTTGTGTGCAAAGGGAACACGCTGGTTTTCATGTGCAAGTAATACCAGAGTTAAATCTTATTTTAAGATAAGTTTTAATTTCACAGTTCTTGTTCATACTGCTTCTTAAATTTAAATGCTAATGAACTAAGGAAATGTACCTTTTTGATTTCATGCTTATCTTTTTTAAATGTGTAGAATAAATGTATAAGCTGTTTTCTTTCATCATTCCTAAGCTCAGTGTGACCACAGCCCCTGAGCCAGCAGTGCCCTGGCAGCCAGCAGGGCCAGCCATGTCCTTGGCATGCAGCAGGCCCAGGAGGGGACTGGCCCACTCTGCTCTGGCCTCGAGGGCTGGGGATGGTTGTGGGCACTAGAATGTAAAAAAAGATATAAAGGTGTTCAAGAACATCCAGAGGAGTTCACAAGGGTGGTGAAGGCCTTGAGGGGAAGCCATTTGAGGAGCAGCACTGGGTCTGTTCAGCCTGTAGAGGAGGAGACCTCTGTGCAGCTACAGCTTCCTTGTGAGGGGAACAGGAGGGGCAGGCACTGATCACTTCTGTGTGGTAACAGTGACTGGAACTGAGGGAATGGCCTCAAGTTGTGTCAGGGCAGGCTTAGGTTGGATATCAGGAAGAGGTTTTCCACTCACAATGTTTGGGCACTGAGTAGGCTCCCCAGAGAAGTGGTCGCTGCACCAAGCCTGGCAGAGCTCAAGAAGCATTTGAACAACGCTCCCATGCACAGGTGGGATTGTTGGGGTGTCCTGTGCAGGGCCAGGAGCTGGACTTTGATGATCCTTGTGAATCCCTTCCAGCTTGGCATATTCTGTGCTCTATGATTTTGTGTGAAGTAATTTAGAAAAACCTCAGTGACATTTACTTATGACTGTGGATCTCCTCATTGATGTTAAGGAGATGATTCACATCCAGGAGCATTAGAGTTGTGGTGTAACCCAGGTCCTGATGAGAGTTAGCAGCTCTGCAGCTGACAGCAAGACACTGCTGATTGTACAGCTTCCTCCTGCTGGAGGTGATTTCTGCTCTTGCTGCAAATGAAGAAGATTCTGCATGTGTCTGGAGGACATGTTCTCTTTTCTCTTTTAGCTCTTTGGGTACTGTTTCTCAGTGCTTTGCAGTCAGGTTGCAAATTCTTACCCAGCTTCAGGCTCTGCTAAAAGGTCTTTCCCAGTACCAGCAAAACCGAGGCTGCAAAGAACCTGATTTGGAGGAAGAAGAGCCTGAGGTATGTTCTCTGTTGTCTTTTTTATGCACTGGAGATACTGGGCCAGGTAGGGAGTAAAAAGCACCTTTTCTGATGGACTTGAAAGAGGTATAGGGATATTTAATTAAGTATTTATCAGAAAAATTAGAATAGTTAGAATAATTTGATAATTTTTATTGAAGTCTTAGCATACATAATTCAAGTATCAGAAACCAGAGGGCAACCACATACAGTTTTTATCATCCCATATTGGTTTTTTTTTTGTGTATATATATATATAGATATAGATATAGATATAGATATAGATATACTTCTGTAAAAGTAAGGAATACTTAATATCTGTTCTCATCTGAAACTGCCATTGAAGCACAGAAACAATATATTTGGTTCATTTTTCGTCCTAAACCAGACAGCTTTCATTTTTAATGAACCATCTGGTTCATTTGGCCTACGCTTTTGCTGATAATGAAACAGTTCTTTCCTAGTGAAACACTTTCTAATGTGTGCAAATGATCATTTCCATTACTCTTTACATCAAAGCAGTTAAAAATACTTGTTTAGTGGATTTTTTTTTGTTAAACACATATCAAAAGCTAGACCAGCCTTTTACATAATCATTTATAAAGAGGAAGCAGCTCATGTGAAATCTCCCTTGCTCAGTGTTGGTCAGTAGGAAGGTTTTAAGTATCCCAAGATCTTGTGGGTACTAAGCTTTGTGATGGTTCTGGTGTTACCTGCCAGGTAAGCACCTGGACAAGGTTTTGACCAAGTGAAGTGTTAAGTAGCTTCTGAAGGCATTTCTTTGGTCAGTGTAACCTTCCTTCACTCTCACTGCTCAGCATGTGGATTGCATTGAATGAGTTGTAATTGGCATTTACGTCATCTCATTGTCTATTGACTAGAAAATGGTTTCTTCCTAAAGGAAAAAAAAAAAAAAAAAAGTGGGGGAAATATTTTTCTGTTTGCAGTTGAAATAAGAAAGATGTGAAGTATAGACTCTTCCAGGTTGCATGCTATGAGTAGTTATCGGCTTGGCTTTATCAGTACCCAGGGAAAGGTTCTCTATTCAAACAGGCTGCAGCAAACAGAGGCAATAACTCTAGGCCTTTTTGCCAGCAGTGGGAAGTGTGGCTTGGCCTCAGAAATTAGCTTTAATAAAAGGCACTTCTTTGCTTTGTGCTTTTTTCTCCTTTAATAAACATAAACTCGCTGGCAGTAACCCGGGTGAAGGAGAAGATGTAGGCTGAGGGAATGGCTGTACTTGAAGCCTTTCATCAAAAGATATCAAAGCGCTCAGCAGCTGAACCTGGAGGGAACTGGAAGTGCTTATTCTGACAGCTGGGGCAGCACTGAGGGAAGAGCTGCTTCCAAGGTAATGCAAACTGGTTAAGAAGCAGCAAATTCTTTCATCAACTCACACAAGTCCTTTTGTCCACCTGTTCCCCCCAGATAATTAAAATCGAGCCTGGTAGTGCATGACCTCATCCTTTACAGTGGCAATTAGGTGACATTTTTAGGTAGGACCTTTTTGTTTGTTTGGCGTTGCCTTATGCTGAGAAATCCTAATAGTTGTGGAAGTGATGGAGTGTCACAAGGCATTTCAGCTGTAACCTGGAATTCGTTCGAGAAATTAGCCACAACTGTCCTACCTTCTTTACTATCCACTTAAATTATTCCAGAGCTGGAAATGTGTTCCTTTGAGAGCTGACAGTGCACTTTTTGTAAAGGACAATTTCAGTGATTTTCTCCTGTTCGGTCCAAGTTAAATTTTTTAGTACAGCAGTAGGAATTACTACTAGCTCCATTACTGCCTTACTTGCTGGCATAACAATTATCTTTTTTATTTATGCATCAGATCTTTAAAGAAAACTATCTTGGGCTCTAATTCTAGAGCTGGGCATGCCCCTTTTTAATATTAATATGATCTCATAGTGCTAGAATGAAAGGAATAGAGATTTATTTCTCCACCCTGTAGGGAAACTGGTTGAAACAATTTGCACATCACAGAAGGCATTACGCTGGCAGATCTGGGCTGGGACTCCAGTCTGACGCCGTCTGATCCCGCATGGCCCTGCTGCTGCCCGGTGCCAGGGAAACACTGCTGAACCATCCAAAGCTTGCACCCCTCTCGTCCTCCTCCGCCCCAGAAACTGCAGTTCATCCTTGCACAGCTTTTCCACTGGGTTTTCCCAATATTGGGAGAAATCACTGACCTTGGCAAGCAAAGCTCAGTGTGCACTGGCAAACAGTAACCACAATGGCCATTGCTGTTAATGCTGAAAAAAGAGGAAGCCAAAAAATTCTTAAATAAACTCAAATATTCTTGCTTCCGTTAGAAGGGGATGGGGAGGTTACGCAATCACTTCCATCTTCTGGGGAGGAAAAGGCTGAATTTGGTACTTCCCTTGTCAGAACTTCTCATCTTGGCAGGCACTCCTAAAAACTGTGAAGGCTTTGCCTTGTGACTCTGCAGATGGCAGAGCAGCACTCTGGACGTGGGATGGCTGGGAGGCAGGGCTGGATCCAGCCTGAGGGCTGGCAGATAAGGACCAGAAGCAGGCAGTCTTCAAGAAGCACCAGGGAGCATCCCTATACATTTCAGCTTGGCAGGCAGCTGATGAATAACATTAACTCTTGCTGTGCAGGTGTCAGCTGGTGTGAGAACAGGAGGTGTGTCTGTGCAAGGGAAAATGGTTTCACCAGGGCATGGCTGGAGATGCAGTCACACGTTTGGGCCCCAGCCTGGTTCATGTTCCCCTGGCCTGAGGGGCTTCAGGTCCCAGCCCTCTCAGCTGCCCTTGGCTCCTGTCAGCACTGCAGAGGGAGCCGTTCCCAAGGCTGGCATTCCTGGTTACATGAATGTACTGGTGTGAAGGCTGATGTAACCTGCACCATCAGCACCTTTCCCAGGTACCTCTACGTAAGATGGGCTCTTTCCATGCGGAGGTGCAGAGCTTTGATGTGGCCATGTTCAGCTCGGGCTGAACCAAACCCAGATTCGGCAGGTTCCATTAGCTGTAGGTACAGCAAAGCCCAGAGTGCTAAGGGGAGCCATTTCATTTAAATTCTATTTAATTTCATTTCTTGTATGCTTAAATGGCAGTTCTGGTAGCACACATTTTTCAATGCTTAGATGAAGAAGGATCCAAAGAACAAACTTAAAGTAGCAGTGGGGAACTTCACCTGACTAAACAGAATATATCTTCCCTGAGTAGTAAAAGTGTGACCTAGCAAAGCATGATTTCCACAAAAATAAATGTGCCTTGGGATTCTAAGAGGGAAGCCCTAAACTTCATGTTTCTATTTATTTTCATGGCAACGGAAACCACTTCATGGACCAGCCCCCAGCCTGCTCTGGGTTTTGGGGGACTGTTCTTGTGTTACAGTCATCAGTGTAAATTCTGGAGTTACCACTGAGATAGGAGGATTAATTAAAAATACCATCCTGGCAATTGTGTAGAATTTTCTATCTGCCCCCTGTACAACTTGCATGATTCTGATTTTCTAACACCATGGGATAGTGACAAAGTGAGGAAAATCCATGGGGAAATGGGGAAAAGCAGGGTGTGTGTGGAGGACCTCTGCAGAAACAAAATATGGAGCACTGGAAAGGCTATTTTGAAGCTTGAGGAACCCAGGTTTTGCTTTCATTGAGTCTTCAAAGACCTAAACAGCTTTTTCACTACATATATGCATTGTTAGATGATTAAGTCTGTAAATAGGAATGGCCTCTGTAGGTTTTCAAGAAGCCTGATAACTATGTGTTCCCAGAAATAGCAAATGCCCTATTTTAATTATTTTTTTTGCTTATATAGAAGGCAGACTCTTGCAAATTCCTACAAATTCAGGTATGCTTGAGCCCTTTGGAAGAGGTGGCTGGTTTCTGTATCTTTGAATTTGAGACCCATGTGAGCAGTAGACAGCAAGAAGATGGTTAATTCAACATTAAAAGTACAGGAAAGCAGTCAGGGAACAGCCCAGCTTTGCCCTTTGGAGGCAGGTGGAAGATTCCATTATCTTTAAGTAGCTGTTTTGGACATTACATGTTTGCTTTATTGCAGATTTAGAAGTCAGGGAACCAAGGGAAATAAATACTCATGGGATTTGTTTGATGAGGAATTATTGAAGTGGTCAGCTGAAGCCAATGGTGTGACTTCCCCTTCAGGACGCAGTAAACTAAACAGGCTCCAGTACCTGCCCTGTGTGGTGTGTGAGTGGGAAGAGTAGAAGCAGCACCCAGCCAAAGTAGAGTAGCCATGATAGAAATCTTCTAAAGTGAGTTTAAAATAAAAAATAATACTAATTAGATTTTATCAAATTTTTTTTGACAGCTGTAAAAAAAGTACAGAAGAAAGTATTTCTCACTCTCAGGTTTTGTTAGTGTTCAGTGTATTCATAATGCAGCAATCTGTATATAAAATACCTGTTTATTATTACAAACAAATACAGACGCAAAGGCCTAACCTTGCAGCAGGTTGGTTTAACTATTTTTCAATGAACTTGTTACACAGTTAATTGTTCCTTCAGCTTTGCAATAGCCCCTTAGCAGAACAGTTTTGCAGCTTCATCAGAACATGGTAAAACCAGAGCAGACCCTGAGGCAGCCAGCCCCTGCACATAGGTGGGAGGGGCAGCATTAGTTCAGCATTCAAAGCCATCGTGTTGAATACTTTCAGAGTTTATTTTATGCTTTACAAAGCGCTTTTTGCCCATTAGAAATCAGCATCATCTATGGATCCTTTCCCATCCAGGTCAGCACTTTGGATCTTGCCTAGCTACTTAGATTTGGTTCCTATCTGGGGGCAGCTCATTGGCCCATGCAGGGTAAACTCGTTGCACAGGTGCAGCCACACCACCCTCTCTCAGAACACCGAGGGACATTGGCCAAGAGGCAGTGAGAACAAGGGACATGCTGCTTTCAAACCTCCTCAGTGCCACCGGGAGCCAGAGGGGAACGTGTAATCATCTAACAAAAAACTGACTCCACCAAAGGCAGAGGCAGGTCCTGGAAACCTCCAGCAGCACCTGCCCCTGCTTTTGCACAACTGACTGGCCAGGAGCGCCCCCAAGCTCAATAATCTCCACGCTCTTTTATGTTTTCATACAAAAAATTTAATAAATATTACTTTTCAAGATTTATTGCCAGGAACAACACATCAAAGATGCATTTTCATATAACACTAATATCACAATACAAGGTATCTTCATTATCTCAATGGTTAACCACTGAGATGACTATGTTTATAAGCCTTTTGATCTCAAACATCATAATAGCACTTTGATTTCCTCACTTGTTAAGGCGGGCAGTGTAATCTATGGCAAACCTACACAGTGATCTTACTGGACATTCTACTGTTCAAGTATTCAACAACTAGCTTATTAGAATACTCCCTAAATGCAGTAGATTACAAAAAAAGTCAAATCTACAAGTGGTTCAGTATTACATATTCATGGTGAGAAAAAAATAATTAGAATTTACAAAATAAGATTGCTGTATTTCCAACTTCACACACTAATTTGATATTTTTAATTACATGCAACCACTCACATTTCATCTACATAAAGTAATAGCTCAGTTTTGTTCCCTTAAACTGCTTCTTAGCAGATTATCTGTCTGTCACTCGGTTTTCAAGTCTAAAGCAGCAAAAAAAATTTTCTAGTCTAATTCTCTAAACTGCCTCAGTCAGTACTTACAAATAGTCTTAAAGTGATACTATGGAAGGTGTTTCAAACGTTTGACATTGTACAAAAACCAGCATCAAGGCATGGAAGCCCATCCTATTAAAAATAAACTATTTTAGAACACCTTAGTTTTGGCATATAGGCAACATGTAACAAGAAAATAAATTCAAAATAGAGAAGCCACGAGCTTACAATGCTATCAAAAACCTTCAACTCTAAACACATACATATAAATAAAAAGGAATGATATTTTAAGGCTCTTGATTATTAAGTTAATAAATCAAATATACACAGTGATTAATAAAAAAAGAATTATTTACATATCTATACAAACTTCTATTTTTGACACATCTTCCTCTTTAAATTCTTCATTTACCAGCAACTGCTGACAAGTTCCCCCCACCCACCCCCAACAAAAATACAATAAAAAAATAAATAATAAACTTATTTTTGATGGTTGCTGTGGTTCCGAGCTGCAAAGGCACTTTCAAATACAGAACTAGTTGTACGTCACCATAAAACCAATATACAAAAAACTCAAATTCAATAAATATAAATAAAATGTATTATTCTAAAGAAACTGTATAAATCGGAACATATGGCAGAAGAGAAAAAATGGACACTAAGGAAGAGTAATAAGGCTACGTAATACCTTATGGAACGTTTCCGTGATGGATCAGCTGCAGCTGAATTTACAGGAGGGCACTTTTGACTAGTTTTGCATAGATGTGAAATGCAGCACTTGGTATTCCAGCCAACCACAGCAACTATCATTGCCAGTGTAAGCCAGCTTGTCCAAACTTAAATTAACACAGGGATTCTAAGTAAATAATAGCCTTAGACTCAAATATTACACAACAGTTTAAGAACTACAAGCTCTTGAGTGCCTTTATAATGATACTCAAAGGCCCTGCATGGCAGCACCCGACTGTCTGCTATACGATGTACTCCATCCGATTTAGGCTTTGTGCACTTTCCAAGTCTCTGTTGTCCTGTTTATTTGTCCAGTTTGGGTGTTTTGTAGGGGTGCTGTTGGGGGGTTTTTCATCTCTGTCTACCAAAGTGTAGGCTGGTTGCTTGGCAAATCGGGCCTTCTGCTGGTGCTTGTCCATGTCATCCTCCTCCACCTCGGAGTTGTGTGTCCTTATTTTGGCGATTTTAGAGTTTTTGTTTTCATAGTCTTTAATGGGGACAGTATTTGCGCCATGTTTCTCAATGGGGTTTTTGATCTGGTTCAGCTGCTCCCTTACGTTGTTGGTGGTGTTGTCATCAGAGGCCGTGTGGGTGTGGCTGCTCTGCTTTCGCCGCTTTCGGATGCACCAGTAAAAGACGGTGACCAGGCAACAGATCCAGGCTACTGTCAGCACCGAGCTGAGCAAGGGCACCAGGAAATCTGGAAGAGACAGGAGACAGTTAGTCCTGCTGCAAACCATGGGGGACACTCTGGGATGTCTCAGAGAAAACAAATCTCAGTTCTTATGCCTTGTCATTTCCCATATTTCTCCACCAGGAGCATGGAAGAGTAGCAGCCCTTTTGCCAGGTTAGGCCATTGGTTTAGCAAACTTTGGAACATTTCTTAGGGTTTTTATCAATAAAAAGACCTTGGGTGCAAAGCCTCCCCACTGTTCCTGATGAACAGGGACTTGCTGAAAGTCTCCAAAGGGAGGGAAAGGCTCTGCCCCTTGACAGGGGTGCTGCAGGCAGGGCGAGGTGCAGTAGCTGGGGGCCAAGGAGCAGCTCACCCGTTTTGCTCTTGGCTGGCCGCCGCTGCACCCTGACTTCGGCGACAGCAGCGATGAGGGTGTTGTTCCCATCACGCTTACTGACGAGGTCGATGATCTTATCTGTGATGTCTTTGATGGGGTTTTCATCCTCCCCGATGTCTTCTGCAGACTGCAGGAGGAGGCACACAATTAACACCAAGCACCACATCAGATGCATGGGGCAACATGCTATTTATAAACCTTCACAGGCAGTGAAGGCTCTTGCTGCTGTTCATATATAACAAAACAGAACTAAAGGACTGCTGTGGGCAGAAACTAGTGACTCAGAATTCTTGTTCTCATCCTTAAAAAGACGAAATGCCCCCCCAAAAGCAAGAGTGTAACAGAGAAATGTTTTACTTTCCCTATTACAGCTGCCCCTGGATGGTAGCTCTCACGTACACACATGTAACCAGAATTCCTTTCCTGTTTTTAAAGGGTATCAGGATGGAAACTAAACCACAAGAAGCACTGACAAAGCCAGGAATTAGTATTTTTATGAAATCCACGTGTTGCACACATATCCAAGCAATTAACTACTAAGACATTTAAAATATTCCAGGAATACTTACAATAGCAACATGGATTTCATTATTTGCCAAGTGGGAAGGCTCACAGGTAATATAGATGGAATATTCAACAGAAATATTCTTCAGAATATTCAGATTCCTCAATTCACTGCAAACATGCTCTGTGGTAAGGCCCTGGAGGATACAAAAAAAGATGTTGGCTTTTTTAAAATACATATGCACATGAACACAAAGATATAAGATTTGTTTGGGATTCTTTTGTTTGCCCTGAAGTAAGAGTTCTCAAGGGAAAAGGAAGTGGAATTCCCTCCAACCTAGCTTTTTTTCTTGTCTAGTCACAAAAGCATTTAGGCTGCAAGGCTATATTAATCCTTCTCTGCTTTTTGTTTTCTTTGATAATGAGGCAGAGTCAGCTTTTGCTGCAGTCTTCCCCAGGGAAAACATCATTCCATGCTCTGGGAATGAGTCTGTGTGTGCCACAGCCCAGCGAGCTGCTATTACTTACCGGGGCCATCATTTCTTTGTTAAAGGTGAAGGTGATGTTGGCACAGTTGTCCTGGTAGTAGGAATCTGAGTTGCACTTGGTCCTCACAGGTTGCTGGTTGGAGGGCCAGCATTCCCCCACGGCGGCACACGGGTGGGTGAAGCAATGGTCATCCCGCACAGGGACACAGGCGTGGCCAGCGGGGCACTCGCTGGGGCCCTTGGCATGCAGGACACAAGGCCGAGGGCCACACCAGACCTAGGAGAGGATGAATACTGGTGAGATTCCACTGGCTAGAGGACAGAAGATGGTGTAAGTCCAACCAGAGCACAGCTGTACCTTAGAACAGGTGACTTTTCCGTTCAGACACTGACAGGTATTGCAGTCGTCATCCCACTTAGTTCCATCTGGCATGACTCGAACACTGGTAATGCAAGGCCTACCTGTAACTGAAGAGAGATTCAACAGAATTATAAGTTAAAAATAGGAAACAAATGCCTTTTCAAAGTTCATCTAAACTTCCCACTAAGTTGCTTCTTCAATAAGGATACTTGCTTTAAAAAACAACAGATAGTATGCCCCAAAACCAACCCCATACAACCACAAACCCATCAATGTGCAATTATACAGATATTGCTACAAGTGCTAGGATCAGCTCTGGGATCTGGAATACCTTCTTGGCATCCTGGACCACTGCGACCCGGGGGGCAAATGCAACGGTACCCATTAATTTCATCTATGCATGTGGCTCCAAAGGCACAGGGCGAGGACTGGCATTCATTGATGTCTATGATGGGAAGGAGAGGAAACAGAACAGTTACTCCATAGTATCCTTTTGTCAGGAAAAAAGCAAACATGGGATATAATTGCCTACTGGAGCTTTATGTTCATTTTCTAGTGTCTACTGGGACATAGATTCCTGCTTGCAGCACCAGTCTAACCTCAGAAAAGTCCTTTGACGTTTCTGCTGTGTGGAACTAACAAAGATCAAAACCTGACCCCTGTGGCTACTCGAGCTTTCCAGGGCAAGGACACATTCCTTCCTACACAGACACACTTCCTCTCCTCTGATGTGCTCCAGTTTTGTCCCCCACTAGATTCTTCAACTGATGCCAATGTTAAACCCTTCCCAGCTCTATTGCTGCTGTGAGACTTCTATTCCATAGCTGTTATTAAAAAAGTGTCCTCCTACCTGTAATTATTATTAAATTACAGGGAAGCGCAAACATCACCTCAGGGCTTGGAGGTGGATTATTAATTGACAAGGTTTTTGGCTGGCACACTTTCATCTAAAGCAGAAGCCTGAGCCACACAAACACAAGGGAAGGCTCTCCCAAAGGGCATTTTGCCCACTCGGCTGAACCAAGAGGTTTCAGCTCTAGCTGAATAACTTTAAATTTCTTTCGTTTTCAGTGGGATTCCTGCCTTCTCCAAATGTGCTACAGATCCAGGTACGGATAGAGATGACACAAGACACTTATCACTCATCTGATCTACTACTTAACTCAATTAAGATGATTGTCTTGCAACAAGGTTCAAGCGAGACACAAAACTGAGGCAGAGAGCCATCAGAACACTCACTGATCCTGCAGTCGGGCCCGGCGAAGCCTGGAGCACACTCACAGCGGTACCAGTTCTCTCCATCCACACAAGTGCCGCTGTTGTAACTGTGGAGAATTATCACAAGCATTAAAAACTGCTACAGATAAAAGGAATTCTAAAGCAATAAAAAAGCAAAGGATAAACATAGCAAACTTACCAAGGATGAGGACTGCAGTCGTTTGTGTCTGTAAAGCAAAGACAGACAGCATTAAACATGTAGATTTTGGCTAATACAGCTCTACTGGCAGTAAAGAATGATCAAACTTCCCCTAATGCCCAAGTTATACTTAGCTCAACTTTTACAAAAATATGCTGAAATTCTCTACTAAATTGATTCCAGGCTTGTACCACAAAATTTGTTAACTACATTGTGAAACACATGTATACAGGAAGAGATCCTTGTAAAGAATCTAAAGCGGGGGTAAAAAAAGTGGAAGCAGACAGAGCTGCTCGTAGAAAAAGAATGCAGGAGAAAACAAGACAACATCTGTCTCCACTTAGCTCATTTGCAACTTTCTCATGCCCAGGTCAAGGCTGTATCACATAAAGTCATTAAAAACAAAGATTCAGGTGATGCTAAAGCCTACATCAAACAAGCTTTCCCTTCTGGATTCAATCTTGACTCCAAGGGCGACAGGATGAGCTCATGTTCTCATCATGCAACACTCTGGAAGAGTTCAAGCAGAGCTGACTTACTCTGGGTGCATGTGGGTCCTTCCCAGCCCTCCTTGCAGACACAAGTGAATGAGTCCCCGCTGACTACACAGGTACCACCGTTGTGACAGGGGTTTGGTAGGCAGCTGCTGTTCCTCGCTGTAACACAAACAACATTTGCCGCTCAGTTGTTAGAAAGCCATCAAGCCTGAGCCAAGAGTAACAGCTGAAGTCAGAGCTGTAGCGCTGCATCTACGTCCTGGTGATTGTGCAGGCTATTTACCTATGTTACAAGTGGCTCCTTCCCATCCTGCAGGACACATGCACTTGAAAGTGTCCCCCTCGTCATAGCACGTCCCCCCGTTGTTGCATGTCGCCTCATCACACTGGCTCTCACCTGTGGAAAACCCAAACTATCCTTAATGCTGGTGCTCCCTTAGGGCAATGAGTTCAAGCAGCCTATCAGAGCACATCTGTTACATTCTGGAAATGCTGAACTTACGGGAGTGGCAAGTTTTTCCTTTCCACCCATTTTTACATTCACAGAAGAAGTCGTTGACCAAGTCTCGGCAAGTTCCTCCATTGTGGCAAGGGTTTTTACTGCAGTCATTAATATCTGGATATGTTAAGGAGAGAAAACAAGCTCAGTGGTGTTTACAGAACTGACAAACGCAATGCTTGAAAGGAGCATAACCCATTCCTAATTTTGGCTGTGTTTCAGTTTTAAGCACTGTCACATAGATGAAGACTGTTTCACCCCAGTCCTCCAGTTTGTTTTCATTTTGTTTATAATCTTGTTTCAGTAAAAAAGCAGTGAAAAGGCCTATTACATAAACTACCCTGTTAGTCAGGGGAAGGGAGCAAAGCACTCAACTCCTCTTCTTTTCCTGAGACTGACAAAATGCAGGTATAATATGCAGACAGGCCATAAAGTGGCATATACTCATGCAAAGGGTTTCTTCCTGGAAGTTACCCAAAGCATAGAGCAGGAAACTCAATAGTGAGAGAGCCAGGTTCTAAACCCAGTCCAACTTTGCAACTTGCGCTTAGTTCCAACACAAAAGATTGGGACTTGATGGGAGGCGCTGATCCTCCATGGCCTTTGAAGCAGAGTTTATTGACATAAGTCACTGTCATCTTAAGACAGTACCAGCCATTCCTTCCCAATGTTTTCCCAAGAGATCTTTCTGTATGCTAAAGGATGGATAACTTACTTGTTTCACAATATGTTCCTTCCCATCCATCACTACAAATACATTTGTAGGAGTTGATGCCATCAATGCAAGTGCCACCATTTTTACAGGGGTTGCTTTCACAGTCATTGATATCTGCAACAGTTGGGAAGAAAGAAGAGGATTAAAAAAAGAGGGAAAAAAAATCAAACTAGAAGTACAGCTACTAGGACTCATTATCTTACTGCAGACTGTTTTGGTGCTACTTCCATTTCTAATAATACCTTTTGGAAAGGAAGGGTTACAAGCAAGATGACAAATGGGTAAAAAACTGCACAAGGTGATGAATCTGTCACTATAAAAACCAAAAAATAAAATTCAGGAGTCCTTAAGATCCATGTTAAACCCCACTATTAATTCCCTCAGACCTTGTATACATAAGGTTTTTAACAACATAAAATTCAAGGCCAGATGGGTCATTGCTGTGAACCTTCCCCAAGGCCTAGCAAATTCCACTCTGCCTCGCCCAAGAGTGATATGAAAACTTACTGCAGTTCCAAGGTTCACTAAGTCACAATGAAGAAACCTTAAAGAGGTCTGGGAGGGAAGGATGGAATCTTTTCCCAGTAAGAGTGGGGGACAGTAAAATACATTCTCTTTTTTGCTCTTACTCTCATGACAGTAGGTGCCAGTGAATCCTTTGTTGCATTCACACGTGAATTTTCCACCTGCTTGGCTCTTGCACTTCCCATGAGGACCACAAACATTGGAAGAGATGTAGCGAACCCCTTCAGGTGTGCTGTTGGAAGCCACTGCCACTGTGCAGCTGTCAATTACTGCAGAAAAGCAGAGACCAGCATGAGAATCACCCATGCAACCCACTTCCTCAAGAACGACATTTTCACTTCCAGCCATGGATGTTTAGAAGACACTTGTGCCATTGAATCATTTAGGTTGGAAAAGACCTTTAAAATCATCAAGCAAAACCATAAACATATGACTACAAATATGTTTGCTGCTTTAAAATAACATTGGACTCTGCCAACTGCGCATAAAATAATCACAGCATCTTATCTGATGGTTACTGGAACACAGCCATAGCCTGGAATAAATGCATCAGGCCATTTGCTACCTGTGCTTTCTGTCCACATTGACATAATGCTGTCTTTCAATAGCTGATACTTACAAATATCACACATCTTTTCACACAGAGAGAGGCCTAAAGCAGAGGGCAAAATTCAGCCTCTTTATAGCAGAGCTACTCCAGTGACTCCCCTTCTGGAGCTGCGTTAGGGCTCCAGTGAGGCCAGGGGCGGGAACTATTGCCAGACATTGCCCTTCACCTGCAAGGCAACACGAACCTTCACACGGCGTGGTGCGGCAGTGATCCTTCAGGTGGGAGCAGTTCTTCCCTTCATAATCCTCGGGGCAGTTACAGAAATAGTCCATGGCAAGATTGAAGCACTGGGCGCCGTTCTGGCACGGATTTGGCTCACAATAATCTATGTCCAGCTGTCAGTAGTGCACAGAGAGGGAAGGGAAATGGGAAGGAGGGGAAAGGAGCGAGGGAAAGCTTAGTGAAAGAGGTTTATCATGGCTTTCCCTCACCACGACAGGCTGACATTGTGGAATCTGACCTTTTTATCTGCTGCCTCAAAGAATCATTCTTAGCACACAGAGTTTAGTCCCACTTGCCACTATTCCGGCAGACAACTCTTGATATTAAACTGCCAAAGTTAATAGTGAGAGCTCCACAAAGCCTGACGTGCAAACTCTGCAGTCTGCCTAACAATGAGAATCCTCCCCAGCCTGTCAGGCGTTTGTTGGTTTCTCCCCCCCCCCACCCCCAATATATATTAATCAAGCACTTTCTTGGCAGACTGACAGCGATATCAAGTACAACTTTATACTATGCTTCACTGGATGCAAGGCATTCCATGCTCAGATCCGGAGCGTCACAACAAACGGCACTGGCTGAGGGCCTGCCTTTCACCCAGCCTTCTTACCTGACAGAGGTTTCCTGAGAAACCAGCGGGACACAGACATTGGAATCCATTGATTTCATCCTGGCAGTGACCCCCATTCATGCAAGGGTTACTTGCACATTCATTGATGTCTTTCTCACAGTGATCTCCTGCATAGCCAGGTGAACAGATACACCGATAACCATTAACCAAGTCCTGGGAAAGAACAGAAAAAGGTTTCAGAGTTAACGTTGTTCCTCCCTTCATATATTCTTATTAGGAAGAAAAAAATTATAAAAAGTTAAAAAAAAAAATCATCTGTGTCCAAAATATTTAGAGGGGAAAAATCAAACATGCACACAGACCACCCAGTGCCAGTTTACATTCTTAATTTCCAGGCAGGATACATTAATCCACAGGTAGAAGGGAAGTGCCTACAGTTCTAGTAGGTAGTTTGCACAACCATCAGCTCATTCACTGGTGACACTGGCAGTGAAAATGAGTCATTTATTGAAGATACATTTTTTGCCCTTACTGTTCTACAGACATATTTCAACATGCTGTAGCATGACATAGGCCCTCCCCCAACTTAAAGACATGACCATTTGTACCACCTATTTGCTATTTTCCAAACTTTTTGTGCTTAGACTCAAAAATTTTAGTTACTGTTGCAAGTCTTGGGGAAACCAAGGTAAAACAAGAATAGCTTACCCGACAGGATCCTCCATTCTGACATTGTCCACGACAATCATTAATATCTGCAATAAAATTAGCACGGTTAGAAGGCAAAAATATATTTACACTAGATAGAGAGTTCAGGTCTCTCTAAAACTGCAGCTAGATAAACTTTTTGTCAAGTTTCCTGCATGCCTTCCTTGAGATAAGGTTATTATAATGGGTGGGAAACCTTTCACGATTCTTTTAGGAGAGGCAGTAAAACTTCACATCATTGTTTTAGTCCCTTTATCAGAATATAACTATGGTACAGGCTAATGACTTTGATAAAATTGTGTATTTTCATTCTGCACCAACTACTCCCTTTCTAAAAACATCAACTGCTGGGGCTCTGCACAGTGTTTAAATTGAGCTCAGAACTCAGGGCACATGCACATATGCCCAAAGAACTGGCCTTTAATAAATCCAGGGGTATGGACACTTACTTATATCACAGTTGTGGCCAGACCAGCCAGTAATGCAGTCACAGTAGTAGCTGCCAATCAGATTCCTGCAGGAGTTGGCATTGACACAGGGCTTGCCCTCACATTCATTGGCATCTGGAAAACCAAGGGGAACATTCAGGGTGGAAGGGAGAAGCCCACGCCCCAGCAATAACCAGCAGTTCCTCCAGAGCTAAGAGGAACTTGCAGCATACAGCTGGATTAGCATGACTTGAAGGAACAAAAGTCAATCATCATCAGCCTCTGAAGGCTCTTTCAGTTTCTCTGCAATTAGAACATACAGGCTATGCTAATTATTTCACAATTACCCAGCCACTCATTAAGAGCAACTTGCCCCCACATATGCATCTCAGCTGAGCATTCTGAAGGAGGAATGCTGCAGCCTGGTCACTGGGCTGAGTGTGTTGTGCAAAGAATGCAGCCAACTCACTCTTGGTGAAATCATCCCCATTTTGGAGCCCAGCTGTGAGCTCCTGGGTCTGGGGGAGTTGACATGGTTGAGGAGATACAGCAACTTTCTCACAGGGTTAAGGGAGAAAAGCACATGTGGGGGCAGGACTGGGAGGCACAACAGGCAGCCTCCCCACTTCAGGGCAGTTCTGGTTTGAAGGATGTCTCTGGTTAGCTATTTCCTTCAAATGCCAGCATGCTGAAGCAAGGTGATGAAAGCCACACTGCACTAGACCTCAGTCCTGCAAACAGACACTGAATATCTTCAATGTGCCAAAAGACATCCACAGGCTTCAGAAACATGACTGTAAGTAATGCAGGACCACAATCCCTTTTGCATTTATCTTTTCCAGCTCTGGAACAACACTGGATGAAGAGAAAGCAGTTCTTACCTAGCTGGCACGTTTTGCCAGTCCACTGGGGTGGGCAAATACACTTAAATCCATCAACTAGATCTTGGCAAGTTCCTCCATGACCACAGGGATTTGGAGAACAATCATCAATATCTGTAATGCAGAATAAGGAGAGGCTTAGCTCCACTACCAGACTGGCAATGGCAGTAACTGACAAGTCTGACAAAGGGTTGCTGCTACTCAGGTTTTCCCTGAGGAACAGAAGAACAACAGGACTTCTACCTAGAGTTTACAGGCTGTCTTTGATTTCAGCAAAACCCTCATTTAAAGAGAGGAGTAATGTGAAAATGGGGTTCAAAGCACTGGGAGAAAAGTTTACCCCTGTGGCCTTTTTGCAAGTGGAAATCCTATTTGGATCCAGCAAGTTCCTCAAAACAGCATTTTTAACAAGGGGAAGAGAGTACACAGGGGTGTAAATGGCTGCCGGGAGCAATGCTCAGGCTGGGAAAGGTTAAGTAGTCTGCCCTGTAATGTTATGAGGGATTGGAAAGACAGAGCAAAACCAGCAAACTGGCACATTTTTAATAAACACTGAAGGGACTCACTATCAGTGCAAGTTGGTCCAGCCCAGCCAGGAGCACACACACATTCAAATCCCGTGGATGTCTCGAGGCAGCTTCCCCCGTTGTGACAAGGGTCGGAGAGGCAGGCGTGCTCCGCTGCACAGGGACAGAAGGACATCAGGGCAGAGGCTACAGCAATGCCACCACAAGCCACCCCTGCTCCCGCTCTGGACACACCATCAGCACTCTTGCTGCACCATGCTCCTGCAAGAACCAGGAATTTTCTGGCTCGCAGAGAGTCTCGTTCCACGCTAAGCTCACCAGCACACTGGCACCTGCTGGAGCCACGGCCAGACACAGGGTGGCTCGCAGTGACTTTCCCAGTGAGCAGAAGGCTCATGTTCAGAGACACCAAACATTCATGAAAAAGCATGAGAATAGGAAAGGCTGCATGTTTGTACCCAGCCCTGACGGGGTACACTACAAATTGAGTTTTCCTCAATCTCGTAAAGTGCATCCAAAACTAGCCACCAAAATCTGGCAAGAATTAACTGTCACGCAGCAGCTCCATCCAACACTTACCAATTTCACAGTTCTGTCCCGAGTAGCCCTCAGGGCAGGAACATTGGTATTTGTCAGGGCCAGTGTTGCTGCAAGTACCACCATTCAAACAGGGCGGGTGGGTTCCACAGTAGTTCAGATCTACAAGAGGGGAGGAGCGTTAAAGCCAGGCTGGAAAGTTACAGGAACATCACCATGTGCTTTGTTCTGTTACCCCAGAGCCTTTACAGAATGCATGCCCACAGAGGAGTGGGACAGGACAGGGACAAGCTAAGGACAGATGCTAACCATGCTGGTGCAGCAGTGGGGACAGGGGCAGGCAGCTGAGGGCCAGCACGTTTCAGCAGCTCGCTGAGCCCCGCGTGCACTCCCACGTGCAAAGTCTGCCAGGGCTGACATCCCAGTGTGACACGGCCCTCTGGGATTAGCATACCTTTGTCACAGAGCTGCCCACCCCAGTTGGTTTCACAGAGGCACTGCCATGGTTCAATGCAAGTGCCATGGACACATCCCGGGTGTGGAATGCACTTATCACAGTACTGGCCTTGCCATCCATACTGACACCTTCAGTCAAAGAGGAAAAAAAAGGAAAAAAAAAATCAGAACAGGGAAACAAACCCAAACCCATCATAATTGCTGTGTGTAGATACAAGTGTACAACTCCAAAGCTTGAAGAAAGGCTGGGAAGTGGGGGAGAAGGGCAGGATGATGGGAGGGGAGAAGCTATTCAAGGATTGTTTGATGGTTTCTTGTAAACAAACATTTTGCTAGTTTTGCCAAGGTCTCTGTAGCCGGCCTCTTGACAAAAGAATAACTGTTCTGAGAAAACCAGCATGAGGCCATTCAGCACAATAACACTCTTTTGGAGCCTCATATAAATGTGACAGAGAGGGTGGGTGTGCACTACAAATCAATCTCTGGACTTTGACAGGGCGCTTTATAAATTGAGGGGGGAAGAAAAAGTCAGTGGAAACAATAGTTATCCAGAGATCCTCATGAATACAAGGTTCCAGGCGTTTCAGCCATGCTGTGTTTGCAGGAAGACAAACAAAACCATAACCAGCAACTCTGAGCCCTTGGCAAGGCAGTAGCAAAACATGAGGAATTCCCTGCTCTCTCAGAAGCCACCCTTATTCTGAATGGAGAGAGACACACAGAGCCAGTACGGACTGGGCCACAGTCAGGGATGGAAGAAAGCAGCACAGCAGGATTTTACATGTGTTCGAAGATCAGCTGTCAGTGTGCTTCTGAGTTTCATTTATGTTAATAACCTCCTTTCAGGGAACAACTAAATCATGTCCAATTCTGAGAAACACTGATGTCTGAAGAATTTACTATTATTTGAATTATTTATTGTCACCATCAATGAGCTACCTGAATTCTCTACTTAAAAGGAAAATGTTTTTTTAAAGTAAAACTCCCTTAAGGGAAAGCTTATTTTGGCTTTCATTTAGTTCTCACTAGCAAGACAGATGAAGGAACCTTCGGATTAAAGTGGATCTATAGATAGGAACAAGCAAAACAAGTTGAAAATTAAAAGCAAGGGCTTTTTGAGGTACTGCATTTCATTAACAGGTCCTGAGAGTAATTGATCAGCAGCAATTATGCACTAAGCTGTCACTAAATTATGAAAACAAACCTCAGTCCTACAGAAGTCAGCTAAGCTTTCTATTTGTAAAACCCCCCACCATTTTTCTGCTGGCAATTTCTTCTCATGGGAAAAAGCCAGAAGGATCTATCCAATGGATAATCACACACAGCTAGTGATAAGTCTGACTTCTCCTCTAAAAATCTCAGGTGACAAACTGCATCCTAATTAACTTTTCTTCTTTAATAGCTATCAGAATAGCAGCCTTTTCAAAGTCAATGGGAAATTCTTATTAGTGTGTGTGTTAAAAAAAGCCAGTCAGGGCAAAGAACATGAAAAAAAAAAAAACAGGTAAGGCAAAACAACCACCGTCAAGTAGCTCTTGGAAAATCCTTCTGTACAGGGCATATAATGAGAATAAACAAAGATCAAAATTTAGGACTAGATTCTTTTAATATTTATTGCATTCAAAGGAACTTGCCTGTGAGCTTGCATGCCAGCCAAACTAAGGGACCTCACCTGCAAAAGCAGGTATCAAAATTGAGGATTGATTTTATTCCCATCAAATCAAAGTGGTTGTGGGTTTTGTTTTCTTTAGGACAAGTGTAAAGAAAGCAAAATAATTAAAAAACACCACACAGGAAAAAAAATCATGAACTTTAGAGGCAAAGGTACTACTTGAAACATCAGCTTCAAAATATAACAAACAAAATTGGATAAGGCTATGGACATTTAGGCAAAGAAAAAGTGGCATATCAATTCCAGAGAAAGATTCACAGTAATAACTCATGTTTAATTATATGCATACAGCAGTTTCTCATGAGAAATTTAAAGTTAACTTTCCTTGTACAGTGATTCATGAGTAAAAAAATGGTTTAGTTGGCCTGCATTGAAGAAAGTAACTGGCAGCAAAAGGGAAAGGATATTTTAAGAACGCTTGAAAGTTGTGTGTTGTACCAGAACACAGAGCAGCTTCTGCTCGGATGTTATTTTTAAACCCTGTTGCATTTGTAGCATACAGGCTATATGACTCACCAAAACTTAAAAGAAAATAAAATCTTGTTTCTGTGTTCACTTTAAAGATAGTGGTCTAACTTGGCAAGCAGAAGTTATCTGAAAGCACCAGAAGGACAGCATTGTTTCAAGACTATGCAAATCAAGTGTGGGAAAGTTGCACCTTAAGTAAATAAGAGCACTAGTGCATGTCTGGGCAGTGAGTGGGAGGCAACAGACTTAGAAAGAGAAAGGGAAGAAAAAAATCTGGAAACAAAGCCTGTTGTTCTGACTAGGAGACAGCAACCCCTACAAGGCATGTTTATTCTGATGACAGCAGCACAAATCACTGGTAGCCCTGACTGATATGCTCCTCTCACCATCTGCACCCCCCCCACCCCCCATACTTCCTACTACTTGTTAGGCTTTTTTTTAATTAAAAAAGATTTAGATTTGATGCTCTGGGAATTAACCAGTTTGTATCAGTGCTGCTGAACATTAAAATCACAGGACAAGTGACAACACTCTGTCCCCTGGCTGGACTTTCACTTTGCCATGGCTCTGTGAGGATGAGAGGTTACTTCCCACCTCACTTTCAGATGGTTCCTTGGTAAGTTTCTTTTTTGTTTGTTTTGAAGCATGAATTACAGAAACAGAGAAAGTGAATGAGCCACTATGGCTGTTTAGGCTGAATTCTTATAGAATAGTCTGTCAGACACTTCAGATTCAGTTCCTGTTGGAACTCCTAGTCCACTTCATGCAAAGGTTTCCAGCAGCAGAGGATCCACCAATATGTTTGTTAGGCAGAAAAATTACTTTCTATTCCTTCAAACTTCTGAGTCTTATTCAAGAATACCCAAAAATTAACTTTTAACCCTTCCTACACAGGATCAATATTAACATTTTTGTAACCTCAAAAGCTCTCAGTTGTAAACAGAAATGATTAAGGGTTACATGCAGCAATTTGGAACCTGTCTGTTGATAAAGAATACCCACATTTAATATCCACTACCACTCTAAGGGTAAGGGACAAGACTTCCCTGTGCTGTAAATATGTGCTGCATATTTTAAGGCATTCCAGATATTTAATTGTTGGGTTATGGATAAAATCTGCTTTCCATTGTTTCCTTGCCAGGACAGAAGGGACTTCAAAGCACAGCAACAAAATTTGGCATTCATCAGAGCCCACTGACAAGATTTCATCCCAGCCATTAACCTCTCAGCACTTGGAGCCAGGCTCACAATGGGAAAGGAACCCAGAGATTTAACTAATCCCATTCTAAAGAATGCTTGACTTTTGCCTACTGATGGAAGAAACCGGAGGGGGGGGGGGGGGGCGAGAAAGGAGAGGGAAACACTGAAAGGAAAAGAAGAGAGAAAACCCACAATGTACTTCAAGCTTGGAATTGAAGAAAACCAATTAATCAGGCTGCTGGAAAAAACATAGCCACCAAACATTTGCACTATTTGTGCAGAAACAATTAGTTAGTGCTCATTAGGCAGCATTCACGCAATTTATCCCATAGCCCCCTCTCCCTCAGTGCCACCACTTCACAAACCAAAAGCTTCTTAAAATTATCAGTGCATTAAAAGCCTGCTCCCCTCTTATTCTGGGCAAGTCAGCATGAATAATGTGTCTTGCTCAAAACCACAACTTCCAAAACGCCCTCCCTCCCCAGTCCTATTGTGTTTAGCATCACTTGTTTAATTAGTTGGGGAGGGGTGGGGGGAAAGCAAGGAGGGATAGGAAGCATTTACCTGCACTCTCCTGGAATTGTGCAAGAACCATGCTTGGGGCTACATCCCTGACGACAAATAGCTGTTAAAACAACAAAAAAGGAGAGTATCAGCACACTGCCCGCTTCCGGCGCCTTCACACTCCTGGGAATGTTTTCATCTCTAACCAGCACTGTAATCCTGCTGAATCCAAGGTTTTAACCAGTATCTCCTATCAAGTCTACTGGAAGGAAAACCAAGGTAGGTGTCTCCCTGGGATAGGAAATCTATCAGCTTTTCCTTTCTATAGGTAATCTGTTCCCCTGACTTTGCAGAGGAATGGTTCCTAGTGCTGTTCAAAGAGCTGTTTTCCCGTGGGAGAAACCATTGTGCCTTGCAGAGCTCAGGTCACTTGGAGTCTACAGGTTTCCTTTCTCTGTGTTTTGCAGGTGATCTGGGCTACTCTCCCTGGTTTTACACCTAATTCAAAGCAGCTTTTAACTACTCTGGATTTAGTTTTGGCTGTATCTCTGAACAGATAGGATATCAAGATGAGCAACAATTCAAATTGCAGGTAAACTCAGTCATTAAGACAGGCTGACAGTCCGTTCTTAAGACCTGTTTTCTCATTCCCCAATTACCTAGGTAGCAGCCATTCCCTAGTAAACATGTTGAACATGATCTCAGGTGGAACAAACAAGCCTGGGACTTTTCAAACACCAAAGCTTTACACTTGCCAGGTCAGCTCTAAAACAAGTCTCTCCTTCCTGCTTGTCTTGAAGTTCTGCACCAAAGGGGAAATCCTTTTTGAAGTCAGCAGCAGAAATCCCATTGAAGTCAGTGGGCTGGGTTTTCTTCCCAAGGGCAAAGATGTGGATAATCAGAGAAAGAACACATCTGCTAAGTGCCCAGTGCTCTCTCCAAGACTTTAAGGCAAGGCAGAAACTACTCTTCCCCTGCCCCCAGCTCTCCCTGTAAAGAGCTAGTCACTGTCCCATCAGTCCTCAGCCCTGTCTGCACAATCTAGCTCCTGAATGTAACCTGGATAGGCTGCCCCCAAATCCCTCCCAGTCCCACTGGTCTGCAGGTTGAGCATTTGTCACAAACCTTTGTTGCACTCTGGTCCCATCCAGCCTTCCAAGCAGGTCTTGTTGCCGTTCTGGTCACAAGTGTGGTGCGTGAAGAAGTCATCTCTGGGTCGGCAGAACTTGTTGCAGCCAAAGCCATAGTAATGTTCTGCACATGTCACGCGGATCTGGTACTCGAAGTGGGCAACTCCGGCGTTGTGTTTGAGCGTCTGCCACTGCCGGCTGGGATTGATCATGCCAGAGTGGGAAGCCTTCTCAATAATGCGGTCGGGGTCTGCAGGCACAAGAGGTGTCAGAGTTAAACCTTCCTTTAGGTCTCGTCATTGACTCCTACATCACAGGCAAGACTCTCTGAGGCAGCCAGATGGTTTTATTAACTTTCTGTTTCAGACAGTCAGATAAGGTTGCCCTGGAGCTACAAACCATTAACTGAAACACACATGCAGCATTATCAAACTGAATCAAGCTTGAAATCAAAAGTGACTGTTTAGTCACTGCCAATCGCTTACCCCTTTTGCAGTGTAAGGCACCCACTAAGAATTCATACAGTTCATGACTAAAGAAAATTCAGCTCCAACAGACTGGTACATTCCCCTGCTCCTCTGTTAATGGCACTAGTTCTGTTTTCAACTGCAGCATTTAAAAAAACAACATATTACAATAGCCTAATAAAGCTATGTCTACTGGCTGAACATAGGTACTGCAGAAGGTTTGCAACCTTTTCCTTGTGTGCAAACACTGAATTGAAAACTACCAACTCCAGTATTCAGATAACATCAGCAATCTCACCAGATTTTGGCTGACAAATGCCATGGAAGTCCTGTCTTCAGACAGCAGCTGAGAGTATGAAGTCAAGATGACCAGAGCTCAAAGAAGACTCAAACTACTGCATATATGTGCTATATATCCCCTTCCTCTCTACAGAGCATTTCAAAGTTTAGGTTTACACTTGATATTTAGTTCTAGCAAAAGTGTTCTGGCTTTCAGAGTCATACAACTGTCTAAATTATGGCTTGAAATAATAATATTTCACATTTGCTTGGAACATTGTATATATCTGTGGTATTTCACTTTGTAGTCCAGGTCTTGTGACTTAAACGATCTGACACTGCCTTATGACCTGCTGCTACCCAGCACTTGACTGCTGAGTGAAAGTTTATCGTAAAACAGCCAAAATATCCTCACAGACTGAGTTCAAAACCAACAGTGAGTGCATGGGAGCATAATCCAGCGGCAGGAGAATTTGAGGTAGGAAGGCAGTTTGCCAATGATGTGTTAGCAGCGTGTGAAGTACTGGCATCTCTGAGCATTAAGAATTAAAATGTACCTATGTGCTGCTTGTTCTTCCAACACCTAGAAAAGAACCTTCTGGGATTTTACATAAGACAGAGCTGAAGACTAATGAAGTCGCTACTAAAGCCGTAAGATCACACATGGGCAGTTTTTAATCTAAGACACTTTTAAACGTATTGCTAAGGACCTTTGAGTTGCAGCTTTCAAAACAGAACTTCCCGACTGGATTCTTAAGCCTCAGATACCCATTATGGATCCAGCACTAGGTCCTGCCTGCTTATCTGGAGTTTGGCATGAAGTCAAAGCTCTTGCTGCACAAACCACACAAGAGTGTCAATACTCAGACGTTGTGAGCATCTGCCAATTTTTGGGGGTATTTGTGACTTGAGACTACAGCATTCATTATGTATTTACAGTGTGAAATTAAGGGCAACAACTTCTTATTCACCTTCTGGTATTTCTGGTTCTATAATATTTTTCCATTTAAATCAGTTTTTATTATTCATTGGCACTAAGCCCCCAACTCCACAACTACGTGTCAGACTTTCAAATGCAGGCAGGCCTTTATTAGTTTAAATCCCATTCACAGGTAATGTGGATGCCTAAGGACCTTTCCATACTGGTACATCCAGAGCAATATCACGTTCTGTGCTGTGCAGGTGTAAGGCTCTTAGATCTCATCAGCAAGATTATTGACTAATTCTAAGAGGTACTTAAGCAGATGGATATCTGCTCATCTTGAATGGGGCTAGTCTGGCAATTACAGTTCCACTCATGCGTGCTGGAGATGGCTCTGCTGCACTTTCCAAGATTACACTCCATCCACAGCACAGCTGGAAAGCAAAGGCGCTTCCCCAAACACCAAGTGTGCATAAAGACATCCTGCTCCTTTTGAGTAGAACAACTTTATCCTCTCCTGTAAGTGGCAGAAGAAAAGCAGAATGACACTCAATTTAGTTTTGCAAACCAACCCCCCACCTCCACCCCCACACTCATTCTTGCTTTTCCAGTCTTTTCCTGCTCCCCCTTGGGAACATACCACTGACAACTATTTCAGTCCTTGGCACCAGAAAAGGAATTGCCTTGAAAAAGTGATCTTTCCTTCTGCTTCTGCTCTTTCATTCTTCTCCTATCTGCCAGCCCATCAGGAGCTTGTCCTTGCTGTATATCTATGACCTCTCACTCCAGCCATCAGCTCTTTGGAGACCTTAACCACAGCCTGAACTCAAATGGAAACACCCTTTTAAGTCCACTGGACTTCATTTTTTTGGCAGGTGCTCAGATGAAACCCAGCTGCAGTTTCCCTCCGGATCATGGACAAAATGTCTTCCACTGGATACACGTTTTAAAGCTACCCCCATCCACCTGAATTCAAACGTAGTCTCACAGGTTTAAGCTCCCTTTCCATTAGCCATCACCCACAGTTTTCATAATGAAGCGCTGGCATGTTCCTTCTTGTAAAAGAGCTCCTCCACCCTTGCCTATTCCCACCTGTCAGTGTGCACTTACACAAGGGTGCTGACCCAGACTCCAGGGGAGGCATTGCAACAACCCTGCCATTCTTAGCCCACAACAGCCACGGTTTCAGTTTTATAGGAAGCAATCCCAACACAGCAGAATGGTTAAGTAAATAAAAAGCAGCAGTCAGCCAGGCTTGAAACAAAGGGATCTTCTGAACTCCACTGCCTTCATCTGACTCAGAACCCCATGCTTTGATAGAAAGGTTAGAGGAAGCATTAACCCATTAGAAATTGATGAAGTGGAAGAGAGAGGCTTTCTGTACATCTCAGGCTTCCGCTCTGCACTTCACTCTCAGAGACTCTGTTGGTTTTATTCACTTCTTGTGGCTACACTTCAAAGCTATAAATCCCTCTTTTTATTCAGGGGCAACTGTATCAAAGGTTTTAGACACAAGGAAATGAGCTAATTTTGCCTGCCCACCTTTGCATTTCAGTGCTCCAATGTCTGGAAATTATAACTATGCAGCATCAAGAAGCAAAAACAACAACAGAAAAAGCCCAGACTTCTCTGAGCAGTTTGGGTGGCCAAGGACAGCACAGTTATTTTTGAAAGTCTTTGTTTCAGACAACTTCCAGCCATGGCTTGGTTTACATTGTGAAGTCTCTTATGCCTGCCTGGAATTCACATGCAACTGATACCAGTAATTTACAATAGCTCTTTGACACAGTTTGAGATGCAATGTCAGCCCATTAGCTTTATGTATGAAGCAACAGTAGCAAGATGGCAACCAGACAAGAACCAGAGTAAGAAAACCATTTGACTTGAATCTTGGCTTCAACAAAGCACAATTCTCATCAACTTCAACAGGGCCAGAATTTAACTGCAAGCCACTCTTGGAAGTGAGACAAGAGAGAGTATGTGGTAAAGAGAACGTAGGAGGAGTGGAATGTAGAGGGGGAAAGGAAGCATCCATTTGAGGATCTTCTAACAACTGCATTGATCAGAGGATGCTTTCAGAGCTATTGAGAAGTCACACAAGGCCTACTAAACCCACTTTTATTGTTGAGAGCTCCTATGGGGTCTTTACCATTCAGTGGCAATTAGGGCAAAGGAAAATCCTGGACATCAAAAAACCCCACTCTTCTCATTATATGATGACAATTGTTTAGTTCTAATCATTTTCTTAACTAGTTCTTCAAACCTTACTCTGAAGCTCTGGGAAAGCTGACTAAGTCAAGCCGTGCAGCACAAAGGAGAAGTTTTGTGCAGTGCAGCGACTGAAGTGACCTACAGATGGATAAGAGACAGCAAAGCTGGAGCAGGAATGCAGATCAGGAACATATGCAAGAGCATGTCTGCACTTGGTCAAATGCACTGCTGAGAAATGAGGCAATTTTGTCTGAAGACAATTGTACTTCCAGAACATGAAAGCAAAGAAAGGGTTCATTGTGTAGCTTTGGAAATGCAGTTGTTTCATGAAAAAAGATGAGCTCTAATAATAAAAGTGGCAGACACCCAGTCTGAAACAACTCCCAGACCCTACTATAAACAAGGCTTTAATTTTCAATTCAGACACCTTCCACTTTTAATATTTCACTGCTGCTGCAGCATCTACTTTCTTCTCCTCCATATAACACTCTATATCCAAGAAATCCCCCAGCAACTGCTCCATGACTGTGCTCGGGTAGAGTCTGAAATCACAGGTACTGCAGCAGTGCTGAATGAGGCTGGTTGTGGGCACCCCTGACAGGCCACATCGTTTCTCTCAAGCAACAGCTGCTTTTCTGGAATGAAGAAATAATAGGACATGCCATGTACATTAAAAAAAAAAATAAGGAGCAGATCTGCACAGAGTAGCTCCTAAGCTATGCACTCTTCACCAATTAAAACACAAAAGCACAGCACTGAGCACACTTCTCCAAGGCCTTTCTCTCACGAGGCGTGAAGCCCATTTTGTTCCTCATGGCTGCCACCTTGGCATTCCAAAGCAGACTGCAAGAAGCTGCTGTAAGATTTCTATAAGATGGACCACAGTGCTGCTGCTTCCTTGCTGAAGAAAAAGGCTTGTTGTGTCAACAAAAGCTTTATGAGTTCAGATTCACACTCTCTCCTGTGGCTTTTACCACACACACACTGTTAAAACCCTAGGTTGAAACACAGCTGATCTTGCCCACCTCCTTCAGTAAGAGCAGGCAAAAAGCAGAACAGCTCATGTACCAAGAGACCCTGTCAGCTTCCTCTAGCCCCAGGAAAAGCTGAGCAGAATGGTTCTGAAACCAACCAGAGACATTCCAGAAGAAAGATCCCCACCCTTAATTTTCAGCCAGATCTACCAGGTGGCACCTGGTAAATATTTTTTCAGCCCCTGCATATAAACCCCCAGACATCCAACTCCCAAAGAAGAGCTTGTAGTAACTCCTCTTTCTCGTCTACTGCCATTAGATGGATATGAAGTCTTATGCAGATTTTAAGTTGTTTTTTTTTTTAAAGCAGTACACTCAGTTTTGAGAAGTTCTTCTTTTATAGAGAGGTGAACAAGACTTAGGCTTCTGAATATTGGTCTTAATTAAAGAGACCAAAACAAGACCAGAAAACCAAACAAAGAAACCTGAAGAAACCCCTTGGCTTTTACTCTCCCAGAGGAGAAAGAAGAAATTAACACCATCTCTTTTTAGGCATCACACCATTGGTGCCTAGGTGAGCAAGCTACTGACCCTCTGCAGGCAATGTGAGTTAGACAGGCTGCTGCAGAGCTTGGAGGAACTGCTCCAAGCTGTTTGGGGGAGAGTTTTTCCCTCTCCTTGTGCTCTAACTCACAGCAAGCTGGTGAGGCTCCCAGAGGCCTTTCAGTGCCCAGGACACAGAGATGTCAGAACTAAATAAGCCAGAGGAAGGAATACTTACTTGTGGAGTTATCATTGTAATCCCACGCCTCAACAAGCAATGTGTAGGATCTCTGCAAAAGAGAAATAGGAGTTAGTTTCAAAGCTACACATGACTAAGGGAAAGAAAAAAAACCTGCCAACAATTTTAATTAAAAAGAAAAAATCTGGTCTCTGCCCCAAAGGAACACAGAAATAGGTAAAAGATTATGCTTGAGACAAACATGATCTTCTTGAAACTCTGTAAGCTACCTTATCCAGTCTGACTTAGAAGACCTTTCACCTTGGATAGCTCATCTTTGTCATCATTAAAGCATCTTATGTACTTAACCAGGAAGTACAGCCTTTGACACTGCACTCCAGCCGAAATAAAGCATGTGGGACAATTGCGCATGGAAGACAGAAAGCACTGGGACAGCACCGCAGCATCAAAAATCTCCAAACCAAACCCCCACTCTCAAAAACTGCTTCAAAAGAATTTTAGTTACGGAAAAATAGTCTCGATGTCCCTTCCCCCAGCCATCCTGAAAGCAAGAAGTGTTGCTAAGATTACTGTGCCCTGCCTTGACAGAGCAATCTCCAGGGACTTTGCTTTTCAGCACCCCCTTTGAAAGCTTTGTCTGCATGAGGGCCATCGCAGCTCCCACAAGTATCAGGTAACGGAGGAAGGACTGATGGATATGGGAAGGGGGTGGGGTGAGAGAGAAGCATTGTAAAACAAAGGCTAAGATCAGCCTCCTTGGAAGAGCGTGGAAAGGGAAGCCGCGCTATCCACCCGTGCCCCTTTTACAGATGCTCCAAGCTGCCAATGAGTTCTGCAGCACTCCAGCAATAATAATCATAAGCATAAACTGACTGAAGTGACTCCATGGGCTGGAAAGATGCCAGCTATTACATCTAAGCCACCTTTATCTTCAATCCTAACTTGAGAATAAGACCCATTAAAACATCTCCTCCTCCTCAAGCTCTACCCCGAGGTATTATTATCCAGGCTGTATCTTTCAAAGTTGCCATTTAGCCAGCCATATCCAAACTTACACAATGATTAAAAACCAAAACAAAACACCTCCTCTCCAGAAGGAAAAAAAAAAAAAAGCTGAGGGAAAATAAGCAAAAAATATGACTTGCAGAGTAAAAAATATAATAACTACAGATAAAGCAATAAATGTAACATCTTTCTGGAGAGCAGAACAATAACACTACAAATAAAAATTCTGTGAAGAGTGTTGATGCTTTGCCATAGCAATTGTGCACTGCAAGGTTTATTTCTCCTTAATTGTGTCCGTGTTCAGTCACAGGCTGCTCATTTGTGGTCTGCAGTGCCTCTCTGTAACAGAGGCCAAAATACAATTCCGAGAGTGAGCTGCTACAAGGTGCACAGGGGTAAGGCAGAACTCAAAGAGTTCTGAAGAGGAGAGGAAACAAAAAAGGAGGAAAAAAAAAGAGAAGAAGAGTTGGAGCAGACTGCTTTCTCACGACTGGACACAGCATGAGGCTCTGAATGAAAACCCAGTTTGTGATGGACACTGGCTTGCTGTATAGCCTAAATATGTTTCATATTCAAAGCAGACCAGGATTCCATTCTGTTCAGTGATAACTGTGGGAAAATGCTTTGAAAAGTAAGCAAAGCTGGGCAAGCCAGGACATGCACCCAAACTTCTATGCAGAAGCTCCATTGGCCTGAATGATTTTTGGTTAATATTTCATGAAAAGTTATGTGTTACTTGTTTCTATTTTAGACCAAGTCGACAACTTGAAAGAAACTCTAAAAATCAAATAAACCAAAACACAACTTGTTCATCTAACACTGCTTAAAACAGGTTTAAGAAGTACTTGCACAAGTCAGTGGTGAAAAAAAAAAAAAAAGAAAGAACCAAAACAAACAAACAAAACGAGAATAGAACTCCCGAGCCATATTACAGATGCAGATTGCACTATCTTGGGTGCTTCCTCAGTGGTTTAATTACCAACATTAAGCAGCACAAGCTGAACATGTTACTGCAAGCTTGACAAAAAATATTATGATATAGAGAATGAATTATGACAACTACCACTACTTCCAATAAAGTTAAGGATGTTTTCCTTTCGGCCTTGCATAATTGTTTTGGAAGATATTTTGTCTAAACTCATAGCAACAGTTCCCTGCTGGTTCTCAGGACTGTTTACCAACACACCTAGCCCTTAAGGAAAGGAAAGGTTGAATCCTAACTGTGAGTGCTACTGTTGCTAGATACTTGTGTGACCACTTTCCACTACCACACAGGAGTTTGGTTAAAAGAGAGGAGATGCTTCAGCTGAACTGGATGGAAACAAAATGCAGGGGGAAGAGACCTACCCTGGCAATTCCCTTGTTTCTAACTGCACCCTCTCATTTCATCTGAATGTATTAAATGAAGAGTCTCTGTCCTGAAAAGGGGTGAAACAAAGAATGGCATTTGATCCCTTGGCTCTGTCCCTCTCAGCATGGGGAAAAGACCAAAAAAACCCAAGACTTTGTGTTCAGAATGGGACAGTTTTAAACAAAAGCCACACAGACACCCAGAGCCTCACACCAGTAGCAAACCCTCTTCAACAATCCAACTATCACATACCTCTAGCTAATTGCCTCAGCCCCCTCAAAAAAGCAGTTCTGTGCAAAGCTGCACTGTTGAGATTTTTTAGAAGTGCGTATCATCCCCACTCTATAGATCAAGGATTCAGATATCTTAGGAATGACTGCTAACAGTGTGGAGGTTTAGGTTTTCCCATGCCCATAGATGACCTCTGCCCATCTTTGAATAAATATATATATCCAGACACAAGAATTCCACATTGTGCACCTTATTCCATCAAAGCGATGTCCTAGGCAACAAAGCAGCAGTGAACTCTCCAAAGTCACACCCAATTAGCCACTGTAAACCTGAGCTTGACCAGAAGGCAGGGATTCTGGCTTGAAAGGAAAGGCAGCTTGAAAGTAACAGTAAGTTATAAGCAAGTCCTAAACTTTGCAGAACAGCCCAGAGGACTGAAAGGCAGCATGGCCAAATTTAAGGAGAGCTTCTGTGAGTTACGCTAGGAGAGGATGGAAATAGTCAAGTTCACACTCCAAGAAACAAAGCATCAGTGTGCAAGAGCTGTTTTCCTCAATGACAAGACACTGTGTCTTGTTCCACTGATAGTACAGCTCAAGAGACTGTGCAGACCTGAAATCCATCAGAAATTGTCCCTTTTAAGGATCTCAAAGGGCAATACAACCTCCTTTCTGGTCATTTAAATTAATCCTGGCAGCTGCAGGTAAACAGGTGTTTAAAGCTCTCTGCTTGATTACCTTCTTCCCTCCCTTCATCCAAACATCCACCTAAAGGAGGTGCTTTTGTACTCTGGCTTCTAAAGGCATTCTGTGAGACAGTGGGCCAGAGCAAGATTAAAACATCCAGCTCCTCAGCTGAAGCACTGCCTCTGTTTTCAAAGGGCTTGCAACTCGTCTAACTCCTTTCCCTCCTACCCCTGTGGTTAGAGCACGAAAGAGCTTTGCTGAGCATGTGAAACCATGACTAGACAAATGCAGTGGGAAGCTCTGCATTCAGAGCGCTGTGCCTGCTCCTCCTCTGCCAAACAAGGAGAGCAGGTTAAGCCCAGCCACCTTCTCCTCACACTCTGCACAGCTGTGAACACCAGCTTGAGAATGGTGCTCACACACACCCTGTCTGCACCCAGGGCAGATGCCGAGGACACCGGCACAGCAGGGCCACAGGAGTCCAGCTGTGACATATGCAAGAGGGAAATGGAGGCACGTTTCACCATGCCCAGGGGCCAGGGAGGAGGGCATCTCTGAGCAGGGTTAAAGCTAGCCACAAACCCACTTCCTCTGAACAGCACTGTCACTTGGGTACCCTGTCACTCCACAATGACACTACGCAGATGCATCACCGCATTGTGCCATGGTTGGTCAACTTTGACAGCTGAATATCCTTCAAAGGAGTTAAAGGCAACTGGCTCCTCACCCAGAGCATATGCGAACATACTCCAGAAAAGGAGGAAAACCACCTAACCCTCTTAACCTTTTGTAAAATGGAACATCATCAGGAAGCTCTTCTTTGGGACAGCCTACGTAAGGACAACACCCTACAAAGCTGTTACTCCCTCAAGCCCATGTATATAAACACAGCCCAAGCTGTGGCAATCTCTCTCATGCCTCAAAGCCTACGGCAAAGAGCTCGGCTGAACCCTGAGCAGGCAGCCCAGCCAAGGGCTTCATCAGAATATGCCCACACCAAAACACAGCACGCTGCTCCTTTAGGCTTCACTCTGAGCAGCTCCTTTGTTGCTCTAAGTGCCAGTAAACCCTGCACTGCCACAGAAAGGAGACAAGAAAACAAACTGAACCATATCAGCAGCTGCAGGAGAGACCTGCCCCCTGTCCTGCCTTGGCAAGGGAAGGCAGCAGCCGAAGTCAAGACCTTCCCCGCACCAGCACAACCACCCTCCTGCCAAATGATGAAGGACACAAAAGTACCGCTATCCAAACTATGCATATGTTTAAGCATCCAGTAAACCAGGCTGATCTCTGATCTGGCAAGCCTGCTGGAATAATGAGTATCCTGTGAATACATAATGTGCTGAAGTTGCCATTGTGTGAAGTAAGTCCATGGTTTGTCTGGGAGCCGAGCAATGCTGAGTCTACTGCTGCTTCCTGTTGCTTGTCCTGTATTAGCATTATTTTTGGATAGGCCCCATTATGTTCTGTAATCCTCACTGCAGTCAGTATGGCCACACTATTGTTCTTGGTTAATATTAGCAGCCAATGCCTCTGTCTGGGTGGCCGGACTACGATGTATTCCAACCATAAAACTAGCATGCATTAATGGGACAATGTACTGGGCTCAGAGGGGAGACTTGGGGTCTTCCCTCCACCCCTACTTAAAAAAAAAAAAAAAAAGGTAAAAAAAAAGTATAGCAGATTATTTTTCCCCCCTTTTTTAAAACTAATGATTTCAAGTGATCTCAACTACCAGAGTGCTTCATACAACAGCAGCATTTTAATCAGCACCTTATCTAGTTACGGAGTTATTTTCTCACGGAGCCCCACTTGTCAAAGAGCAGAAGATAGGCCAAAATGTCAATGGTTGCTTTCAACCTTCCCCAACAAGCAGATTACCTGCCCTTATCAGTCCCCCTACCTGTTTAAAGCATCCCACTGATAATTAAATGCACCAGTTACAAAAGGGTGGCAAGGTTAATAGACAGAATACCTAGTAGCCAGCCAAGCAAAACAGTCAGGTTCACATGGAGCAAGCCTGAACAAGAAGCCTTTCTACTTATTTACCTAAGTGCCTAAGAACTGGGTTGAGCTGGTAAAGGACTCTGGATGTTTGACTATTTACAAACCACTTCAACCACTTCTATCCACTTTTTGCAGTTTCTTCTGAACACTACAAGAATAATGAGTGTAATTTATGCTGTAGAATAGTGACCACAAGAACCATGAGCTCCACATACTAACAAGAAACAAATGCAACAGCTTCTAGTTTTGACATCTTTCCTTGTGTTAAGACACAGGGGTTACCAGTTAAATTATTAGAACTGAGTCAATTAACACATAAAACTTCAGTTCATCTAGAGAAATTCAAAGGCAAGCTTAGTTTCAGTTTTCAAAACCAATCCAGTCATTTGTGTTATCTACAGAGAAGTACTTTTAAGAACTGTAGCTTAAGGCGCTTGCTTCGTAGGGCATCACAACTGCATTAGGAGTGAAGTTGGAATAAACAGCTCAGACCCAAGTGCAGCAGCCTCAGAACCAGCAGACTTCTACTCCAGCCTCCAGCCCACTGGGAAGCGATGTTTCCTTGAGTGAACTGCAACTTTAAGCATAAAGCATCAATTTTACGCAATTTATTTTCAGCCATGCTGACTTCCAGCTGCATAAACAAGCTGACAGTGCTGGATGTGTGCAGCCTGAGAAAGTTTAGGAATAAGCTTCAGTGTCAAGCCCAATCCAGCTGCCACTGAAGTTAAACTGGAGCAGGCCTTTATTATAACAAGAACAAAAATTCTAGGAGCAGGCAAGATGAGGATTTATTTTTAGACATATTATGTTAATATAATCAAATGGATTTACCATGAAGATGAAGCTCTGAACTGGCTCGAACATAAAAAAACTCTTTTAACATGTAAGAAGTCCATAACCTCTGAATGGCTGCATCACTTCTCTCCAGTCCTGGGAAAAAAACAGCCTTGTAATGCTAATTATGCTTCAGATGTCACTTAATACTCCCAGCTCTGTTTTGAATAGTAATCCTAGGCAAAACATTACATTTTGAGTGCTAAGATTTATTCTTATATTATTAATCAACAATAAATGACAGAGTATGGATTTGATTAATATGCATCTTGTTATTATAAGAATTTCTTCTGATCTACCCATGCTCCAAGATGATTTATCATGCCTTGCTCAAGAAAAGCTTGAAAAATAATTTAGCATTTGCTTCTACAAGTTTTCAAGAAGTTAACTGGAGGGAGAGAAGAAACAAAATAAAAAGCCAAATTTTACTCTTATGACTGTGATATATTGGGCTTAAAAGAAAAAAAAGGAGATGAATGTAGTAATATTTTTTCTCAGATTCAAAAGGCTGTTACTTTAATATCAGCTGCAGATTAGTATTTTGGACACCTCCTGTGTCAAGAGAGAGGGAAAAAGTTCACAAAGCTTAAAAAATACTAAAGCTCTTTTACTATGCCTCCCTAGCCACAGAAAACATATTTTACGTCTTCAGGAATCGGGACCACTAAGATTTATCATGAAAAAGGTGCCAGGATGACTATTTAATTTTTTTTAGGTTGACTATTTTTATTTTAATGTTGAAATAAGATGTTCAAAACTCTTTTTAATTGTATTTTATGCTAAACTCACTGAGATGCTGGAGGGTTTTTTTCCACCTCAGTAGTTTCCTGGTGCATTGGTGCAATTGGCCCCAATATTAAATAATTACAAGGAGCATAATTTTGGAATAAACAAGGTGTTTGAAATTGGAGCTATGCATACCAAAGGAATTGCAAAGTTTGACCGTCTCACTCAGTCTCGCCAAACCCCCATAAGATCTTTCTTTACATAAAAGTGAAGTGTAGTGTTAAGTTTTGCTTAGTCAATTGATGCTCAGCTCCCTCAAGGTGCAGCACACATCACACTTGGGGTTCTTTAAGAAAGGCCAGAGGTTTGATTCATGTGAGAGAAGAGCATGTGTCTGCCTTGGAAGCAAACTTGTTCAGACAGAACACTTTGACAACTGGAACATGGAAGTGCTTTTGTTCCATACTTTTTTATATGGCTTCATAAAGCCAAGCTTGCCTGTCAAGAAAGTCAATGAAGTCTCGAAATGAATGTAACAAGCAAGCCTAGGTGCATTTCACTTTTTTAATCATCATCACTATTGTTTCAATGCACTGAAGAACTACCAGCTACTGCAGGGACAGCTTTCTGATCCACTCCAGTTCCTTTATGCTAGGCTGGTGCCCTGTTTCCTAGCAACTTACTCAAACCTCCCATCACTTAAATTAATTTATGGCCCACCATCTCCACACCCATTACTCACAGGGGAACGTATCAAAACTGACAAGAGCAAACCCCGTAAGTTATTAATAAGACTCTGACACTTCAAATCTACATTACAACTGCAAGCTTCCTCTAACAATACTTTTAAAGCACCCCATTCTCTCCCCTTCCTCTCCTGCATGATGAATAAATGCCTCTAATGCAATGCAACTATTTTTCACAAATGGCATAAGGGGGCAGATTGACATGGGAAGAGGCTTTTTCTTTTTAATTTTTTAAGTAGTCAAGGCAACAAGACTTCTGAATGTTACTACTGACTCAAGCTGGAACATCTAAGAAAAGCCTCCCTCGGAGAGTAGAACACAATCCAGAGAAGGGCATGAATTTTCAAATGCAATATTATTAACATTTTGGTCTAGCTCTTATTACCTCTACTATAATTTTCAGCTGAATGTAGTCAAAGATACCGCTCATGATCAGCCACATGAGTAAATGCAATGCTAATCTCAAGCTCTTTACTGAAGTCAACAGTATTCAGCCACCTAAAGAGTTTTTAAGTTCTGAAATTTCAGCATCAGATTAGAGCTGACTAAATTAAGTTTACTACTTTATCCGTAGAGCTTTGAAAATGCCTGAAATGATTTGTGTACACAATTTTAGTACAAATAAGAGCTTTGCCACATTAGATATTCTTTTGTTCAAATGCCATTTGGAAGTCACAATAGCTAGCATAAAAGCTGTGTCCTGTGGAAGCTAAAGCTGGGAAGCAGGCTTGATAATTGCACATGGACTATCATCAGAGTCTCAAAAAGTGCATTTCTGCCTGGGAAAATGCAAGAGCTTATTCCAAAATTCCAAGCTTATGAACAAAGCATCTGAAGTTGTTGAGTTTTACCCATTTCAAAGGTTGTGCTAGAGTTTTGCTGCTGCTGCTCCAGGATTCCAGTGCTGAATGAGATTCAGTGGGACAATAGAAGCATTTCTTTTTACTAAGATGCAGGCAAGCTTAAGAGACTTCTGTCAGGGTCCCCACCCCCTAAACCCACCCTCTACACACAGATTTCCCTTACCAACCCTTTGAAGAGACAGGCTGCTAGAAGGAACATGTTTCATTTTCACACTATTTTATATGCATACCTATAGATTCAAGGCAGTCAGATTACTGGGAGCTAGTTTAAAAAAAATCCTTGATGTACCTGACTTCTCTGACAAAAGTCAAAATCTGCAACACAAGCGTTACAGCCATTGGCAGAGCTTCAAATACCTCAGATTTTTACAAAGCCCTTTATCCCTTTGATGGCATATTTGATAACAATTTTATCTCATTTCATGTTGGGGGAAAAAAAGAGAAAGAAAAGAGAAAGAAATAAAGGACAGACTTGTACTTTCAACAGAGAATACTTTTGTTAACTCTGCTATTGTACTTTGCAATATTATCTCCTTAAAAACAGAGACTTAATTTCTGCCTTGTGCCTCTTTAGCCCTCGATATTCCACAAGTCCCGACTGACAGAGGAGGCAGGTAGGAGGCAGCACAGGACGCCTCAAGAACACACGGCTGCCTGCAGCACTTGGCGGCAGGACCACAAAGTGGGTGTCTACACCACAACTGGAGAAGGAATGCTTTTGGGGCGGGCTTTCCTCCCCCAGAAGAAGTCCAGGTTCTCCCAGCAACCAGTCCTTATCTGACTATGACGGGCCAAGCTCTGGAGGGTGCTTCCACCTTGCCAGCAGCGACAGTGGCAGAGGATAGGAAATGAGATTCACCCCTCCCCTGCATGCACATTCAGGGCCCTCCCCTCCCAAAAATGACCTTAGGCATCTAGGTTAGGATGACTGGATTTACAAAACTGCTGAGCATCAACATACCCCAGGGCAGTTGGTAGGAAATTGTCTGCTCAGCGCCTTTTGGAGAAGGGGTGTGTGTGGCAGGGGGGAAACAGTTTTGTTTCCTAGGTGATCTCAAAATACAAGTTTTAGGAGCAGAAATTTGGGAGCATTCAGCGTTCGTACCACAGCATCCCAAAGAGACCCTCAAAAGCCAGACAGGAGCCCCCCAGAGCAGTCACCCCCAGGTTTTGCTCGCCTGCATGCGGCATTGCTGGCACAAAAACCGTGCACCTCCTGCCATCTGAGGCCACAGCACTCGTCCATGTCCATAGATCCTGGAGCCTGCCTCTGTGGGTTTGGCCTCAGTGATGGTCGGTTTGGAAATATGGTCCTCACTTTCTCTGCAAGGAGCTGAGGGCTCTCTGCAGAGCTGACCATCAAAGCATCAACCCTCCTGAGCATCCCAGAAGAAACAAGCAGCAGTGATGTCTGAGTATTTTTTCCAGCCAACAATAAAGCAGGACCACCGAAGAAGGAAGGGGTCACCCATCCTCCATCTCTCTGCTCTACAGGGCTGACCAGGATTTACTAGAGTGGACCACGCTGGAAAAATGCCTGGCAAAAAGCCCCACCTCCTTGAACCACTGAGTTTTGCACGCAACTAGAGGGAAGCCAGAATCTCTGGACTGCAAGAGGCAGGTAGCCAGGAAAAGGTGCACTGTGGGGAGGAGTGGGTGAAGTGTACCAAAAGCTAAAGCCAGGCTTTTCTCAGTCTTTAGCTTCTGGAGTCCATAAGCACCCCTAAACACAGCCAACTTCCTAGGGAAGCTGGCAACTACTTAACCAAGAACAGCAACAGCAGCTCCCCATCCACACCAAACAGCGCAGTGAGATTTCCCCTTGGGAGAAGCAGGAAGCCTTCCCAAACACGCTCCAGGGAAGGAGGCCAGCTATGACACACACTTTTCACACGGGATCCCTCTACAGCCCCTAACCCACTGCTCTTCTGGCTTAAGCCCAAGACTTCACTGGTTAAGAAAAAAAAAAAGAAAAAAATGAACTTCTGACCTTCTGAGTCTCAAGAGACTTATTCATGCTGTAAAGTGTAGAGATACTGGGTTTGCTTCCCTGACCCATTTAGATCCCCCTCACTGCACATCTGACTTTCAAATTTAACAGGCTGTGCATTGTGAGCCCCAGGGAACAAAAACAAAAACACCACTACATTTTACTCATTTCTGTGCTGCAGATTCCCGATGCTCTTGCCAAGATGCCTGCTCCCTCTCAAATCCTGATCTCTCTTCCCTTGGCACAAGAAATTGGAGTTCAGCTCACTAAGGACATCTCAAGCACCATCCAAGAGACCCAGAGCCAGAGCAGCTCAAGCAACTCACCGGCCAGGCGAAGCTGAAGGGGATAACGATCCGGTTCTTTTCATTATTCCGGTTGTACTTTAAATTGAAGGTATTTCCTCCGATGACAGGAGTGGATTTGGATCCGAAGCTGCAAGGACCGCCAGCGGTGACCCGCGATTGATACTCCTTCAGGCAAACTTTAAAATAGGTGTCACACTCGTCTCTGGTGCATTTTTTATCTCCTGGGTTTCGGGTGCCATCGCAGCAATTTCCATTTTGCAGTTCACCATTCACATTTTGCATGGATAAGATCTCCAACTCGAACTGTCCAGACGCTAAAGTCACCTGTTAATCCCAAGAAAAAAACCGAAGAAAAAAAGCAAAACAAACAAACAAAAAAAAAAGAAATAAAGAAAAAGAGAAATAAGAAACAAGAAACAATAGACAGACAGTTACCTAACTTTTTTCCCCAAACACAATCTACAACAACTCTGAAGACAGGAAAAAGTAATTTCAAGTGTGCTTTCAAGAAGCACATACATAGTATTAAAAATAAAACAAAGCCAACCACTCCAAGCTTTTCCCTATCAGACATCTACGGGAAGGGCTCATAAATCAGCCCAACTAAATAACGCCACTAATGCCAAAAAACAACCTTAAGTGCCAGCTCCGAAAAAAATAGCGTGAGGAAGGCTTCCAAATGGTTAGGAAATAAAACTAAACTAAACCAGGAGTGCATACGCGAGGAGCAAACCCAGCAAAACGATGTAGCTCATAAAGCACTGTCTGGAAAGGCACCCAACCAGCCCCATGCCTCCCCCGGGGTGCAGCTGAGCCGGGGACGGCTGGAGCTGCCCAGCTGAGACTCAGACCCCGCTCATTAATCACCCCAGCAATGCTATTATTAAAAGAAAAAAAAAATTATTAAAAAAAACCCCAAAACTGTGGGGAAGTGATTTTTCGGGGAAAATAAAAGCGATTTGCAGTAATCGCGTTTCTCTTTCCCAGGAATTGAGCCTTGCTGCGTGTTCGCCATCTCCAGAGAGAAGTTAGGGCAGCAGCTCCGCTCCGGCCGGAGGAGCCGTGCAGAAGCGCCAGTCCGGGATCTCCCAAACCCATCTCCCGCAAGCTCCGCAGAAGAGCGCCAAGTGGGCCGGAGGCCGTGCCCGGTACGTACCTGGGCCCGCAGCGCCAGGAGCAGGGTGAGGATGGAGCACGCCGCCGCGGCTGCCCGCCGGGGCGCACGCATGCCGCCGCCGCCGCGCTGCCCGCCCGCCCGCCTGCAGGGCCGCCGCCGCTCGCTCCGGGTCGGGACGCGACGGGGAGGGCCAGGAGGGAGGAGGAGGAGGAGAAGAAGGAGGCGGAGGAGCTGGTGGAGGAGGAGGAGGCACCGCTGCTGCTGCTGCTGCCGCCGCCCCGCTCTAATATACCGAGGCGCACCCGCGCCGGACAACGCCGCTTTTCAAGCGCTTTCAATAGCGCCCCGCTCTTCAATGCAAAGGAGCCCGGCCTCCTTTTATCCGCCTTATTCTCTCGCCTCCCCTCTTTTCTTTCCCTTTTCTTTTCTCTCTCTCCTTTTTTTTTTTTTTTTTTTGTTTTATTATGGCGATTATTATCCCAGTCCTTTTATTTCTTGCGGCGGAGCCCCTCGCCCCCCCGAGACACACACACACACGCACACACTCACTCACTCACTCACACACACGCACATGCAGCACACGCACCGCCCCGCAGCCGCCCGCCCGTCTGGGAGCGCCGCCGCCGCTCCGCTTCATCTAGCCCAGGGCAGCAGGCGCATGCGTCCATCCATATGCATGAGGGGGACAGCAGGAGGAGGGAGCAGAGGAGGGGAATGGCACGGGCAGGGGAAGGCAGGTACCGGCGGGAGGAGGAGGAGGCGGCGGGGATGGAGTGAGCTGCGGGTCGGCGGCTCCCCCACCTGAGGAAGGTGGCGCGCCCCGGCCGCCCCGAGGGTCCGTCCCTCGGGAAGCGGCGCTCCGCAGGTGCTTCCAGCGCGACCTGGAGCAGGAGGAGCCGCGCTGAGCGGCCCTGGCGCTCCCGGCTGAGCGCTTTTCCCGCCCCGCCGCTCGCTGAGGGGACGCGCGGGTCCTGCCCGCCCGGGAGCCGCAGCGCGTTCCTCCTCGCCTCCTCGGCGCTGGTGGAAGGAAGAACGAGGCCTTTTGGAGGACACTTTTTGCTGTGTGAAACCTTTCCCTTGCCGCTGGCCGGCGGCAGCCGCCCGTCCTTCCCGCCCCTAGGTAGCTGAGGCGGGGCGGGCTGGGGGCGCTGCGGCCGCGGCTGGCGCGCCCTGAGGGCAGGGAGGCACGGCTGCCCGGGACGCTCAGGTGGCCCCGGCCAGCGCCTGTCCTGAGGGAAGCGGAGGTGGCAGTCGCCACCGTGCGACTCGTGCCCGCCTCGACACGAGGTCGCGCCGCCGAGGGCCTCCCGCGCTCCGAGTGGGAGGAAAGATCCCTCAGCTGATCAGTCCCGGTAGCACAGTGCTGGCAGAGTGCCGAGACCATCGGGGAGCCTGTGCCTGCGCTGCAGAGGCTCATCCCGGTTTTCAGGTGGCTGCTGGGGTTGCTCTGCCACACACCCTTTGAGGAGCAAGGTCCAGAGCCGCACGGCCAGGTGATTTACTTAAGGGACTCCCTGCCACACGTTGCCGAGAAGCCCAAAAGTTTGTGCAGTAGCAAAAAGAGTCCAGACTGGTTCCCAGAGGAAGAGCTACACATCAAAGGGCCTTGAACAAAATAAGAAAACCCAAAAAAACCCCACCCCTAACTTTGTCTCTGGTTTGGGAAGTCCCTGGGCTGCGGGTCTAGAAATTGGGTGACTGCTGGGAACTTGCTGCATCACTCTCCCTTTTTCCTGAGGCGCTGGCGACAGGAACTTGGCCTACATGACGTTCGGTCTGACCCAGAACAGCTATTCTTATGTCCTGATCTATTCCACCCCAATCTGACACAGTAGATGTGTGAATGTCTATTTTATACACCAGAGTCAGTGGTACAGAGGAAAACAAGATTTCTGACCTAATTTTATATCCTTTGTTTTCATTTCCTATGGCAAAAGCAAAGTGCCTGTTCTTGGCTGTGAGGTCTGACTCGTTCTAGGGTGCCCCAGGCTGGAAAGCTCGTAGTATTTGTGCCCCCCACCTTAGAACTCAGACTTCCACCACACTCCTCCAGATCCTCTTCCCATTTGGGAATTCATAACTTAGATTCACACTGGCGATTTTGGCATGCCTGTGAGGTGTGCAGTTGCCAGATACTCCTTCCAGCCTTGCTTAGCCCCCAGGTTCCAGCAGTGTTGGTTGTACCTTGTTGGATTCATTAACTTTTCAAAGGCTGGTAAACCATCATGGTGTTTAATCTGCAACATGGCTGCAGTTTGGTGATACCAGTGCCTCTCTTCTTTTTTCCCAGTGGGTGTTGGTTAGCTTCCACAACCTGGTTAAATGTTACTCATTCCCAAGCGCCACATATCTGCTCCTCTGGGCCTTTAAATACCCTGCTGCTGCTGGTATGCTCTGTACCTTTAGGGCAGGTCTGGAGTTGGCCTTTCTGTAAAAGGTTACTCCACCTGTTTGACTCCAGTGCTTAGGAAATCCAGTGTTCTCTTTCCCACAGTGCTTGTGACTCAGCAGTGTAGCTGCCCTCAAACAGAATTACTTGTCCAACAACTTAAAATGCTTTGCAAGCATTAATGAATTCAGTCTCCCAGTGTCTTGAGGTGGAGAGTATCAGTGATGGGTAAAACAAGGCAGAGCATGAATCCTGTTCAGAAGTGCATTGCAAACCCTCTCCCTTGCAGCCCTGAAAGAAATTTTGACCTCATGGAAGTCAGCAGTAAAATCCCCCTAAACTTATTTAGTCTAGAATTTCCCCCTTGGAGTCCCATCTCTTGCCTTTTTGCTCTGGGCTGTCAAGAGCCCAGAGACCCAGTAGCCAGGGGCCCCCTTGATCCACTGCACAGCAGCACTGAAAACCAGCTGAGCGCGTTGCCTGCAGCCTGAGCATCTTTTCAAGATGCTCCCTTCCCTATGGATACAGCAACATGCAAACTGCTGCATGTGCACAGGGGCCTGGACTGCAGTTGCTTGGAGCAGCCTGGGACCGTACACATAAAATCCCCGCTGCAAGGCTCTGCCTGCATGTCTCATGAGGTGTGGAACTGACATGTCTTCCTCTGTGGCTGGTGAACTTTTCAGCGTTTGGCACTGGGCTTTTTACATTGCACAAAGTTACTTCCTGCTAATCTTCCTATTCCGACATAATTAGATCACATCCACATTAGAAGCTGTTACAGACATCGAGTGTGCCAAAGCCCAGCATTACAGGCAGTGCTTCAATTCAGGCTTTGGGCCTGAATCAGCTCCCTAATATAGAGCTGTTCATTGAGGCCAGTGGGAGATTGCCCCGGACTTCAGTGGGACCAGGATCACAGCCTTTAGAGGGAGTGTCTGGCTTAGGAGGGTCAGGTGTCCTGAAGTCAATTCTTTGTGCGAGGAAAGTTGTAATTTCCTTTTAAAGCTCAGTGACTCATTGAGCCATGGCTGTGAACAATCCCACAGGATTTCCTTAGATTTGTGATACCTGTAGGTAAGCTTGGAATGGTGCCCCTGGAAAAGTTCTACGTTCAGGGACCTGATGCATCTCATTTGGTGACTAAACTTTTGTTTACTACTGTAATGCAGATCAAGACAGTTGCGTAATCATAGGGGACTGATTGCTGCATCAGCCTCCAATAAACCAGTTAAAGGACTACCAGAAAAGAATCTGTTGACATGTGGAATCTGTGATCATAAAGAATTCATAAAGCTCAATGACCTCTTTTCACAGCAAACAAAGAGGCTAAAGGAGCCCTTTGTTCCTCCAGATTTTTATAAAAGTAGTTTTGCTCCTCAAAATTAGCCAATAAAATAAATTTGCAACAGTTTTAGATGTAAACCTGGACAAACTGAGTGGAAGAGTGAAATTTCATCCACTCAGCTAATCCTTTATCTAGGAGTTAAGCTTCCCTGTTGCAAGGAGAAGGATGTATCGCCACAGTCAATCACGGATGAGTGAGCTTTTAGATAAGGCCTTTCCTATAATACACCCACAACACTTCATTTTCCTCTGGCTGTTCTGGAAGTGACCTGCCCACTTGGGCGAGTGTCGCGGAGCAGAGATAGGGCCCGCGCCGTGCTGCTCGGCTGACATGCATTTCAGAGCAACACATTCCAGCAGATGAACCCATTTGCACAGTTGAGTGATCTAAACTTAGAAAGCTAATTTCTCTAATTACAAAGTGAGACTGAACTCCTGTAAAGCTTTTCATCACCTGAGTGGAATGGGAATTGCGCTTCCATAATCATTTAATGCTTAGAAACTAATTAGGAAGCATTTTGTGGGGAAGCCACACCCGGTGTTAGACTATTTCACAAATGGAACAGGGGAGAAAACTACCACTGATGAGAAAGTTGAGCAAGTGGCAGAGGTTAGGAGAAAGATCACAGTTTACCCAGGGCTGCAGAATGCATTCCCACTTCCATGAAATCTTCCCAGTCAGGCAATTTCTTAAAGCCGCGTCTTCAGGCAAGCTTTCCAAATGTGACAAAAGATTTTGGAGAAGAAGATGCTCTAGTAACCAGAGCCTCAAATCTAGTTTGCTGCCACAAGCCCTTACTTTCTCCTTTCCCTGGACAACTAAAATTTCAAAGCTGCACTGTATTTATTGTGCATGTGCATTTTGTCACTTTGAGATTCCCGTCTTAGTTTTTCTGTATGTTAGAAATATTTCATTCCCCAGAATGATAGTGAGGCACTAAATCTATTTCAGAGGATACTCAGAGAAAAAAAAAAAAAAAAAAAAAAAAAGATTCTGGGGTACTCAGAAATTACTGCAGTGAGAACCAGTAAAGTCCCTGAAAGAGTTAAAGCTGTAGTACCAAAAAATACATCTGTTGTAGAACCTTTATGTTTTATCCCACTAATTAAGTGAATCCATAACATTATTGCTTTCTGTCACAGCTTAAAATTGAGACCTTACTCCATTCCAGAGAATAGTGCTGTTTGTCCTTCAGTTTCCTTTATTTATATGCACATAAAACTTGCTCTCTGGTTGTTTCTCTGTTAACCCTTCAAGGATCAGATGCCTCCACATTAACCTGTGGACCCAACTGCTTTGTCCTTCACTTATCCTCCCCAGGGGTGGGATTCCTGTGCAGCAGTGATTTGATCTCAAATCCCCACTTTCTAAAAGCAGGGAAGAGCTGGGACTATGGTTTTAGATCTGGGTAGGGGTACAGCTTATCAAGGTGGAGTAGCTCCCAGTAGGTGCAAAGACTGTGACACTGAGCAGTGCTGGCACGTCTGTCACAGACAAGATCACACTTTCATTTGATAAGCAGCAACCTCAGCTATTCTTGTCAAAGAGGCTGCACTGAAACCCGGGCTCAGCCTCATCTCCAGTGAACAATAGGGTGCTTTTAAAAGAGCTCCAAGTTTCAAGTAGTGTTTTCCTCACAGCTTTCTGCAAAGGTGCTTCCTTGAGCCAATTTTGTTGAGGAAGTGCTCAGACCAAGTTTCATTTTCTTGTCATGACAGCATCAAAATGTCTGAACTTCTCATGCAGATTGTTTTCATTGTTAATTGCATGTGAAAGTATGTGTTCAATACGTTCTCAATCACATATTATCCTGTGAGCGCAAGACTGAAGTACACAGGGTGTCATTTAGCTAAGGAAATGTCTAAAGAGAAGAGAGATGTGATTAGCAGATTAAAATTTGAGTGTACAGTAAATGACTTCTTGTTGTTGCCTGCCATCATTCCTTGGCTGATCTAATATTCTGGGCCTTGACTTTACTTATTCCTGGGGGGGGTGGGAGGGTGGGGTATAAAGGGAGTAGCTTCATTTGGCCTGAAACTTTTAAAGACATTAAGATTTCTAAAATCCAAATTCAGCTGAAAATAGAGATGTGCCTAAATCAAGAAACAAAAACCTTTAGCTTAGGGATGTGTTTAAGTAGCTTGCTGGAGTGGCCAGTGGGTTGAGCCACAAAGTTTAGTGCATGGGAGTGATGCTGCTGATCTACAGGGGAAACCCTTTCTTCAGGGAGCTAGGGCTGTGCACAATGGCCTGTTTTTACCTGGTCTCTTGGCACTACTGACTCCCTGGTGGAAGGAACCTTTTTGCATCAGCTAAATGTTTTTAGATAAAAACATTTAGCCACAGCGGGTGATAAAAACACAGGCCACAGTGGGTGGCTGGTGTCCTTGGTAGTACAGATAAAGACAAGGCTCTAAAGGGGAGAAGAAATGTCTTTCTCTGTGTTCATCCTTTACACAAGAATGAAAAAAAAAAAGCCTCTTGACCATCCTGCATGTCACAACAGTGCTACTACCTGCAGATGTGCATTGAGGACTTTTGTCACTGATCATGCAGGGAGAGATCTGACAGGACTGGGTGTTAGAGCCAGTAGCATTTGGAAGAATCAGAGTCTGCATTGATTTGGGAGTTTTAGTGTTGAAAATTCTTCATTTTGGACAAGATTTGTATCAACACAGTTCATCACTTCAGACTCTTCCAGTCCCACTCTGGTCAAAATGCCTGCAGCTTCCAGCAGGACAGTGGAAAATAGAGCAAATGACAAGGACTGGAATAAGAATAGTCCTTCAGGAACTCAGGCATCAGGAAGAGGTGGCAAATAAAGGGACTTCTTGGGAGTCTGAGCAAGATACAGGTCCCTGTCACCATGCCTCTCTGGTTAAAAGTTTGTCTTTGCTCTTTCCACAGTACCTGGAAGGTTTTCCATTCCTGTCTCCCTGACAGCTGTTTTGTCTCACAAGGCTTTCAAGTGCACAGGAGATTATTTTCTCTTCAATTGCTCCTGACCTCAGCCCTGAGGCATGGACCACTCCAGGTGGGGTGAAGGACATCACTTATTTGTGGCACTGTGGCAGTAGGACAGCTCAGAAGACCTGAAAGAGAAAGAGCCTGGCTGTAGAATTGGACCCTTAAAACCAATTAACTTCTTTGAAGGTAACGGCATTACCCAATGTGCTCCAGCTTTCTGTCTGAAAGGGGCCACAAACTCTTGTAGGTCCACAATCTGTGTGTTGCCCTGAATTGTTGGGGTTTTTCCTATATATAATGGTAATTTTTATTTACTGTGGCAGAGAGGAACAAATGAGGATCTGCCACAACTTGAATAGAAGCAATTCCACACCTGTCCCTTTAACTGCACATTTGTGGTTGGCTGCCTTTTATTGTCCTCCCCCGCTCTGGGGCTGCAGGGCAATGTGTGTGTGTGTGTGTGTGTGTGTGTGTGTGTGTGTGTGTGTGTAAGGATTTCCCAGCCTAGTGGGTGAGTCCTTATCTCTCTGCTCCGAGCAGTGGCTTCCGTCCTCTCCTTTCTCTCCAATATTTATTGGAAGCACGTGCTAAGGAATCTGTGAGCCTGCAATGCTAATGAGTGCGTGGCATGGAGCAGGGCAGCAGATGCAAAGGGACAGGCACGTTTCCTAATGAGGGAGTCTCGAGACCCATCTGTTGAGTCTCTTGGGCCCTCAATGCAGTTTGCTGCCCGAGGTTGCCTGTGGAGGGTTTTTTTCTCTGATGCTTTTAGCTCTCAACAAGTGCAATCCTGTATAGAGCAGCATGTCATGGGCTTAGGTTTTGTTGTTACTAGCAGATAATGTGACTTTGAAAGGAACGCCCCTGCCCCAGCTGAAAGGAGGATAACCCTCATCTACCCCCTTCCCTCCCATCCTTCTTGCTCGGATCAATAACAGGTCCCTAGGCACAAAGCCTGCATTCTTTTATTCTCAAATTAGAGCAGCTGCAGCAGCAACACCACAGCTCATTGGAAACCTATTAGCTTTTGAAAGACTTAATCCAGTTTGAAAATAACTAGTGTTTCTCAATCCTTCACGCACTCACTCCCGTAAGAGTTCTTAGGCTGCATTGACAGCGGGACTGGGCTTATTATTATAATAACCTGCATCTCTTGCCGTGTCCCAAAGGGGCAACAAAGAAGGCAAAATGTCAGTTTCCCAGCTTCACATGGCCTAAGAACATTGGATTTACTCTGCCATATCACACCCTATCACTGAGCTCTACCGCCTACCATCTTGCCTTCAATGGTGACTGATGTCTTGTGATTCACTCTCCAATTTCATAGTTTTTAAGGCCAGAGGGGCTATTATGATAATCTATTTGACCTCGTGAACAACACATTAGAATTTCATCCTAGGTGGGATGAAAGCTGGGAGCAGCTGGATTCTTTGATGTGGCTCTGCTGGGCAGCAGTAGAAATTTGGGGGTTCCTGGGGGTACTCTTTGCTGAAGGGGAATTTGGGTTTTTTCCTTTTTTTAAAGCACCTGAAGCACAGAGCTTTGTGAATGGGTGCATACATGGCAAATGCCTGGTTTTGGAGGTAGGGGAGCTGATTTTACTTGGAAACAGCTTGCTCACCTGTCTTGGTTTCTTGTGAACTTCCGTATCTCAGAATACAGCATTTCAGCATTTACTCAGCATCTCCCTGCAAAAGCACTTTAAGATAATTATTCCCATTTTAAAGCTGGGGTCTGAGCTTCAGAGATGTTTAGGCCTTCAATGCTTTGTGAAGACCATTGCAACGAGGAAATAAAGTTTTCTTGAACAGGATCCTCAATTTCATGCCCCAAGTCACACTTGAAATCTGTAGAAGATGAGGGAGCTTGTTTCCTCATTTTTCTTGAGTTACAGCCTAGTGTGCTTACAGGGACATCTTTCTCTGCTCAGACTTTTTCTGTGACAGCCCTAAACCTTTCCTGTAAGTACTGCCAACTGTTATCATTAGTGTTGGTACAGACATTTTGCCAGACGTGGCTGGGGTGGGACCACCAACTGATTCCTGAAGGCCACTGAACAGCAACAGCTTTTGATTTCTACTGACCTGGACCAGATTCAGTGTGGTGACCTAGAGCTAAGGGGCTCAGTATCTCATTACTAATCCCTTGAGCTAGCCAATTCCTTCCACCAAGTCAATGTTTTCTAAAGTGTTAAAAGACTTTTCCTGCCTGCCTGCCCATTAAATCCTGCTCTTCTGTCCATGTCCTTGGATCAGCCTAATCACTGAAGTGGATCAGTTTCAAGTCTTAATGATGCAAGCTGTGGTCCTGACAATGCAGAAGATGGCAGGCAGCACAGCTGAGGCAGGCTGTGCTGTGGGGCTCTGCTTTGGGGTAACCCTGATGTGCTGCTTTTGTAGTGCATTGCCAGCTGGGATAGAGGGTGTTTCCTGCCTTTGGTTTATTTATCTCATATTTACAATTTAGGTATGCTTCTAGATACATTTAGTTAAAAAATAAAAGGAAACCATGTGTTTTCCTGGATTGTCCATTGGTACTGCTTTTTGGGTGCAAGTAATAGCTTTCTTCTGTGATATTTTAATTTCTCACTTTCCTAGATGGGGAGTTTGGCTTTGCAGAAAGAACTATGTGGAACACCATCACTGTGTTTAATGTATCTTTATTATTAAAGTCTTATATCTTAGATATACAGAGAAATGTGTTTCACATACACCTAGCCGAAAACAGCTTCCATTTGCTTAATTTTAGATTGAATACAGAGCAGCTTACAAGTCTCATATATGTGTCTCCTTTTCCAGCAAAGCTTCTTCATAATTTTTATAGACTTTACATTTAGACTTCATAATTAATATAATTTATGTTCATAATTCATACAATTAACATTCATAATTCATATAATGATGGATATACACATTGCTCCATGTATATGCTTTTTTCTCCATATATTTATATATATATATATATCTGTGTGAAAAAGGGAAGTTATTCTCAGATATTTCAGTTACTTATCCCTGGTAACACTTTTCTTAATATTTACTCTGGTAAAATGGGCATGGCTGTGTTTTTATGAGGAATCTTTTTCTTCTTGAAAAGTAGGAACACTTTCCCCCACTGCTTACGTGCACACAGGCACTTGAATACAAATTTCCCTCATCTTTTTTTTCTTAAAAAAAAAATTATTCATAGAGAGCAACTCTGCCTTTGACTGCCTATACTAGACCAGGCTGCAGATGAGAAGAGCATGAATCTCCTAGGTTCTACTTTTGCTCTTCTGGAAGGAGCTCAGTATCGCCTGAGTGATACAAAGCACATTTTGCTTACTTACTTTTAGTCAGTGTATCAGGATACTCTGATTCTAGGCTATCTCATTAAGAATCTTCCCAAAATAGTTAATTAATCTCCAGAATCTCAGGGGGTTGCTCCTTTCTAGTACTGGTGATGTCAGTTAATGCTCTGTTACCATTTGAAACGAAGTTCTTAATGTGGAGCTTGACATGAAGGCCCGTGACTAGTAAAGACACAGAAGCAGAATCTGACAGTGCCCTTCCTCTTGCTAGCACTTTGTTTATGTGAATTGTTTCCCAAGTTAACTCCTGTGGCCTAACCCCAAAGAAGAGAAGATCTAATCTCTAATTGTCCTCTGGGACCATGCCTGCAAGGTCCTTGAAGAATATATCCTGTTTCCCAGTCAAAGAGTCAATCCAAGGATGTGTCCTGGCTTCTCTTCTCATTTGAAGATTGTTTACCTGTTATTTGTGAACTGTGTTTTGTCTATGGACTGTTCCTGGTGCAGTCACATTGTGATGCTTGCTAGAGGAGGAGGAAGGATTAAAATGGCATAAACTTTACATTCAATATCACATATTCCATGAAGCCATTTTGCAATTGCACCAAAGTCCAGTCAGCCCTTGGAGGCTGCAGGAATTCTGCCAGTGGTGAAAGACAGATTGGGCCTGTAATAAGGAAATGTTGGGAGAATTCCTAATTACCTGTTCTGATAATGTTTTAGAGCAGCATGTTATATGTTAGTGGGTATCAGATGTGACACAAAACATCTGATAACATCTGAAAACATTTCAGGATGCTGCTAAAATGAAAGCAATTCAAGGATCAATGTATATATGAGTGTCAAAATTCAAACCCAGCTGTAGCAGACAGAATGCTCTCATTTTTGCCAGCTGGAATTACAGTTTGGACATTTTATTAGAGTATGAAGTGGCCACTTACTGTTCAAAGAGATTTTTCCTGAAAGGAAGCAACTAGGGCTGAAGAGCTGAAAGCACTGACTTGTATTCATTTGGATTAAAAATTGGTATTTTGGGCCAGCAAAGCTTCAAAATAAGCTTCAAAATTCTCAAACAAAACAGTTTTCCTTTTGGTAGCCGAAAAGGAAACCACACATCCAGGAGGAATGTAGATCAAAGCAAACTCTGCAAATGATGCAGAAACACATAAAATAACAAACAAGGCTGGTGGGAAGAGGGGAGCTTTTGTAAGTAGATAGGTCTGTTCATGTTACACTGAAACCAAAGACAAGACTGCTAAAGAAGGTACAGGAGAGGGGTATGTAAGGGTATAGACTTTTCTCCTCAGAGGAATTTTCCAGCCTGTTTTTGCATCTCCATTGTATTTGCAAAGTAACAAATAAGGGGCATACTCAGCAGCAGATCTCACTGATACCAACTTTTGCCTTTCACCACCCTGTCTTATCTCTTTCCTTCTCTCTTTAATATTCCCTGAGCCTCCCTCTGCCAAAGTCTGTGGCAAAACATGTTTGTTTCACTGCTCACCCACAATCCTCCATAACTAAACTTACAATATTTAGGTAGTTTAGCTTTTATACTTGCAGAACAGAACAATTCTAAATGTACCACTATTAGCTGTTTACACTGGCATGCATTTGTTTAGGATTTTATGTATAAGAGTACAAATCTACCTCAGACCTGTTTTTAATAAAAAAAATAATCTTGCTAAATAGTTTAAAACTCCTTGTTTCCCTTATGTATAAATGATTATGTTGCTGCAATAAGTAGTTTTAAAAACAGAATTGATAGGGACGTGGCAATTGTTGCAGTGAAGTCATTCTTCAGCTGAATGAGTTGTTGAGTCCTTTCTTGGATGCATCTTCATGAACTGATGGGCATGTAATTCCTGAACTCCTCAGGGTTTTCTTTCACAGAATTCTCCACACAAGAGGAAGGACCTTGCAGAAGGGAGAAGGGTTTTTTGTCCAACAGCCAAGAGGAGGTGGGATTCTGGGGATAGCTGTGCTCCGTCCTGTGGATCCTGCGGATGTCTCCATTTCCCTTTTATGTTGCCAGCTCTTCCATGTGCCCCTCCATCTGAAGAAGCTGCAAGTGTGGCACCTACCTCCTCTGTGGTAGAGAACAGCTCTTTCCTCTGTGGGAGGTCATTTATTTAATCTAGGCCAGAAAATAGAAAGGCAACATTTCTCCATCAGCCTCATTTATTTACACACAGAACAAGTCTCTTACCTCTCATCCCCTCTCTCTTCTGCAGCCACACACATTTTGAAAGCACCCTGGTCCATATTGCTAGAGTAGAATGGGTTGCCATTCTACTCTGTAGATTCAAGAACAGGGCATAAGCTGGATTTACACTGCCTGGTAGTTGAAAAGATTTGATTTCCCTTTTGGAAAGATTTAATTTCCTTTTTTTTTTTTTTTCCTAGGCAGACAACCCCTTTTCTCTCTGCTTTGTGGGGCAGCCATTCATCAGGAAGGACAGGCCCCACTGCACCCATCCTGTGCAGATCACTGGAGCCACATCTCACCCTCCCATCTTCCCCTGGGCAGTGCACAAAAGATGCCTGCTCCTTGTGGAGAGCGCAGGGGACTGGAGGAATGCTGCTCTTCTCAAGACTCTCACTGGGATAGCTCAGGGGTGGGTAGAAAACAATGTTTTCCCACTGTACCTATTGAGCCTTGTTTGCACTAGAGATTTCTTCTAGCAATGTTTCATATCTCCAGGACTCTGGAATTGTTTGTCCATTCTTTGAACTTTTTTTTTTTTTTTTTTAAATTTAAAGTGGCCACTTTTAACCTGGATGGAGACCAGTGAAAGTTTGAGCTCTGTATCCAGGGAAGCTCTTCTCTGCAAGAGCACTGGACCAGTGAATAGGCTCCAAGCCTAAGAGTGCCAGACAAAGAGACAGCCTGAAGCAAAAGGGATGTTTGTACTGTGGTCAGAGTAGGCTTCCTTAAAAATAATAGCCAAGGTAAGCACTATCAATTCACAAGTTAGATGCTTGTAAAAAACCACCAGCCCATTTGCTAACCCATTAAGAAGGGAAATAAGACTTGACAGTTCACTGTGCTGTGATTCTAAGCATGAAGTTTCCCTGAGAAAGAGTGCCCATGCTGCTGTGAGTGCTCTGCAGCCACTGATGGCAAGGAATTGGGAAGATTTGTTCCTGCCCAGAAGTTTGTACATGGGTTGGTTTTAGGTTGTTTAAACCTATCCACACCAAGTGACAAAATGCAAAGCTGTCAGACCTGACCTGACGAAATGAAACTGGCATTCCAAAAAAAGTATGTCCATTCTGTGACTTCTGTTTTTCTACTCAAATGGAGTCTTTATGTTTGTGACTTCAGGTAACAAAAAAATGTGAGTTGTTTTGTTGAAAGAGGATTAAGCCCAAGCCCAAGTTAGCTTTGCCAAATTTATTCCCAAGGAGATGCCTTCCAAATACAGAATAAATTCCCATGTGTGACCTGCTTCATTCTCAGTAGGTATGTGGACAGCAGATCTGAAATATGGTTAGGACTCTGCATTCAGTGGCTCACTGGGTGATCCTGGTCACCAGAGGAGGAAATTCTGGCCGTGCCCAGTTTTGGGAGGAAGTTCATTGGTGGGAGAAAGTTGAAGAGACCTTGATGAAAGGCATGGGGTAGACCAGCTCTGAAGCAGACCAGACAGTTTCTGAGTCATTTTATACAGAGTATTTCAAAGTTTCTAGGAAATCTCTCATTGAGTCCAAGAGGTTTTATATGTCCCAGTGTTTAACTGACCTCAGATATATGGGAAGTCACCCTGGAATTTTTTTAAGGACAGCAAACAAACAGCTTCCAGTAAGATTGTGATGGTTGTGTTTTGCATTGATAACTGGGATCAAAAATCAATTTCATTCTTCAGGAGATAATCCTTAATCCATAAAACTGAATTTAAGCAGTTGAGGCAGGAAAGTGGCATAGAGAGATAAAGTAAATCAAAGTGAGTAAGAAAACCTGCTTAGGAATAAGCACTTAGCCTGGACCTTACATAAAAACAATCCAGGCAGGAAATGAAATATATACTTCACTATGAAACTGAAGACATCAATTGTCTGAGGGTCTTTTGCTGAAATACCTTGCTGTGTGCAAGGCTTTCAAGGCTGGTCTTTCACTCTGGTGACTCAAACATTGTTGATAAACATAGCTTGAAAACTGATCCAAATGGACCTTTGGAGTCTTTATTTTGCATACTTTTCATCTGGACCCAGCTTTCTAAAACACATGATTAAATATTTGATAACTCTGACTACAATTAAAACTGATTAGTCTCTAATTCAAAGATTTTATAAAATAAGTAAACAATTTCCCCCAAACTTCCAGAGACTCAGAAATCCATAACGTTCCCTAAGAATTAGGAACAGCTGCTTTTACACAAGTGTTAATATAGCTATTGCTTTTATTACAGTGTGGTTCCTTCACAATATCTCTTATGCTTACATTTGTAAGCACAAGAGTCATATTCTCAGTCAAGATAGTCATTGGCATTTTGGCAACAAAAAGCTATAATCATAAAAAAATTTTGTATAAGCAGCATTTTCACAATTCAAGTGCTGCTTTTGAGAGATTTCTGACAACTCTTAGCTTGAAAGGGACAGTTTTTAAACAAAGAAAATGCTGTTAATATCACCATTCTATAGAGAAGTCATATATATAAGGAGGAAAACAATAGGGAAACACAAATACTGCCCTACCAGATAAGATATCCAATGTGATAACATTTGTTGGTATTGGTCAGTATAAGGAGAAAAGAAATTAGAAAGCAATTAATTATTTTCCTAAATTAAAAAAGGATGCCAAGCCTTTTGTTAGTCATTTGGATGAGAATCACAGCACTTAATAACCCTGTAGTTGTACCTTGTCATAAATAACACTGATTTGTTGTGAAATGCAGCATTTGTAGTTTCCTGTTTTTTTTTCTGGCAGAGAGTTCCATGGATTATTTATTCATATCAAGACTTTTATTAAATCACTTAAAAATATAATCTTTCTTCTCCATTGATAGAACATTTGTGGTTTGTTAGAAGAGAAGGCTGAAGAGGACACAGCTCTCTGTATGTTTGATCTGTTGTGTAACTCTCACATAATTTCCTTTGATAATCATAGTCAGTGTTCTCAGGCTTTTTTCCCCAGACATTTCTTTAAGCTTCCTGGGCACTTCACTTGCCAGTCTCTGGACCTCCCTTGTTTCTGCTCTTGTCCCCTTCCTGTGGATTCAGGATTTCAGACAAGTAACTTATGTATGGACACTACTGTCCTAGGAGAGTAATAAAATGTATACTAAATGCCCACATACTATAAACAACTGTCTAGACAAGACTTTACAACACTTATCTCATCCATGGCTCTTATTTTTTTAGGTTTTAGACTATTAAAGAACAAGTATAGTGAATTCTGTTGCTAAGAAAGTGATGGCTTGGCTGAGGCAGGTAGGTGTTTTATGCTTCTACTACTGAATAATTATGTCTGAGTGAAAAATAAAGGTATTGAAATGACAGGAGACCTGCAACACTGAGCATGACTTTTCAGCCTGGACATGATCTTCCATATTGCTGCTGGAGGTAAATTCGCAATGAGTCATAGCATGGTGGCACTGAAAATCTGTTGGTTCAGGCCTGTGGTCTAGGATGATCACATTACAATTTAAAAGTTTCCTGTACATTTGGGTATCTTTAATTCTGGAGTATGTGTTTCAGGAAGGCTTTCACTCTCCATATTTCAGCGTGTCTTGCTGCTGACACTGAGCACTGAGCAGTGTGAATGGCTCATGTCAGAGGATCTTGGTCTGTGGTGAAAGAACAGGAACAAGTCCAGTACATGCAGAACAGCTGGCTTTTGTTTACTGAGTCAGAGCTGCAAAACCATAAAGAGAGCAAAAGCTGAAATCAAGGGACATAGAAATAACAGAGTGGGAATGGAAAGGAGAATCAACATTTGAGGGTTCTTCTCTATGAAGCGGAGATCTGGGTTCCAGAGATGGAGGAAAGATGCAAATCATTCTTCCAAAACTTTTTGATGCAAGGACCCCTTGTTTTAAGTTTGGATTTAAGGCTCTTGGAATGGAAGAGATTATTCATTAGCAAGTATTCCTCAACACCTTCCCTCCCTCTCAACTTTCAGCCTGGTTCATCAAAGCCAAAAAAGTGGCTCTACATGATGATAAATTTTCTCTCAGACTGCCAGCTGAAGCCAGGGTTCTCTGTTGTAAGAGAGAAAAGCTTCATTGCAGGAAGAGTTTTCTTAGATTTTATTCTGAAAAAAAAATGCACTCAACATTCCTGGTGGAGACTTCCCACTTATTGGAAGCTACTGCTTTACTGAAAAACCTTTGGTCTTTTAGAGCATTTAAAAACATACTCTTAGGAAATGCTGTATTGCTGTGGGGCATCTGGCTTGTAATCAGTCAATCCTTTCAGTCTAACTTTTCCATCATGACACCGACCCAGAGCATGCCTGGTGTGGTCCTGGGGAGCCATGTGCCTTATATGTCCATTGCAACTTGCAGGAGGTCAAGTAGGGGGAAGCCAAAGGATTTGTGCAAATGGTGGAGCCAAGCAGAAGGTCAGGGATGGCATTTTGTGGCCATGGGAAAGAGACAGCTCTTTCTCCTGGGTCGGGATGAGTCTCTGTCAGTGCCGAGTCCCAAAGACTCACAGGGCTTCCATGGCTGGCACCCAGTGTTCTTAATTTTGTGGTGAATAAAAGCCCTGAAAGCACATAATTTAATCTGCCTGAAGATACTTGTTGAAATAAATCATTCTCTTGTTTAAAGAATAAATCTTCAGCAAGTTTCAAGAGAGCCTACAGCACTGCTGATTTTAATCATTACTCTGCACAGGGCAGTGTCTATACTGCTTCGTGTTTCCAAACCAGCAGTGCTGCTATTAAAAAGCCAGGCTTGGATTTAGAAGCTGTCACAACTCAAACAAAGCTTTTTTGGGGATTCCTGGATTCACAGGTGAAAGAGAAGAGGTATGGTGAGCAGAGACTTCCCTCTGTGGATTTAACACACCATGAACTGCACTGTCACTTGGTGCCTCAGTTACGGTGTCTGAAGGCGGGGTTCTGTGGCCAGCGCTCTGTAGCGCACTGGCATTCTGGAGGGGAGGAGTGCTCCAGGAAAGATGGGTATTTGGGGTTTTCTGGTGTTGCTGGGATATTGCCGGAATATGGGCTACATATGACAGGAAATGTGCTGTGGTGTGTCCAGCTGTGCCACAGAGAGCGATTCCAGTCAGTAGTGGGCGATTTTTATCAGACCGCCCTGTGGTCACCCTGTGGGCTCCCCAGGGCTCTGCTAGGCAGCTGCTCCTCTATAGCATGGACTGCTTTGGTTGAAATTTTTCAGGGTTTGGCTGGTCCACAGGGGATTTTTTTTTGAGGGTGTGAAAAGGATCGGTTTGGGTGAGATGCATTCTAGCAAAGCAGGAATTACACTGTTCAGCTGAGGTCTGCAGAGTCTTACTTCACTAAACCTCCCTGTCCTGCATCTGGGAGCTGTGCTGGGGCAGAGGTGGTTCCCTGCAGAGGCAGGATGTGGACTGGACCACTAAGGTGTATCCAACCATGAGTGAGGTAGCATTTGGATACACTACAGCTTCTTTCAAGGCTTGAGAGCTCAATTAGCTCTTGGCAATTTCGTGGCTCCTATGACTGCACTCTCCATTCCCTGACTGACTAGTTAAAAGGTGTCCAGCTAATTTATGATACTTAAGTTAAATAACAGAGTATTTGGGCCATTTGTGCATTAATCCATTATGGACTGCAGGCAGGTTCCTGCTACTTAACCATTTTTTCCCTGTCCAGTAGCTGAACACCAGAGAATGTTGCTGATCCTGATATTTCCCATATTTCTGTTGGGTTTTTTACCTTTTCTTGGAGTTCACTTGATGATTTTGTCTCTGAGAGAAAATCTAGGAGGAATGGACACTGCTCTGGTCTTTTCCATTGCAAATAATACCATTTCTCCCTCTCATCCAAACTGGGAAGTACATTCTGTTCTGCTCTTTTGAAGCTATTTTAGGGCTAAAAAAGAAATTCATATAGTCTTTGGCATAGCAGCATTTGAATGATTTTAAGTGGTTGTAAATTAATTTGCGGTGCTATTTAAGCTACTTTGAGGAAGAGATCTAGCTACATTTTATTTTGGTTGTATTTTGTATGAAATGTGTGTCTTATTGGAACCAAATATATTTGTTTTGTGCTAGACTGATGTACACCAGTTAAAAGTGTGCCCCCTGGCACATGAAATTGAAAGATGAGGGTTTTCTCAGGCACAGATTCCACCAATCCCCCTCAATTCAAGTCACTCCAGCTGCTGGGTGTGTGCAATAGATATGGAAACACTGGGTCCCAGTGCCATTTCTCTCAAGTCATCAAGCCTTAGAACTTGCTTTCATCTGAAGTAAAGTATTTGTTAGACGTTATCAGACAGGACCTTACTGTGGGTTAAATCAAGGTTTGTTAAATTGTTAAATATCATAGAATGGTTTGGGCTGGGGGGGAATCTTAAAGGTCGCATAGTCAAACCCCCTCGTAGGGATCAGGGACATCTTCAACCATATCAGGTTGCTCATATCCCCCTCCAGCCTCACCTTGAACGTTCCCAGGGAGAGGGCAAGCACAGCTCCTCTGGACAAAATGTGCCAGTATTTTACCACCCTCACTAAAAAAAAGTCTTCTTTTTATCCAGTCTAAATCTACCCTCTTTTACTTTATAGGTGAGCATGGGATATGTTTAACTCCAAAAGTGGTGAGGATGTAGACAGTATGTGATGAATTGTTTTACTGTGTCTGCTATGTTTCTTGCATAAATCATACAAGTGTCGTGTGTTACAAGCACAAGGTTTCATAGATAAAAACATTCTTACAAATTTTCATTTGCAGAAAATCTTGGGAGCCTTTGTCTTTGTTCAAAGTTAAAGAAAAAAAAAAGTAATCAACTTAGAGCACTTATAAATCAGCCTCCAAAGAATAAATTGTAAAAGAAACAGAATGACACTTCCAGCTATCTTTAGAGGGAGGTCTGTTCAACAATACATTTCAGGTGACAAAACACAAATATGATGCACAGTGCCAAATGGAAGGAAAGAATAGACCTCTGCGCCTGGGAATAGAAGAAGACTGTAGTAATGTGATTATGGAAATGGTCAACAAGTCATAGTCTTGTGCTTTTGTTCACTGTAATTAACTTCTTGGAATGGCACAGTCGCTTTCTCTGTGCTCATCAGATGGCCCTGCCTTTGTGTCCGCAGTCTGTTATTTCTCCTGCAAGCCTCCAAGTGCATTGCTAAATGAATTCATTGCTGGAACAGAGATTCAGTAGCAAAATAGAGATTGATATCTTTTGTTGTCAGACATTCAATACCATATAGCAATCCAATTACTTAAGCTGTTTCTATCAGTCTTATTACGGCTCACTATTGAGGCATGCTTTAAAGCTGGATAATTCTGTCTTGCAAGAATGTAGTGGAACAGATTAGCGCTTTAATGAAAAGGCTTTCTGTGGGCCAGGGCACTTCCATTGTATGTGTTGCGATTGAGGAATCATACCTAGGCAAAAGCCTGGAGTCATTGTTGCAAAGAGTGATCAAAGGGAAGCCTGAAATGTGTACAGTTGCTTTAAGAAATTTTACGGGTTATAAAAAAATAAAATAAAAACTGGTGAAGTTTCTGTCTGCCGTTCCCTATCTGTTGAGAATCTGTGCTGCACTGGGAAAAGGAAATTACTTATTGGAATTCAGATTGTGGAAGGGATATGTCATTTTGTGTTTGAACTTTTCCTCCACTGTGCTATAGGTCGAATTCTGTGCTTAGCTGTAGCATTTTGGGAATGCTGGCGTCATGGATTCAGCACAAGGCTTATTTGCATACAACTTCCCTGGTGGATGTTTTTGGAGAGGAGGGGTTTCTAGTCTACAAAGACATAGAAGGCTTTGATAACTGCAGGTAGAGGAGGAAGGATTAGACCAGCAAGTCAGCTTTGCCAGGTTGGCATCTTCACTCCTGCTCTCTGCAGCACAAAGCAGGTATAGATTGAACCCCAAGGCAGCAGAAAGCTGGAGCTGGAGTGTCAGTAAGATGTCAAAACTGAGCCTGGAGAGTAGAAGTGGAAAAAAGTTAGACTACCATGAGAAAAAAGCAACGAATAAATCTATCTACTTAGCAAATATAATTATTTTTGATATTGCATATGTAAATCACACCTAAGTTTTTTGTGTGAAGCACAAGCAGTAGAAGCCTGGGAGATGCCAGACTGAATTTGTATGTCCAGCAAGTCAATTTGGCTGCTACTTGAATGTAGGATTTCTGATTGACTTTTAAAATGTAATACAACTCTTCAGCTCTCTTTCAGGCCTCAGCAGAAGCATCTGTGCTTTAAGTCAACACGGTGTGACCAGAAGAACCTCAGAGCTGCTGCGGTTGAAGTAAACTGGAAACAGAGATTATAGTGCTTCTGTACAGAATACACACAGCTTGGGGTCATTCATGAACACAAGTATTTCTAAACTTGTCTGAAATACCACCTGTCTAGGTCACGCTCCCTAAATAACAGAGATATGGTTTATTTTTTAGTGTGATAAATGGACCAAAGCAAACACTTACTTGGAGAGAATTTCCACAGGATAACACTTATAATGTGCAACAATCTGAGGATATAGCCTATTTTTCCTGGATGCAAAAAATTGTATGATTTATAATTTCATTATAATCCAGCTGATTTTCCATTTCTTGGGGCGGTTTTACACTACCAACAGCTAAATATTTCCTCCTTGGGGACAAAGTTATAAAGTGTTGCCAAGGCACACATGTTGTCTGCCTGAAACATTTCCAAAGTATTATTTAGAAGAACAGCAATTATAAAGACATTTTACCAAAGGAAATTATATTTGAGTTAGGATAAGGAAGTTGGGGTGTGAACATAAGTCTGAGGAACACCTGGAGTTTATCTGTGCATTTAGATTTGTTTTCAGAAAGTGTTTGCGTTCCTGTCTGTAAAACATGAACACTGATCTTCTTCAGCAATAAAGGTATGACCCGGTTCTTCATTTCTGACCCAGCTTCAGTTCTGGACTGAAGCTAAACGTTACTCTGTAGCCTCAGTTGCCTGATGGGGATGAAAGTTAATGTTTTATGAGGCAAAGAAGAGCACCTGTTCATTCCAGGAACAGTTACTGCTAAGATATTTGTTTTGGGTCAGAGTTAAGGTGATTTTGTGCTGAATTGTCATTTTCTTTCTCAGTGCTATAAGAACCATTTCGGGTGGCCTGACCTTTATTCTGCTCATTGTTGACTAGTAACTAGTGATGTCTACAGCAACTGCTTTCTTGTAATTTATTTACTCTGTTTAGGAAAGAGGCATTTGGACTTGGGATCTACCAAGGGGAGTTTTTAATGTGCATTTTTATTTATTTTGTCTAAATGCATGGAAACCTCCAGGACAGATACTCAGCTGGTGTAAATCAGCTTAGTTCCATTGACGTCAGTGGAGCAGCGCCAGCAGCAGATCTGACCCACTTCTTTAATCTGATCCCTTGTCCATCCCATTTATTACAGCTTACCTCACAGTGAGCAGGGCCTTACCTCATCCACCATGAACTTGAGACAGATACAACCTTGCAAGTTTTGGCAGAGGAATATCATCCCTGAGAAACATGTAGAAACAAGACTACCTCCAGTCATCTGCCATGCAGAAATTGCTTAGAGCCAGTGCCTTGACAGACCCAGCTTTTCTTCATATGAGATTGTGTGACATGAAATTCCAACTTGTTTATAAGTAATTATGTGGTTAATTTACCACAAAACATCAACCTAGCACAGCAACTTGTGTGTGTGTGTTTGTCTAAATATCTATTAACTAATCAGTAATGTTCATTCAGTATTCAGGATGTTCTGTGCCCCTACAGTGTTCTGTGAGTCTTCAGAAACCTCAGCATCCAGCTGTCAGGCCTTGCAAGTACCCACCTTGGACATTTCCAATGGAAATCAGATTTAAGTCTGCAGTCACACCTTGGTTCTGGCACTTCTCACTTGTCCCTTCAGTTTTTCCCATTTTTTAACTGTTGTTTTGCCCTTGTGTCTGTTCCCTGCCATTGTCCTCTCAGATCAGGGTGGGATGATTTGGCTTACCATTATACTCACATCACACATGACTCTCCCAATGGATCTGATCCCTTCCACTACTTAAGTGAGCACGTTTGAAGGTTGGGTTTTTGTTGGAGAAGAATGGAGGTGCCCATACACAGCTGAAAAATCTATTTCCCCCTCAATCTGAACTGATGGTTGAACAACAGTTCAGAACTGATGGTTCTCAAACAATAATATTCAAATATTCTAGTAACTTCCAGGGAATGCACAATATCACGTGTTTGGGCTCTCTGAGTTTTATGTACTCAGAGAACTTGCTTGTCCTGAAAAGTTTACATCAAAGTCTTTATTTGCTCCTGTCCCATAACCTTGCAGTGAATTTATACTCTTAAGAAGAATTGGTAACTTTTTTTTACTGCAGCAGTTATTTTCTCTTGCTACTACAATATATTTTCTACTTTGCCTACCTCAAGGTTTAATTTACATTTCCTTAGTAAAAAGGAGAGTTTTGAATTTTTGTCAGCCATTCTCTATGTACATTTCTAGTTTTGAGTAGCAATATTAATAGAACAAATACTGCTTTTTCTGGCGTTGAACTGTCTCGCACATTTCTGTCCAACTTGAGTGGAAGGATCAATTTTCTCAGCCACCAGTGGGTCCTTGGCAGCATTATCTCATGTCCTACGACCTTTCCAGGCTTGTCATGCAGTGGCCATTGACTTTGTACTGGACTTTCTCCAGTACCTCCCTTCAAGAGCTTGCAAATGCCAAAATGATGTGAGCCATTGCAGTTCTGGTATCTTTTCCCAAATACCAGATGTTGTCTTGGCTTCTCTTGTTCTCAAACAATGTCTTGTTTTTGCAGACTCTGATGTTTTTGTTTTAGGTCTCTCTTTATCAGTATATTGTCTCTCATATCTGTCAGAACTGTCCCTGCACCCTAAGTTTCCCTTTGGATAAAGTGGCTTCCTTTTCTTGGCAAGTCCTAGGTGGGTTATTCCTAAATCTTCTAATAGTATTTCTTTGTCTCTTCCTCCACCCCTACACTACAGTATCAGCTAGACCCTTATACCAGCTTGTGTTTTCAGCTATCAATCAATAACAGAAAATTTCCATCATTTTTTCTCTGTCCAGGTTCAGTGTAGTAGTCCTGCACATTTCATAGTCCATGAGCCCTGCCTTGGTTAACCAAACTATATAAATCATCTTTGGCTTCAGAATCAAACATTCCCTGGAAGGAGAACATGATCCTGTTAGCCAGGAAGGAAAGTTGCTGCTTTAGCTTCTCTTATCCCTCCTCTGTCTCTCTGAAGGGCTTTGACTTTGGTGGGATTTTTAACTTCTTTCTTCCATGCAGAATATTGTCTTTGTTATTGCTGTGGCTGCCCCATCCCTGGATGTGTTCTAGGGCAGGCTGGATGGGGCTTTGAGCAGCCTGCTCTAATGGAAGGTGTCCCGGCCCATGGCAAGGGGGTTGAAACTGGGTCATCTTTAAGGTCCCTGCAATCAATTTGTTCTATGATTCTGCTGCTCTATTACTCTCCCCATTGAAGAAGAATCATAAAACCCTGCTCATCTCCCCAACAAGCTTTTCTCTCTCTGCATTCACTGGTGCAGTTTTCACTCTACCCAGAGAAGCCAAGCTAAAGGGCAGGTTTGCTCTTAGAGGTTGTTTCATTGCAAGTGTAGAAGAGGAAATCCATTTTATGAAAAAACCCCAAATGTACTGGGAAACCTCAGGGAGTGCACAGAAAGCAAGACAAAAGAAAATCATAGTTATGAAGATCAGGTTCAAGGTGTTCTTTCCTTACAGAAGGCTGTGCTCATGTTTGTGGAATATATGCTTAGGAACTTTGCTGGATGAAGGCCTGATTAAATTTGATTAAACTAAATAAACAAAACAAGCACAAAATAACCAGTTTTTATAATATGCTTGAGAGAAAAGCAAGCAAACAGCTTTTTTCCTACTGTTAAGGAAAAAAACGAGGCAGAAAAATAAAGTATCTCAGCTCCTGGGAGCAAGTAGCAAAGGAGACCCAAAATTCAGAAGATTTTTGTTCTGGGCTTTGTCTACTGCACTGACATTTTACTTTTAAAATGTTTTTCATAAGACATAGTACTTATTTTATTCATTTTTGTGATCACTTTCGTAAATGGAAATAAGTAAATCACAATGAAGTTATCTAAAATTGGGACTTTAGTATTGCATTAAAGAGGTACAGGAGAAATTTAGTGAAGATGTAAATGGATCTGGGTCCTGTCAAAAGTTACTGCTTCTTTTACCGAGGAAACTTCACAGAATTAATGGATTTTAGAGGAGAAGGAAACTTTAGACTATCTAATATAACCATATGTATTTTGCATGCCATAGAATTCCACTCAGTTATCTCTGCAAAACTATTTCCTGCCAGATAGTGGGCCAGATCTCGCCTCTGCCAACTTTAACCACTTCAGTGTGCAAGCACTCTCCAGAGATGTTCTCTGAGTGGGCTGCTGCAGCTTTGCTGTAGAAAGGCCTAATGGTTCCGAAGTCCATGAAACATGAAATGAGAGCTGTATTTATGTGCTCCTTTTGTAATCCCACAAGCCGAGGGATTGCTCAAGACAGGAGTGAAACGAAGCAAAGGAAAATCAATGTTTAACTTGGAAATATTTGTCAGTTAACAAGTCACAAAGAAGTGAGTACCCCTAGCACCTAGTAGGAGTTTATTTTATGCTTAATTAATACTCTTTTTTTTTTTGAGTGGAGTGTGTATTTTAAAAAAGTGAACACAGACAAAAAAAATCTTCCTTTGGAGCTTTGTTACCATTGGATTTCCTAAACTCAGGAGTAGTTTCTAAATGTACTTGGACACATTTATTCTGTAGAAGGCTGACTATCTAAAATCTGACCACACTTAAACTTAAACACATACTGAAATCCATCCTTTTTATAGACAACGTGTAATTGTGTGCATAAACCCCTATTCTGTTTAGGGATACTTTCCTGAACTGGGAATAGAAGCTTGTGTGCTTCAATTGTTTTAAGGGATCTCTTTTCTGGCATCTTGTTTGTTTTCTCCTTTTTTCCCTTCAAAAACACTTCTGTTGAGTTTGAAAGTATATTCCTTTACAGTCTCACAAGCTCTCAGTTTGTGAGACCTGGAATCCTTTATTCAAAAAAAATCTGCTGGAAATCCATAAAAACCCTGTGTACAATAAACAGGAGACCTACTTCACCCTCAAGTTCTGGATCTCAGATCTTTGTCATCTTGAAGAATTACTTAATCCCTGTGAGGGAGGAGTCTCCCAGGTATTTCCTTATGGATCAGCCCCCTAAAGCACTGATCTCTGTCTCAGAGCCACATCGATCTGTCCTGTCTGCAGTGGCTGAAAGGACTTTATGCATTGAATTTTCTCAGAAGTGCTATAAAATAACACGTATTGGCGAGTGAAGCCAGCCTGTTAATGTATGGATTTTCTGTCTTGAGTGATTTTCTAAAATCAATAACTCATTAAAAAGAAAAAAGCTCAATTTTCACAATTCATAGCCATGCAAATAAACAGACTGACTTCAGCAGCAGCGCCCAGCTGTATTAGAGTAGTGGGTTTCAAGGATGTTGTGTTGTTTGTTCAGTTGCCCTGACAGCAGTTTCAGTTTTGCTGGATCTTTCTTGAAAAAAAGTATTTTAACAACAGCATTAATTCATTAATTCTTAAGAATAATGCTTTGTTGGCAGAATGGTTGACTACTTGCTAAAAATAAGGTCTGCTGGTGAATCCTTCAAAAATAGGACTACGCCCCCAGGAAATAACTCTTTCAGCAAAGAATAAAAGTGTAAATCTTTTTAAAAATCACAATCTTTAGAAATGCTATATGCACGTAATAATTCTTAAAAAAACATGTCAGATAACTTGGCAGGGGAGGAAGCTTTCCATCCCAAGTGTGTAAAGCATTGCAGTCATTACTTTATTGACTGAATTGATCTGACTTTTAAAAGACTCCCTGCCTTGGCATCAGTATTCTGTTTATCTCACAAGCAATGGATCTCCTCTTCCTCCTTATGCCTAACTACTTAATAGCTTTATACTTAAAAGGTTAGACCTTGCTGGATCCATAAGTATTGTACTTCAAGGTACATTTGGATTGAAGTTTTCTTTTTCTTCTGCTCAGATCTCTGGTTGCTGCATTACCTGCTCTACTTGACATTCTCAGTGTCTTGGAAACTGTGTCAAATGTTTCTCAGAGAGTTGCTCCTTTTTTTTCAGAGTGATTCTTCTTGCACCCAGATATACTAATTTTAAATATTTAGGGTTTGAGGTTTTTTTTCCTCCAAAGTACAGTGACAGGATTTAGAATGCTCCACAGGATGCTGAAGTCAGCCACTTTCACGACGCTTTTCCATATGATGCATGTCACCAGCACAGCTTCAAGGAGTCTCTTCTCAAGCTGCTATCCACTTCGCATTTCTTTAACAGGTGTTTTGGAATGCCTCTGAGCTGGGCAGGATTAGTGTCTGTGACCTGGGAATAAAAAGAAAAGGTGGTGGGGTGTGGGGGCAAGGAAGAGAACTGTGGAAGATGAACTGGTTCCAAAGAACACCCTCAAGCAAAGAATCACTTTAGGTAAATTCAACTTTAGTGTGAGAAAGAGCAAGCCTTGCATGTCAGCAGGGACTCCTATGGTTTAATAAATTACTGGAAGGTTAGGACAGTGAGACATGGACTCTATAGAAGAATCTTTGGAAGATCTGAGGGAATCCTGAGCCCTGTGAAAAATTTCTTGATCTCAGATGAAAAATGTAGCCACTAGTATGACCAAGCATTCTTGAGTGCCTGTGTGCTGTATTCCTGGCCCTTTGAGGCTGCTGCAAGAACGAACAGAGCAGAAATTGTCCAACCAAGGAATTAAAATCCAAAACTATCATATTCATTTTGTGGGAAAATTATAAGGGGCTGTTCCAGGAGCAACCAATACTCAGTTTGCTATGGAACCATGTCCTGGGTCTCCCATGCACCTTGTAGGGACCTTCATGAGGCCCCCAGATTCCAGGACCACTCATGAGCAGAAGGGCAAAAGGCAGCTCCTGCTGCATGTGCTGTGGAGCTCTGCATGGGCTGATTGGAAGGCTGGAAATAAGCTGTTTGTACTGACTGGACAAGAAACCATTGATCCCACTCCTTCAAGGAGATTTTCCTCAGCTGGGGGCACTAATTTAGGTCTCTTTCCTCTGTGCAATGACAAGAGCTGCAGGAACATAATTATCTCCAAATCTTTTGCTTCTCCCCTGACAACTTGTATTGAAATGTGGCAGTGGATTTGAATGTTATTAGGGGCAGACATGAACAGACAGAAGGCATGACTGCATAAGCCTCATTTCCTTAGGAAATCAAGTGGAAATGTTTGTATAGTCTATATACAGCACAATATGGCTTGTGTCTGTCATATTACCTTGAAGGTTGTTGGTGTAATCATATGTTCCGTTGTTGTGCTTCATCTCATTTAGAGTTTGTAAAAATACTGCTCTGGACCTTTGTGATTTGTTTTCCTGCATCTCATAGGAAGCCAGGACTGGAAGGGGCGTCTTGGGTCAGTGTGCCCAGGCTCCTGCCGAGGTATATGGACTGTAAAAGTTAAAAGAGAAAACTACTCTATAATAAACTTCTGATTGGTATAGTGGGAAAGTTAATGAGACAAATGAAACCTTCCGTGTGGCCTTCACAAAGCTGAAAGGCTCAGCATGGGGCAGTCCCCTTGCAAATCTTGGGTCATTAGCTTATCTTCTGCAGTAACTGCCATGGACCAATGTCAGAGGATGAAGGAATTTACCCTTTTACAGCACTGGACTATTGACATGTTCCTCAGAAAGTCTTGGGGAAAAGATTGCCAGATTTTTTCTTATGCAACAGGAGTATTAAAATGTTGAACATGGTTGCATGGGAGAAATTTTTTGATCCAGAGAGAGGAAGGACATCCTTTAGCTTTTAAATGTGCCTGAATGACAGTCAGGGATGTCCACCATTCTGTAGCATTTTCCTCAAGGAAACAAGAGCTCAGAAGACCCTCCATGAAAAAAGACAACAGGCAAGAGAAGGACAGCAGCTTCTTATATCCAGGTCACAAGGGAACAACAGTGTCAGATTATTTCTGAAGCTGTATTATAATGCTCAAAAGAAAACCTGATGATGTAAGAGTAAAAACCAGAAGTGCACATGTTTCAGAATTTCTGGTGCTTGCTTTTAGCTGTGCATTGATTGTCGGTATTAAATGTGCTTCTCTGCTATGTATAAGTACTTGCAGATTGTTAAGGACATTTATTCCAGGAGGACATATATTCCAGAATATCTCAATTGTTTCAAATCTCAGTGATAAAATTCCCTCCACATCAAATTATATATGTACAGCTGTTCAGAGAAAGGTACAGCCTGAGAAAAGGGGAAGGACAATAGTTTATTTGACATTTCCCAGAAATTGAACAGAAAATAAAACTCTTCTTTGAAAATCTCAGTTTTGATTTAAACTATTTAACTTGTTCAAAAATAGAAAGATATTTTAAAAATTGTTTCAGACCATTTGCCTTTTTGACAGTAGAGTCTGTAAAAAGCATTGAAATTTTTTATGTTTTATATGGAATATCTCTAGGATGAACTGGGAAGTTCACTGCCTGCCTTCAGTGTTGCCTTTGGCTTGATTTTGTAATTTTATGTCTTTATCCTTACACCAAAAACCAGGGAATACTTCAGGCTCTTCCATTGACATGCTCGAGTCTGGCAGTATTTTTAAGCATCCAAAGAGTCTCTTTGGGTTTGGTTTCACTATTTGGACCTTAGAGCCTGAAGTGTACACTGAAATACTTCATTGGGCTGTGCTGTACTCCCCACCTGAGTTCTGATCACAGGTAGGACTGATGGTGGTAAACTGAGCTCCATCAGCCTCATGCCTGTTCACAGACACCCAGAACGGGAAGGTGCAGTGAGCTGCATCCTCTGAGCAGGTCACGAAATCATAAGAGAAAAAAGGAAATCTGCAGCTCTATTTCAGAAAAGTCCAGTTGCCATAAAAAATGACATGCTTTAGAAGAATTAGACAGTTTAAGAGAGTCGTTCTACAGTCTACATCATTAAACTTTGGACCTTTAAATGTATTTAACTGTTGAACCTCTGACTCAATAGAGACCCATTTCTGGAATGTTATAGTCACTCTTGTTTTAAAGTGTTCAGAATGAGCTAGACTTTTAAACACTTGCAGCAGGTTAATTTTTAAGAAAGAGGTTTTCTTCATGAAACGCACGTTTTCTGCCCAACAGAATCTGATAGTGTTTTCCATCCAAATTTTGAAGACTGCTAAGTTTGACATTGCTTCTAGGTTTGCTAAGTCAGGCTCAGCCTGTAGAAAAAAGGCTGTTAAAAATCTATCACCCAAAGGAGGGATCCTGACTGTTTTCCATTACAGGGCTGCCCCTCATGGCTCTGTTGCAATGGCTTTAAGCAGGTGTGATTCATTTGTATGACTTTGGTTGCTTTGGGGAACCAGCTGCCTTTGAGCTTAGTGCTCAGCTCTGGGCCTCACCAAGATGCATTTCTAAGCCCACCTCATCCTTTACTCATCTCATCTCCAATTGCATCCATTACAGCACGGTCACCATGCAGTGAGTGATGATCCCAGCCTGTCACTGCTCGTCTTTGTCCATCCACCAGCAGCTCAGTCCTTTTCCCCTGGAGCCTGTGTAGTGCCAGGGCTTGGCCATTTTTGCTGGGCAGATGTGTTGACAAGTGACTGCCTGATCAGTGAGTTTGTCTCCCAGTCTTCATTTGGCTAAGTATATTGTCTCCCATACTTCTGTTGCATCAAGCTGAACATCTTTGCAAAACATGAGGCCCAGTCCTGCCTCCTTCAATTACTTCAGTGTAGAATTGAGTTGACTTGGTAGAACAAGTAAAAAGACTGAAGCCAGTTGGCCAAATCCTGTTTTCAGTCACCATTACATAAACTATGCTGACTCCACTGGAGTCAACAGAGAAAACCCAGAATAAATAATTTATATTGACTTCTGGGGTAAGTGCAAAAGCAATTAAAATTCTTTTATCATTGGTTATTATAATGCCATATAAAAGCACTTACATTAGGCATCATCAGCTTTTGAAGAAACCAAGTGCTCAAAGTATGTCCGTGCTCCTGTAACATGTCAAAACTACAGCTGAAAATTCCTCTTTCCTTAAAGGTGCATTTACCTACTGGATTCTATTGTTTTGTGAGGGAAATACTTGCATAAAGGAAAAATTAGTTATTTATATCCATCACAGTCAGAGTGGGAGAAATTTCTATTGAAGTTTTGCCACCTATGTTCAAGAAACTAGAAAATTATTTCAATTAGCAAGAGAGCATCACCTTTAAGTTTTACCCTTATGTTAATAATTGACAGCAGTATCCCCCCCACAGTGTTTAACATAAGCAATACATTGAGGGGAAAAAGGATATTCACTTGAAATTCATTACTGTATCTACAATGCTGCTTTCCCATGCTTATTTTAGTGTCATTTGGGAAAAAGGCTATAATTCCAAAAAAAAAAAAAAAAAGAATGACTGCATTGCTATTCTGGGAATTAGACTGTCACTTAATAAATATATTTTTGATAATAAAGATTGGTGTCATTTTCCTTGCAGGGGCTTATTCGGAAGAAAGTTAATAAAAACTGCATGGAAAAACCAGCATCACAGTTGGTTGGGGTTTTTTTTTGGTGGGGTTTTTTTTTGGGTTTTTTTTTGGTTCAAAATTCCTACAGGAAAGTTAGCCTAATGCAAAAAGTATCAAGAAGCAGAGAAACATTCTATGGTCCTCAAAATCCAAAGGTAAGATTCTCTTCCTAAATATACTATTAAGCAAGGTAGCTCTGATGAACCTTTTAAATACCTTTTAAGGACAAAGACTTAACTGGCCCTGCTGATGGGAAAGTCATAATGTGGCTTTTTTCCTGATGGCTTTCTATTCTTTGTATGTGTGACAGATGTCAATGAAGTTGAAAAGTGTCCATTTCCCAGCAGGATGCTGGCTGTTCCCCAGAATGCCTGGGCAGTTTATAGAGGCCCTAATATCTCCTGATGGTGAGGGAAGGATTTGTAGGGAAAGCTTCCTGCTGGGCAGAGGCCTGCTGCCTTTGAATAGAAGGCAGCCAGCAGCTCTATGGGCCTCAGCAAGAGATGCCACTGCACCATCAGGAAACTTTAATTTATTATCTGAGAAATTCACCATCCATCTGCATGAAGAGGTCACAGAAGCAACTTTCCTAATGTGAATCTAAGACCCCCATTATTTCCCACTTATTGCTACAAGCATGAAAAATTGCTCCAACTGAGAAAGCCAGACCTTCAGGACTTGTTGCCATGGCCGAATTTATAGGAATATTTAGGAGCAATGCTTAGTGGGGTTTTTTTTAACCTATAAACTCCAACAATTTTCACAGGTTTTTGCTAATTATTAATGCCACCACAGTGGAAATGGAAGCAGTTCTGCAAACAAGCTGCGACAAATGGGATTTTTCCTGCCAGTGGAAAAGCCCAGGGAATAATTAGTGGGTCCATAGAGATCTCTTGATTACAGACTTCTGCATTGGTAATGTCCAGACGCAAAGTTCGCCCAGGGAAATGTTTCAGGATTTTCACCTTAGGGCACATTTATGTTGTCAGCTACGCCCTTCAAAATGCAGTCAGACATTTGTGGGAAAATATTTTGTGAAATGTTAGACCAAGGAACCTGATGTTTACTAATCTGGGCTAGGGAACTGGGCTTTGCTTTCCAAAGCACTGTCCAGCTGCCAAGACTTGCAGATGTAATATTTTGATATCTCATTAAAGCTGATTTCACAGAGATGTTTCTCGGTGCTGCATCCGAATTGCTGTGAGTTGCCTGAGATGCTCTTTCAGTTATCACTGCCTTGTTGAATAGGATGAAGAGGAAACAATGAGACTGATTATTAAAAAACCACATGACTCCTTGAAAATGAAGCACTGAAAAAAGAACTCATGTCAAGGCAGGATTTATTAGTTCAGGTTGAAGAGTAACTTGATTTGGGATTTTCCTCTTGTCAAAGAGATTCACAATATAAATTATGAATCTACTTATAGAGTGGTAGAGGTTTTGCCTTTTTTTAAAAGGCATGCTTTTAAATGGGTCAATAAAATAATTATTTCAGACCTATGAAACAAAATTTAAGCTAAGGGTCTTTTAAAAACAGCAATTATTTTCATTCAAATAACATTAGAGCACAGTTCTAGACTTGTTCATATTGTATTAAATGCCAGTAAGTGCCAAACAAAAGTCGTCCCTTCCCTGAAAAATTTATAGCATACAGGTTTGCTTATGTTTACCAGTTGTGCTTAGATACAGGATATAGGATATAAAATAAATTAAATTTATAATGCCTGTAATTTTAAGACATTGGTGACACAATGTGGGTTTGTCTTCCTTAGAATCTCTCTTTGATGGGATCTTCAATCCCACAAGCCTTGAAGCAGAAAATGCCCTTAAATTTGTATTTAAACCCATCCTTCTCCAGGACAACCATTAAGCAAATTATTCTTTTTAAGATACATTTCAGTCCCAGTGGCATCATTTATCCTACTCACTGGTCAGGCAGTCACTTACAACGAAGTTAAGTACTGAGCAGACCTAATTCTGAATCCAAGCTGTCCTTCAAGATGTCATGAGAAGCAAGAATAACTAATTCTCCTGGCTTTTAAGTCACTATGTGCACAACACATAGCTTCACCCACTAATGCACCAACATATTGGATATTTTCAGAGATCTCTATTGGCTTAGCTTTTCTGTTCTCTCTGTGGTGAGGGGCAGAGGTAGAAGGAGTGAAGGGTTAGGAAAGAAGAATTCAGAGTTGCTGAGGATACTTTTGTTCTCAGATAACTGGAACTTGTATGGCAAGTATATGTATATTCATCGGCATTGAGTATTAGAATCCACGCTTCAATCCAATCTGACCCAGGATATTTACAGAGATGTGAAGCAACTTCAGGATAAGGTTTGTATTAACCTCATTCTAAGTCCTTATGAAGTCTTTCCAGAAGTCCCCAGAAATGCCCGTGATCACATGTGTCTCATTGTCACCTCCTTGGACAGATGGGAAAGTCCCTGGAGAAATTGCTTCAGAGTGGTGTTTTCTAATCAGGATGTGGGCTGCAATGGCACTGGTTTTGGGGAACAGTTGCACTGGTTTTGGGGTGCAGGTGAAAGGACACTCTCTCTTACAGTGTTCTGCAAACAGGGTTTCCATTAATTCTGGGTTGTCTTTCAAAGTACAGGCTGTTTCCATGTACAATCCAGGTGACTTTGAGCTCCAGCTTGGTACATTTTTCAGCTGCACTTAAGGAAATGGTTTACAGTGGTTAAAGGTACAAGTACGTGGCACGTATATCTGCCGTTCAGAAATACGATATGAATTCCTGTAAATAAGGTATTTAAGCATAAATGTGTTTGACTGTTTTCTAATGAGCCTTATTCACAGGCCCTGCAGGGTTAATTAGGTTTCTAGATCTTATCTTTACTCTATTACACTAAAGGCAAAAACCTCTACAGGAACTGAATCCACTCACAAAGAGCAAATAAACTAGCTCTAAGTGATCACAAACTGACCACGCTTTTCTGCTTCAGCTCCCCGTGTGCCTTCAGGCAACCAGGATTTAAAAGCACTGAGATTACAGGACCGTAAAAATACACATTTACATTTATGTGTGGTCACATGCAAAATTTAAGATTTAGAGAAAGCCACAAAGGGAATGTTTAACACAAGTAGCCAGGCACAAGCTGAATTAATGACACAGCAGCCCCTGCAGAAACACAAGAAAAACATGTAAACCTTCATCTATTATTAGTTGCTGTAGCCCACACTCCAGAGCACAAGGACGCATGGTCATTAAGAGGCTGTTCTTTTCCACGAGATCTTTTAGCTGCCTCATGAATGGGAGCTGGGCAAGTCCTGAAATGTAGGGAATTCACATGTGAGGGTCTCTGTTTTGAATTTTATTTCTTTGTTGGATGATTAAATCACTGAGTACATGAACAGAGTGGCCAGAAACCTCTCCTGACCCCTGCCCAGGTGGGGACACTCTGCAGGAGGACTCTCAGCCTGTCCGTGTCGGACACCCTGAGCTGGGAGAAGGCTGCAGGTGGTGCTCCCAGAATGGGCACCAGCTCCTCCAGCACGGGAAGGGTTTGCATTCCTGCAGCCCCTGGCAGGCAGGCTGAGCTTTTGTACCAAGCCTTGCACATCTGCTTCAGGCAATTCCACAGCCTGTAGCAAGTACAAGAGCATGTGGTGACAAGACAAGGCGCAATGGCTTCAAACTGGCTGAGAGTAGGTTTGGATTAGATATTAGAAAGAAATTCTTGCCTGTGAGGGTGCTGAGACCCTGGCACAGGTTGCCCAGGGCAGCTGTGTATGTCCCATCTCTGGAAGTGTTGAAGGCCAGGCTGGATGGATCTCTTAGCAAACTGGTCTAGTGGGAGGTGTCCCTTCCCATGGCAGTGGGGTTGGAACCAGGTGATCTTTAAAGTCCCTTCCAAGTCACTCAGTGACTCTATGATTCTATTAATTCCTTTGCTTAAAAGTCCTGTGTTGTAAGTTAATGCAGACACATGGTGATGGAAGGCACCAGAAGTAGATTCTGTTGGGTTTTCCATGTGTTGGCATCACACCTACCAGAATGCTTTTAGGCCTGACATGTTAAACTTCCCAACACAACTGCAGCACAAGTAAAGCAGCACAAGTAAATACTATATATTAAGAGAAACACATTTTCTTTCTAGTTTTTCTTGCTTTGACACTGTTTTTTTTTGTAGAAATATGTATGTTTTTTTCACAAGAGTGTCCTGTCAGGGCATAAAAAACTAGACTGGTTCATTTTAATCAAGTATGAGTTCTGGTTGTGTAATTATGGATCTGCTCACATGAACATGCACCAAAAAAAAAAAAAAAAAAAAAAAAGTGGAGGAGTTCCCAGGGGAAAAATAATGAAGTCTGTTTATCTTGCAAAAGCTATGTTGTATTATTGTATTATAATATAGCAAATGATAGAATGAGATCTTCTCAGGTAGGACATTCTTCAGGAATAAAATTCAACCAACAGATGAGTTTCAGAAACCAGTTGTCCTGTTGCTAATTTTCCCCGCCCCCTTGCTGCAGTTTATTTAGTTCCTTTGTAAATTGTAAACTCCTCAGCACCTCAGGCAGGGTCTGCTCCTCAGCTGGCCTGGCTCAGCACAGTAATGGGATCAATAGTGGAGCCACTCAATAGCAGCCCTGAATTTAGAATGCTAATTGTTTAACCTTGCCAGGTGGAACAATTGCATTTTGATACCACAGTGGTAGGGAGCTCAAATAAGCATAGGGGAAAAGGACATTATCGTATGCATACACTTTTTTTTTTCTTTTTTTTTTCTTTTTTTGCACCTAATTAGGCTAATGAAAACCTGTGATGATGTACTGAAAATTAAGCATTTGCAAAACTCCTTACAGGTTGGGAGAATAAAGGCATGGATTGTAAGACTGAGAAAAGAAGAAAAATCAGAAGGTCATGTTGTTTTATCTCTCACTGGAGTTTTCTCTAGGATTTGTTATGATTTACTGTCATTACATATTATGTAAACAGTCACTGTTTCCATGAAGTGGGAGGTCCTGTTAATCTTCTGTAGCTATTCAGCATTGTTTGTGAGTTTAACTGGAAATGTACCTCCTTACTGTAGGGGAATGATCAGGAATCTGTACCCTATAGCCTCGGGTTATGGCTCTGACCCCATTAAATGTGTAGGTGGGGTCTCCCTGGTAAGTCAGTAAAGCCAAGGAAAGTCTGAGATGATTTCCATGCTTCCTGCTGTTGTTTCCTCCTTAGTGGATGCTCTTGTCTCATCCAGATTAGCAGCTGCCTGGCCCCAGGGCCCAGGAAAATACTCTAGAAGGATACTTTCTGTTTGAGCTTTAGGGAATGACTACATGGCAGGTGGTTATAAAAAAAAAATAAAAGGCAGATAGAGAACGGCACCTCCCTTTTTTCCCTGCTTCCTTCTAAATCCTTTACCAAATTACATCTTTACTTCATCCTCTACCAGCAGAACCTGTATTACTTGGTCATGCGGGCTGTCCACACTTTGTTCAACAGTAAAGGCAAATCAGTTCTAGCAAATACATTGCTTAGAGTCTCATGCTCCTTTTGCTGAAAAGCCCTGCCGTTCAGTGTTGCTTTACCCCCAGCCTATACCCAATGTTTCACTGACACCAGTGGGAGCCTTCCTGGGACGTCTGGGAGTAATTTATAAATTCCCCTTTCTAGGAGTGATTCCTTCAGCGCTGCCATGCCAGTGGAGATTGCGGCAGGGTCTCCTTCCACCCCAGTGCCTACACTGGAGAAGATTCTCTGGCACTGGTTCCTGTCTCTGGGAGTTGTCCCGGCTGGATGGCTGTGAGGAGGTGGGAAGAAATGCACAGCAGTCCTGTGCTCATTCACTTGGCTGCCAAACATGCACATTTCACTGCTTTCTTGAGAGCACTTTCCCACTGTGGAAATGTGATATGCCTGACTAGGTAGGCCAACAGCTGTGTGATTGTCCATCTGCTGCTTCTCCAGATTAAATATTAGCCTCCTCCAAAGGCTCCTCCAAAGCAATGAATTTTCTCCAAGTGCAGTTCTCAAAGAAGAGCTTTTCTTGCTTCTCTTCTTCTGCACCAGATATTCCATGAGATAAGCAATACAGATGAGCAGCAGGGGAATTCAAAGCACACAACTGCCAAAAAAAGTAGGGCCTATTATTTGTGTTGATTTTTAAGTGTAATTGCTCTTCAGTGGTGAATGAAACAAAGCACACAGACACAGTGAGATAACTACACAGTGCTAGTGAGGGAATCCTGTCACATCTGCAGGGTGAAGGCATCTTGGCTGTTGGCTGGCCAGATCTCCCCAGGAGACAAACACTTCACAGAGAACTTCTTCCATGAAAAACATTTCAGCTCCTCAGGCCTTTGTTGCTGTTCCTGCTCTACCCTGACCATATACAGTTGTTTATCAGTGTTGCTAGAATTTTTTAGTTTCTATAGATGAGCATGTTTAAGAAAAAAAAAAAAAAACAAACCAAAAAAAAAAACCCTGTTCATTTTTTTCCAGCTGACATAGAGAGAAATATTTGAGATAGATTTCAGAAGTAGACAGTCATTCTTAATTTGTTTCTTTAGAGCTTCATTTTCCTCATGAAAGTTATTCGTAACTCCCACTGAAGCCAATAAATTCCTAGTCCTTCACAGCAGGAAAGGCACTAAAGTCAATGGGAATTATTTGTATCCTGCAGTGGGGGGGGTGAAAGAAGCCTTCTGGGAAACTGTGGATCTCCTATTTGCCATAAGCCATCCATTACTTCCCTGCCAGTAGCAAGTCATTCCAGGATTTGTAGGAATCTCTATTGTTATTTGAGTGAATCTATGCTTTCATTCTCACTTCTCATATAAAAGTAACTAATGTGAGTCATGAAATTGCATTAATATACAGATTTCTGCTGACTCTTTGTTTATGGCTTATCTTTCATTGCCTCTATTATAGCACTTGTTGCCCTGGGATTCAGAGTTATGTCCAGGCTTGCTGCAGATCTCTCCTCAGAATTTCACCCATTGCTCGTGAGAATTTCAACTTCTGGATAAATAAATATTTTGGGTCAGGTCTTGAAAACACAGAAGTCCTTATTTGAATGTTATTTTTGGAACATGCCCATGTCTTAGTGGAACTCTCATACCACAATAGCTGATGGAAGAAATAGAGAAATGTAACTTCATGTCCTGGATGTGAGAGTCAGAGGGAAGGGAAGAAGATGGGAGAAGGAGTAGACAGATATGGTGCCTGAGCTCTCCCTGCAGAAGAATAAAAAGGGTTTAGTAGTGACAGTAAGTAGAACAAGCACAGTGTCAAATGCATCTTCCAAAGAGAGCTAAAAATCATATCAGGCAGAAACAAACTTATGTGGCAGCTCAGAGGGAGCTGCAGCAACAAGCTGAACTCACCCCATCCTGTCCCTCTTGGCCTTTTGTTCTAGGAACAGATGTCCCTTCTCCCTGACTGTCTTTTGGTTTCAGAATTAAGAACTTGGGCTCTGAACTTTTAATTCGTGATTGCCTTCATAAGGTTCTCTATCTCTGCACTGTGAGAGTAATTTCATTGTTTTTCTTCTAATTATCAGTCTCTTCCTGTACTGCCCATGTAAAATAATAATAAAAAAAAAAAACCAAACAAAAAACCAAAAAAAAACCCCAAGAACAACGAAAAAAAGACTGGGCTCTGCTGACTTCTTGGGTCTGTGCTGGGCAATCCTTCCTTCCCAGATATTTAACCCTTTTCAATTTCCAACAACACATAAGCAGAAGAAGTTCCTGGAGCAGAATACTTCCTGTCTTTGGGAAGAAAAATTAGGTGGTATTTTACAGACAGAAACAGTTTGAAACCATCCTCAAACAGTGTAATTGTAAATGGATCCAGAAAAAAAAAAAAAGAAACCACAGAAAACTTTTGGGATAAAATGCTTAGTGTTTCGTGCCATCAGGAGAGATAAAGTTTTGTTAAGTATATTCATTTTAACAGGTGGTTTTGACAGTGCCAGAGATATTCTCCACACTCATGTTAGTGAATTATGTTTCTGTTATTCTTAATTCTCTTCCAGACCTCCTAAACTAAGGAGATACAGGCTAACTGATCAGACACCAAGAATAGGATTGTGGGGTTTGGAAAATGAATGGGGATAATCAGATGTGACTGATGGGCGAGCAGAGGGTGTCTGTACAGATCTGTGGCCACTGTGGGCTCAGGTTTGGCACTTTCAGCCCATGAGGAGCTGCCTTAGTGAAGCCCCAGGGGAGAGAGCAACACAAGCTTGTAATCACGGGTGGGACAGGCTCTTCGAGGCAGAGGCCTGTCTAGCTTATCAGCAGAGCATCACAGAATTCCAAGGAAGGTGGGCAGAAAGGTTTAAATAAGAGAAATCCTTGGAACCTTCCAGTTGCAAAGGCAGACAATTAGGCAAGCATTGCCAATTGATTTTCCTGGCAACTGGATAAAAAATGATTATTAAAGAGTCAGATTGAGGTCACATAATAAATTTATAATTTATTAGGAGAGCCTACAACTATCAGACACCCTGCAGTGACTTTAATAATAGGATTTATACACCATTGCACCTTTTAAAAACACCAAATTAGGGTCAGACATATTGTGATAATGTCCTTATGTGATATAAACAACCATTAAGTGATTGAGGAAATTTGCTGGGGTCCTTTGCCTCTCTCATCTTCCAAGCAGCAGCACCCCACGTGATCAGATGCTCCATTTCATAGAGCAGTGTGATTCCTGAGCCTATATTTTGGGCAATTATTTTATTTTTTTCTTCAGCCAGCCTTCCAAATGCTTGCAGGAGGGGATTGTAGCAGCATGAAACGCAGCAACATGGCAGTGACCTAGAGATTCCACACCTGCTGCTTCCACTGTGTTGTCTTCTGTGAAACACTAACTTGTTCAATGGGAAGCTGTAGAATATTGATCAGAACACAGAATCATTAACACAAAGTAGTTTTCCACATCCTGCCTCATGGCTGTTCACGCAGTTGATGTTCAGATTTGGCAGTGTCGGGTTCGGGATGTGGAAGTCCCTTTTAATCAAATATTAGAAAACAAGGGCCAAATCTCCAGTTCTTGCAAATACCCTGGCACTTGCCAATTTCTGTTGGGCTGCATTGATTTTCCGCTTTCTGAAGAACCTTGTCCCTGAAGCTTCTAAATTGAGATAAATGCTGATTTACTACAGAGCTTTCCAGTGATCAGCTGGAAGCCTGAGGTCCCCTGGCTCCATCTAGGTAATAGAGTGCAGATGCTGGATGCCTCTCTCCACCTGATGAGCTGTCAATGTGCTGGATAGATGAGCTGTCAGGAAACGAAAGAGGTTTCAAGTTGAAACATTTCTTAATTTTTTCTTTCATAAAGAAAGAAGAAGTAAAAATTCTGTGGAATGCCTTGATTTCATCAAATCAGTGTTGTTTTTTTTTTTTTCCAATGAGTATTGGTTCTAAGAGAAGCCAGAAGAGTTTAGCTGAATTTTAGAACTCTGCTACTGTACTGCTTTAGAGTGAGGAGGGTCTGGGGAGCTAGAGCTTGGTTCCTTGCATTGCACAGGCAGCATGGCTCTGCAGTGAGTCACGGGGCAGCAGGGAAACGGGGCAGAGTTCAGTGCTCAGTGGGTAGGGGAAAGGCCCACAGGATGGAAAAGTCAGTGCTAGCAGGGACTCACTCCAGGATCCCCGAAGCACTGGGCACTGCAGGGGTTTAGGGCATGTGGCCACGAGGTGGGTGTTAGCTGGGAATTAAGCAGGGTGGTGCTGGTGTGAGTGCAGAATGCCGAGACAACGCACAGTGGGTGCGGGTTTTGGAGCTTCCATGATAGTGGAAAATGTGACAGAGACTAATCACTGTGCTAGAGGTAATCGTTTCAAGCACTTTGCCCCACTTTTATTTCTATCTGCTGCTGTCTTGTTCAGTTAGGAGCATTCCTGTGAAGATCCCTAACCAGATGGAACTGGATCCTGCCTCTCTTGCACACAATGGGAGCTACACCATTTATTTCATTGAGACACTGGGCCTTTAGGGAGAGAGAGTGTAATTACTACTCAAACAGAATGGGTCCAGCTCACAGATTCTTTCCTCATCTTTGAAAATCTCTCCAGTAAAGGAAAAGATGTTTTTCAACAGCACAAAGCATCCACAAAGAGCTTAAAAAGCTTCATCTCTAAACCACTCCTTCAAGAGCGAAGGTGGCCCGAGCAGATACATTTAATATTGAGCAGCCAGGACATGGACAGTCTCACAGCCCTGCTTTTGGGCCACTTGACAGCAGAGAAGAGTTCCCGTGTGAATGCTGAGTGCTCCAGCTCACCCGGCCGAGCCAATCCATTTCTTTAAAGACTAGACAGTGCTGAACTTAGTAACATGAAAAATGCGACATTTTAAATATCTATTCTAAGTCTACAGCTGGATTTTAAGTCAATTAGGATGTTTCTCTTCTTGTGGTTTCTGGTGAAAATATTACCTTAAGTCAACTAACTAGTGTTTTAGTCTGCCCTTAAAATATTCAAAGTCAAGATTGCACTTTTTAAAATTTTCAAGATCAATTTTTTCTCTGTGATATTTAACATAGCTTCCGCAAATGGGTAATGATCATGATCTGAGGCTTCTCTTCTGAATATTTGCTGTTTCCTGATAGGATGGAATATTCAGACAAAGTGTCTATTTTAATGTCAGTAAGACATTGAAAGTCCTCTGAATAACTGCAAATTGCAGATCAGGTTGTATGCTCATCTGAAATGGTCCTGACATAAAAAATAATATTAGCATTATGAGAGAGCTCAAAAAAGCTTTTGGGGTCAGAATTAGCCTCTGGAATTATATTTTGATTTTCTATACAGGGCACAGAGTGTTGGTCTGGTTTTCCCAGGGTTTCAGTCAGACTGTTTGCCAGCAGGCAGTTTGAGTTAGCCTGCACTGCAAATCAGCACATTACCTTATAAAGCACTGAGTACAATTTTGTACCTTCTGCTGCAAAATGTTATGTCCTAATCATTTTCTAAAATCATTTCCTCTTCCCCTGAGTGAAAATTAAGGGTGAAAAAGGAAGGTAACACTGGTTTTATGTCCAAGTGAAGTGGTCAAAGTTCCTTAGGCAGGCTGAGCTCATTGCATGCCTCACCTGAACAACTGTAGAACTAAGCTTAAAAATCCACCTTCTTCACTACTGAAGCACTCACTGCCCTGCCACTGCCTTCCTTCTTCACTGTTGACTGGGATTTTATTTTATATATCTGTGGTGTCCTCTCCAAGTCTAGGACTCCCTGGTTTGACTGACATCTGTTTTCTCTTTCATCAGAGACTTTGGTGCTCCAAATGACTGTACTCTGACAATCTCTTTGTACATCATGCCTGGGGCAGTTTTATGGCTGATAGCTGAGTGGGAGATGGAAGGATTGCACAGTCTTGAACTTGAACTATTTGGGGTTTGGGCTAAAGAGATTTGTCACACATTTTGTTGCAGGGTTACAGAAAGGGAACTATGTTTTGTGGAACTCTGAAATGAGAGTTTGGTGTATTGAGAATGATGTTTTGCTTTGTTTTCTCTTTCTTTGTACATGCCTAGAAATCACACAGTACCATGTTTTACCAGAGGCATGAAAACTAATTGGTATAATAGGTATTTCTATATCCTGCTGCTCTCATGTTAGTTCCACAGTCAAAAAAGCAAGGCACAAAGAGATAATGGGAAACAAAAAAAGAATGTGTCAAAGAGTGGTATGGGAGAGGAGGAAAGGTAGAGAAACCATACTGTTCCATGTTAATTTAGGCACTGGAGTATTTGATTTCTGGTAATGTTCATTGTCTCAGACATGCACCATCTTTGGAAAGAAAAATGTCTTTGAAGATAAATCCAGCTCAGAGGTTTGTGTGTGCTTGTGTGTAACAGGAGCATTCTAAATGACCTTTAAGGCAAGGGCAATAGCCACCTCTACTTTGTCATTTCCTCAGCTATGCAGTAGAGGAATTTTAAAGCATGAAGAGAATATTATCCAGATAATTGATGGAGATAGAAAAGGTGAACATGGATCTTATATCCTGTCGCATCCCTGTAGGCAGGGTACGCCACAGTAGAAAGTATCAGGAATAGTTGAGTATGTAGCATTTCCTGGCATGCTTCAGTACCGAAATAATGTCTTTTTCACACTCTGAAACACTGAGCTGATTTACAAGGCTGCAGCTGTTAGCGCAAGTCCAGGGCCATGAGCCACAGGGCCTGTTTCTCTCAGGACTGTTCTGCAATGACAGTCAGAGTCTCGCTTTGTGGCCATGGGAACCGTGGCCACTGATTGACTCCGTGATACCTCTGAGGCTTCAGCCACTCAGTTTGGTTATCTCTCCTGGAACAGAACAGGGATATGCCCAGCCCTTGTCTGAGCAGGGAGGTTGAGGGAAACAGCCAGTGCCTGCATGCTCCATGGTAACAAGTGAAGCAGCATGGACCTTTCTGCCAGGGCTTCTCTGCAGTTTTCTTACTTTTTCTATCTCTTTTCTATATGTAAAAGACAGACTACAGCTGTGGAAGGATTCATAGGGGCAGACACTGATCTCTGCTCTGTGGTGACCAGTGACAGGACCTTTGGGGCTGGCCTGAAGGTGTGCCAGGGGAGGTTGAGGCTGAATATCAGGGAAAGATTCTTCACCCGGAGGATGGTTGTGCATTGGAATAGTCTCCCCAGAGAAATGGTCACAGCACCAGCCTGAGAGAGTTCACGAAGCATTTGAAAAATGCTCTCAGGCACATGGTGTGGTTCTTGGGGTGTCCTGCACAGGGCTGAGAGTTGGACTCAATGATCCTTGTGGGTCCTGCAGCTCAGCCCAGCTGGGGCTGTCACTTATTGCCCCCACGACACCATAGGATGCTGCTCTTCAGTTTTGTCACAGCTGTGCCCTCACTGGCATTGCTGTGCCAGGCCTTACCTGCAGTCTGCTGGCCTGGGCTGGCCTCAGCTCTCTGTGGGCTTGGCTGGTGGTCTGGGCTCAGGACTGGCCCTGGGCTATCACCCTGGATCTGCTCTGCTCAGCTCTCTGGCCCGGCCCTGGCTGTGTCATCACGCTCAGTCCCTGAGGGAGCAACTGGCCCTTGCTGCACTCTGACATTAAACTCTCCCTCCCTGCTTCTCAGGGCTGGGCTGGATGGTTCACTCTCAATTCAAGGCCACTGTTCCAAAATATTTAATCTGTTAAGTGCCTTCTCTCTGGGTAAGAGGCATTTCTTCTTTTGCTGAAGGTGGTGAGGTGTCTTCATACAATGTATATGCAACCCATGACAAGTATCTAACCACCTCCTCTGTGAGTCAGCTTCCAGGAAAACTGCATCAGGAATTCCAGGTGTCGTGTGGACACAATTCAAGGGAAGGTGTATTTGTTACCACTTCAGTGTGTTAATCAGAAAACCTCTCAGAGAATGCCTTTGCTGTTCCAGCTTTGTTAATTTTCCCCGATTATTAAACCATCAGTGTTTGTAATGCTGTGAGCTGCCAAACAGTGAACAAGCCCTTGGCCTGGCCTCGCGTCGTTTTTTTACTTTACACTGGCAAGTATTTAATTGTTTGGGAGTTATTCCAATGTACACTGCCCTTCCCATTATTGATTGCTGGAGCAGCCAGCATGTTTTGTAACTGCCTGTTGTAGAGACCGACAACTGCATTTGAAGTGTATAGTCTGTATTTTGTCAGCTGTGGCAGGGAAACATCTTTGGAACTGGATCACATAATGCACAGACCTGATAGATGGACTCAATTAAATCAACAATAATATAGTAGTTGGCACACTCAGCATAGCTACTCTGATCCTGCTCTATCATTTTTCCAAATCCTTTTTATTGTCCATGTCTCTGATCAAAACTTTAGGCCCTTTATAACCCTAATTCAAACATCACTTCAGAGGTTAACACATTTGAACTCCCAAAGCAATGCTTTTAACTTCTATCTTGTGGTCAATAAGAGGCTAAGTCTATCTATAAACAGTGTCAGATGGTGTCTCACACGTTGCACTTAAGAAACCTTACTCCTGATAGTTCCTTGACCTTGGTGGCCTTGCAGATTGGGCAGTTTAAATGACACTGAGCAGGGTACCCATGGAGAGATCACACTCCTGATACTGTAAAGCTGACAGCAAACTGACAGCACTCGGGGTGTGAGGAAGGAGGCAGAAGAGCATCTGAGAGAAGTGAACAGTGAAATCTGCCCCAAAGCCGCAGGCTGAGATAATTATATGATTTATTTATGGCCATATCCCTGTTTTTTTTTTTGTTTTTTTTTGGTTTTTTTTTTGTTTTTGTTTTTGTTGGTTTTTTTTTTTTTTTTTTTTTTTTGTTGACCATATATTAGCTACATGCACAGGTTCTAGTAAATTACAAAAGAAGATTTGCTCCTGGTGGTTACTCTCTCCTTTTTGTGCCTGTGGTAAATGTGGCAGTAAATGACCATAAAGTTAGGAATTACTTGGACCAGAAAGAGTGTTACTGTGGAGCAACACCCACATTGGCAAACTAATCCTGGATCTTCAGCTGTCTCAGGTGTAGGAATATTTTGTGACATGGGTGTTAAGTTAGTTTGTGTTATCTGGGGATCTGGACCAAAGAAGCATGAGGAAGAATTCAACATTCAGGTCCTACTGCAAATCCTCTAAAGGACAAGTGACTACTGGTATGATAAAGATGAAATGGTATGAGAGGAAGCAAGTTTGTTATTTTAAGGGACTTGTTTACTAAACAAAGCTGTTCTCAAATTAGTGTTAAACTTATCAGTATCCAAGGCGGAAGGGAGAAGGTTTTTCATTGTGGTTACTTTGATGAGGATGACAGTAGAAAATTTGGGGCAAGGTAGAGGTCAAGCCCTTTTCATTCTTCATAGAGTATTGCCTTAGAGAGTAATGGAAGCATTCCCTGCCCATCCAACCTCTGTCCCTAGATCTCATGCCAGATTTGTGCTGGGTGATTTCTCTCAGTTGCAAATATTGTATGCTGTACAGCTGATGTGCTCCTGCTATAAGTGCAGAGATGGCTAGCAGAGATGGTCATAGATCCTTTTGTCAGGAGCTGAACCAGAACACCAATGGGCTGCTGATACAAATAAGGCTGTAGATCAGCTCCTGAAAGCCATCTGTGTCCATCAGGATCATTTCTCCTTGTGCATCTGATGGATCCAGCTATGCTGGCACAAGTCTGTAATACATGTGCAGCCTACAAGCCATTTCTAAGCTCCTGAGCACATAAAATATTTATTCCATATGCCTCTGTTCACAGCAGCATACATTTCTTCAGTTCTGTATTGTGAGAACAACTTGAACATGCCCTACCAAAAACTTTACATATGCTGAGCTGGTGGGAAGGATGACAGTAGGGTGGAGATACAATGCTGCCATGTTGCCATATTTCAAAGGCTCTCATTTCTTACTGTTCACAACTGCAATTTGTTTGATCATGGAGTTGTTAGAGCTCAGCTTTGCAGAGAATGATACAGTGAATATGATTGATTATTTTTTTAAGTCTTCTTCACTTGCTTGGTTGGTGTGAGGCCTACGAGCTTTTCAGATTTAGTTTATGGAAATTAATCAAAGAATCCAGGGGCAATACATGACAAAACCAGGGATTAGTTTCCAAGCTGCAAAATTTTTTTCAGATTGCACATAACATCTGTCTATTTGTGGGGGAAAGGAATGAATGTGGAAAATCAGACACCCATGTTTCAGAAAGGAATGATCTCAGGTCAGCTGGCTAAAGACAGTAAAATTTTGCATCGTAGGCTTATGATAGCAACTACTGGTAAGTTCAAAGTGACAAACAGGAGAAGAGTGTGGCGATTGTCATCATTTTCAAGTATAAAATGGAAAGATCAGTCAAGATGATGACTTTTTAAAGTATTTTTCTGTTATACTTACTTCATCACATTTCTTATACATTGAGATACAACGATTACCATGACTTGGGCTATTCCTCCTTTGAATATAGTTGCCCAGAAATTCTTTCTACAGTTGATGCTGTCAGAGACAGGTAAACTGTTTATACAGCTGATTCCTGTTTAGTAGGTATAATGTTACTGTTCTTTATTTTGTATAAAAACAGCAAAGTTTTTGTTTAACTCCAAGTTTATTTTCTCAGGGAGCAGCTGAAAAGCTTAAATAATAGTCAATCTTTAGTTTTGCTTTTTTCCCAGTTATTTTACTTTCAGAAAATCTCACTTCCGAATAACTCTAGTGATGTTTGTTTTTTGAGACGTTTTCAAAGCTGTAACATTTGACTTTGCTGGTGCATGGTTTTATCAAAATCTTTTTGACGTATCTTCATTTTGTTCCTCAAATGGAGAACTAGCAATATTTTCATCACCTGATTACTTTTTTCCATGTTACTCATGACCAAATGACAGGTTCATTGATCAGACCTTTTGTCTATAAACACAGTTTAAACATCACTTTTAAATGGAAAAGATAGACCAAACAATCTGATAAGGATTCCTGATTGTGTACACTGCATGTCTCCTTGTAATTGCATAGCTCTGGGCTCACGGTTTGCGGCACCTTTATTATTAATAACATAAATACTCTCTCCATTCTATGTTTCTGTAATTTCTCTGCTGGACTGACATAAGCATGAAATTTTATTGGTCTTTGACTATAACCTGTACCTAGATCCTCTCTTCTCCACTTCCAAATTCACCCCCTTCTGCTGGAAGATTGCACAGAGCCTGGGGGTGTGTTCCATTCCTTCTCATCTGGGTGTGTTCTGCAGTGCTCAAATAAAAGGTGTATCACAGCACAGTGATCTCTCAGAAGATGGGAGGGCTGTTGTGCAAGCTACTTGCTGATCAAATAAAAACCATCTGCCTCTAAACACAGACAATCAAAGCAAAGAATGTGAGAAAAGTGTTATCAACTCTCATTTATTCTTAAAATGGCACAGTAAGGGAGCTCACAGCTCCACCACGCATGCAAAGCAATCATATGACTGTCAGTGTTTGAAATTAAACCCTGGTCAGGCTAATCACTTAATTACAGGACCACCTTTCCCTTTTTGAATATATTTTTCTCACTTCTTCCATTTTGAGATTACTTTATTCAGGGCTGAAATCAGTATTTCATCAGGAACTCAAGAGATGCAGCGCTTTTTACTTTTTTTGGAGCTGAGCTTGTGAGTTTTGAGTTCATTCTAATGAGCACTATGATCTAGGGGGAGAAAAGAGTGTGATCTTACCTAACCCTTGTGGAAGTTAAGAGCCTGGCCTGGGATTACTGACTTCAGTTTTGTGTTCACTGGGGATGGGCCAAGTCAAGTATCAGCAGCTGCACGAGTGGCAGAGATAGCCTGAGTTCCCCAGGAGGGGAGGGAGGCTTCAACTGCACAGGACAAGTGTAAAATGTTTTTCTCACCAGGCGACTCAAAATAAACACTATGACAGTCCGAGTCCCACGTTACCTTGCTGCCTGAGAAAATGTAAAGTAAGTACCATCTCTAAGCTGGCCTGGAATTCCCCACTTGATGCTTTAAGCATCTCCTTGATGAGTGGAGGAGAGATTTGGCTGTCTCTATCTTTGAAAGGTGATAGAAATACTCCAGAAAAGCATGTGCCAATTACATGCATTAATGTCTCCAGCAAAACCCAATTCTCAGCTGAGGATATTGTGCAGACAACACCTCCCATCAAAGAGCACAGAGCATAAAACAGGATTGTGGGGTCTGACAGGGAGGAGTGATAGCTGAGGGGAGAAAGATTCCTGCAGTGTCCTGTGAGCTTCCCAGAGCTGTCACCGACAGGCAAAGAGTGTTCAGGCGACAAAGCTGGTGGCTTTGAATCCCTGACCTCAACAGATTTTGTCTTCGTTACATAAGAGTGAGAGTGCTGCCTCTAAAATGAGAAAGGGGAAGTTTTTGTGTTTATTTCTACCAGCTACATGCAGGAGTTACACAGGGACATTTGGCTTCCAGTTGTTTTGAGGATTGAGAGCTACATCTTACATATTGGGCATTTGGAGAGTCCCCAGAATTGCACTTGGTTGTGAAAATTGATGTTTGTATGCTTGGTAAAGCATAGGGAGAGTATAATTATGTTATGTATAGATATCTGAAGTGACTAACATTTCTTATCTGGCCTTCTACATAATGATAAGAATGAACACAAATACCTAGAAAAGATGTGGCTATCCTACCCCTTTTTCTCTAGTCTATTAGACAGTTGCACATTAACCAAAAGGAAAAGTCCTGGGATCTGGCCCTTTATTTACATAATTCCCTACAGACATTGAATGTACATCTGTTCTCTTCTGATCTGTTCTGTGCATCATATCTCTTCTGCCAGGAGAAGGGGTTCATGTCCACCAAGGGCCTCTAACCCTTCAAAATACTGGCAAAAAACAACAAATTGCTGTTGGGGCAAGAAAATTGTTGTAAACTGTGAACAGCAGAAGCAGCTCTGAGTGTGTGCAGCTTTAGAGATGAAACTCTTCCCTCTGTTCACATCTCTCAGTCAGTGTCAGAAGAAAGCAGTCTTGTTCCAAGGTGCTTTGCTGCTGTCCCGTGTGACATTCCAGAGGGGTGGGTGTCTAGGCCAGGACATGGGCATGGCTTGTTGGGACAGGCTCTTCTCTTCTGGTATGCACCTCTGCCTTTCCCAATGGGGATTTCTGGAGAAGGGGGATGGCTGTAAGAGGCATCCAGCCAACCTGTTCTACCTGTTCCATCCCTGGGTCTAGCTCCACTTGTGGGGAGTGCTCCATCCTCCCTTTGAGGTACAGAGATTGGATCAGTCTCAGAGGAAGATTCAGTGGGCAGTAAAACACAAACACATCTGCCCTCAGCTCGTGTGACTTGACAAAGCCAAACTGCCTCCAGTGAAGCTCTGTGGGTTTGTAGCAGCTGAAGAACTGGCCCAATAGCACACCAAGAGCTTCCGACTGCAGATGAAGCAATTCATTTCTATTATTAGCAGTTGGAGACTTTTTAAATCAGGAAGAATGGCAAAATTGACTTCCTTTTTGTTGGACTCCAAAGTAAAAAATGGGGTGTTGTCATCAGCAATGTTGAAAAATACCTCCTGATTTTGAGAAAATATCCTGCTCCTGAATTGTATTAATTATTTACCATAATAGTGAATTGTATTAATTATTTACCACTTATTAAGCAACTGTTACAGATGTTGGGGATATGTGGAACATTAATAGACATTAGGATGAAAGATTAATTTAGGGAAATTACAACATGTTTCTGAAAATTACATTAAAAGTTTGGAGTGCCCTGAACTGCAATATGACATTAACTGGGACTGAGAGCCTGAGAATCTGAATAAATTTGTGACTGTCAGTGACACCCTGTGTGACCTCAGGGAACTTATGTAAGCTCTGTGTGCCCGATTTGCCTTTTGTTAAAGGAGAAGAAAAGAAAAAACTTTCTGTTTCTCATGTTTGCCTGCTTGGAGTTGGGGCCACTGGTTCTTTCTGCAGAGCACTGAAAAGAATGAGACCCAAGTCTCTTTGTGAGGGGCCCTGGGCTTTACCACAGAAGTAATTTAAAAAGGAACAAATTCAGTAATATCTGGAATGCTGAATCCCAAAGCAAAATTAGAACAAGGCAGCTCTGGACTTGTACACATAATGCTGTTTTTTAATTACTATTTCAATCAGTCATTATTTTTAAAACTAAATACACTGATGTTTACGAAATAAATAACTACATATTTTATTGTCACCAGCAAAGTGCTAAAAGGAGAAGAAAGGAAATCCTGTGGACACCTTCTCCAGTGGGAGAGCCCTTCCGGAGGGAACTGCAGAATTAGGTCCAGCATTTATTTACCCAGTCCTGATCAGTTTAAAGCACAAATGCTCCAAGTTCTTATGGTTGTAGGACCCAGTGCTGCCTTGTTCTGAAAGCACAAAGATGCAGTTCTTCATCTTCTGCACTTCCATGGAGTACTGGAAGCTCTCTCTCACGATCTCCTTGGTCTGTGCCCCACAGGCCCAGCATCCCTGCTGGGCTTGGGAGTCACAGCTCTGTGTTACTTGAAACTGCATTGCCTGTGATCCAGCAGGTTGTACGTTTTCCTCAGGGGCCTGGGTGTTTAAGAAACATGTCTTCTTTTCCTTCAGGGATGCAAAGCAGCTGAATGGGGCGACCTATGACGGTGTATCATGAGATTCCCTTGGATTCACAGTCAGCCGTCTGCCCTGGATACAGATGGTGAGGGATGAGGGTAAATCCCTGAGGGGAGAGACCCATATGCCAGTGTGTGTTTGCCAGTTGTCCAAAGGGTCACCCGCTGCAGCACCTCTTTAAAAACTTATCATTAAGCCCATCTCCTTTGTGAACTTTCTCATTATCATTTCATTGTGCTGCGCAGTGCTGGCTGGGCGCAATGAATATTGACTTCATGCTTGCTTTTCTAATTGAATTACAGGGGAGCAGGCTGAGCCACTGAAGTTTCCAGCCTGCAGTCCTGCTTCCCTGGCAGCCAACTGAATAGAGGCTGAAAGACAAGCTGTTTGCTTGGGCATTATGGATAACAGAGACTTGTCACAAAGCTGCTACAATGATTTATTAAAAGACAGAAGAAAAAGAGAGAGAGAGTCTTGCTCACTTTCAGCACCAGCTGCTTGCTTTGCTTGTCTTCTTTCCTTTTTCTTTCTTCCTTTTTATGTCTTTCTTTTTGGGACTTGCTTGCTTTCTTTTTCATCCTCCCTTTCTTTCTTCCCCTCCCTCCTCTTCTCTCTTTCTCTCCCTCCCTCTCTCTCCTCTTCCTGATCCTGTCTTATCAAAAATAGAAAGAAAAAGTCAAAGAAAAACATATCACTTGAACAAATGCTTCAAGAAAAAAAGCATCATTCTCCAGTCCTTAAATAACAGGCCCTGCCTAAGACAGATGTGTTTATCATTATGGTCAAATCATAAAAAAGTTTGTCACTGTAGCTGCTCTAGCAAACAACATCCCATACATGTCCCTATAGTATTAGCCAGTCTTATTTAGGAAATCCTACTGAAAATGCCACGAGACTCTGTAGTTTACTTTTTCTGCTATTGAATTTAATTGTCAAACTCTTACTGATGTAATAGGAGTGGGGTAAAGCCAAGTCTCAGTGGTTTTGCAAACACCACGCTGTATTATGTTGTTCACCAGCAATTCAATTTACAGTGGTGCAGCACAAAGAGAAAGATCCCAGGATTGCTCATGGAACTGCTTTTACCAAAAAAACCCAGAGCTCAGCTCATGGTCCTTGATCAACATAGAGACAGAGATCACTTGTGTTGGGCAGTTTTTCACTCTTTCCCTCTTTCTTTAGTTTCATATAGTTTATTTAAGGTGACATTTCTGAAGTTTGGGTAGGAAGAGAACTTCATACCCAGCGCTGGTAAGGGCCAGGCCAGGTCAAAAACATCCAGGCTCTTGCCTACTAAGAAGTTGGGCTTTTCCATTGGATTTGGGAAGAAGGTGTTTCTTCTTTCAATGTCTACTTCCTTGGAGCCATTTTCATCCCCTGAAACCACAAGATTTTAGCCCAGAGAAAGCTGTGTGCTCTCAAATCTCCAACTGGACAGATTTTTTTAAAATCCCACAGGAAAGGAGTGTTCATCTCTATTCAACAGACTTATTCACACCTGACCTTTTTTCCCATCCCCAGATTATCATCTAAATTTATACTTTGCTTGATTCAGTCATTTATTGTTATCTTTCCTGGTTCCCTGTCTATCTTGTTGTTCTTTCTTGTTTTCTTTCTCTAGTTTTATAGCCTTTCACTTTATTTTTCAGATTTTCTAAAATCTTCTTTTGTCTGATTTTAGTTAGCCCCAGCAGGTAAGTTTGCAATAAATTACTACAGAATAATCTGACTTTTCAGTGTCTAGCACTCTCCTTAGACTTAACCCTTCTCAGTGATTAATCAGGATTTAATCTTTGTTTGGAATAAGTTAATTGGTGACTGCTCTTTGGTAGCCACTAAGCTGTTTGCAAATAGAAGGGAGGTTTTTTGGTGACCTCATTGAAGATAGGGCGACAGGTGGATTTATTCTCAGGTTTACATCACTTGAAAGGGTAAACACGAAGCTGCAGCCAGTGCTTTGCATTGTAAAGAACACTTCCATGGGGCACATGTGTGCTTTGGTAGGTACACCCTGTGCTGAAATGGAATGGCTATTGACTGAACCAGAAGGGCCTTGGATCTTAATTAATGACCTTCTGGCATTTGAATTATCAATACTTTATATCTTGTATAAAATAGCAGCTGTGAGGAGATGTGTGACTAGACACAGGCATGTACACATACGCAGCAACAGCCACATCCTGGGGCTCTGTGGGGCTGCAGACTTAGGTAGCCTCTCCTAAATAAGACTTTCAGAGATTGTATCTGACAGAGATTTGCAGTCATGAAACAAAAAACTTCCTTATGCTAATAAAAAGATTAATTTCCTCTCCTCAGTTGATGCTGGAATTGGTACCTGTGCTGGTACTGGAATGGATACTGTTCCCACAGGGAATTGACTGCCCTGCTGGACACAGGCTGGAAAAACTCCTCGCGACTTCACTGGGACCAGGATATCCTCCACCTGTTTTGTAACTCCAATGAAGAAAACCTATTACCCATGTATGTATCTGTCAGTGAAATTAGCACCTGGGATTTAAAAACTGTGACATGACAACCATAAGTAACCAATGCACTAAAAAGTGGTATTATAATTTCTCTCAGCAGAGAAAGGAACAATTACAATCTTACACCATGTTTATCTTTAGCTGTGTCAGAGATTGAAGAACTGAACATAGCTGTTTCCATGGCTAACTAGCTGGCCTGAGTAACAACTGAGCCTTAGAAGCAACATAAGAGATCTTGACCATTTTCTTGGATTTGGGGTCACTGTGGAAAGGAAGTTTTATAAGCCACCTACGCACTGTTTCTGCCTGGAATCAGAGAGAAAATCTTTATGGATTACAGGCATTTAAAACCCATGGACTGGTTCAACTCTACAATTCATTCCATGAAGCTCAAGACAGGAGTTGCTTTGTGTGGCATTCATCCATCAGGACTGGTGGCCATAAATCAAGATGAATGTCTTTCTGAATGACTGACTGCAGTTCAGCTGCAGGATCTGGGCTGGAGGCAGCGACCGCGGAGTGAAGTGCTTTGGCCTATGGAATTTGGAAGGTCAGGGCTGGAGACCATGGTGCTTCCTCAAAAGGCTGTGAATCTTCACATTGTATATTATTCTGGGTTATGGAAGTGTGCAAGAAGCAGAAGATTTTTAATTGCTAATAATTTATTTTCAGCAACAGAGATCGCTGTGACTGCCCAGAGTTTGGTATGTTTCCTGAAGGAGACAGAAGGAAAGAAAATCCTTCCACTTTGAAAAGCACAATGCTGTGGCTGGCTCTTTATGTTGGCAGGGATCCTGTGCTAGACTGAGTTCCTTGAAAGGTGACCAAATTGCCCACCACAGACCATGAATAACACTCGCTGTCTTTGCAAAAAGACTGCTTACAGCTCCCCATCCAATCCCAGCACCCCGCAATGCGCGGTGCACTGGAGTCTATTTGGTTTTTACAAGCTATTATTGTCATTCAGCAAAACTAATCCTTGAGAGCAGGGGGTGTTTTGTCAAGTGAAGGCTTCAGCTGCCTGAGTATGAGTCTGCTTTGCTCATTCTGGGAGCAGTTGTGAGCAACACACACCTTGGATAAACCACTGCTGTGAACAGAGCGGGGAACCAGGCTGGCAGGTGCTGCTCTGAGCTCCGGTACCAGCCTGCTGACTGATTCTAGATGTGTAACCTCATTTATTAGTTTCTCCTTTTCCTTCCGTCCTTAAGTCCTGTTTGCCCATGCTGTCCCATCCCTGAAGCAGGGGTTTTCTCTATACATTTTTACTGTACTTAAGAGAAGAGTCCTACTTCATGTCACAGATTTAGAATAGCTTCAGAGACAATGTTCCAGATGTGCTGGCCAAAGCAGTGGCCTCCAGAGCATGCCCAGCCCTGTCTGCAGGTGCCTGCTGTGTCAGTGCACGTGGGCCCAGAGCCTGGACCTCTTTGCCCAGCTGGTAAGTGGGCCACCAGAGATAGGGCTCCCTGTGTCCCTTGCTGCACCAATGAGCTCTGTTACCTCTGATGGCAGCCAAGCTGGTGCAGCACTTCCAGAGCTGTTTGCTGCTTCTTCTGAAAATACAGTGGCAGGTAAATCTTTGTGTTTCTTCCTGAAGACAAGGTGCCCAACTTTGTCAGACCTCTGGCATGCAGGACTGCCTGGAGGTTTATTAGTCTGACATCATCCAGCAGGAAACAACCTAAGAGGCTCTGCTCAACTACAGCAACCTCTCAGTTTCTAAAAATTAAAATTGTATACAGTGGCTTCTGAATACAAGTATAGTAATATTTATCAATCCATTTAATTAAATAAGTCTTTCTTAATTTAACAAGCTCTGCTCAGCAGGGTAGTGATAAATGCGCGCAATTTCACACTCCTGACAGGCATGTTTAAAAAGGAGGAAGGGAGAGAAGGGGAAAAAAAAATGCAACAGAACTCCCTAAATGGTAATTCAACTTAATTTTTTAACAAGACTGTTTTGGCTTCAGAGTGATTCCATGACCTACAGCAATGATCAAAGTGGTGCCGCAGTGGTGAGTTTCCTACAGCCGGAGCACTGCTGAGAGTGCTGCAGCAGGCTCTGCCATGCTTAAACCAGGTTTCATCTCTCAACCAGGTGCTTCACTCTCCTGCATCAAAGCTGCTGGGCTGACTGCATGTTCAGGCCCCTCAGCACAGCAGCCCACAGCTTAATCAGGACCCTGAGAGGTCCAGAGAAAGGGTGTCAGAGCAGAAAGATAAGGTTTGTAGGTGTTTGAAGGATTGCCTGGATGTACCTTTCTGGCTCATCAGTTAGCTTCATCCTTCTAGCTGTCCTGGGTGCCTCCATATTGTTTAGATCTTTTTCATTCTAATGAATTTGGGTTAATAGCAACAGGAGCAATGTCTTGTAACCAGCAAAGCTATTCCATTTCAGTCTGAAGAGAAGAGCTGGCCCTGCACACTTTGTGCCTGCTGCATGGGAGCAGCGAGCTGCAGGACACTGTGTGTCACTACCACCTTGCTCTGCATTGTCAGCAATGCCCAGAGTGGTGTTCATATACTGTGCTGGTGAGCTCTGTACCCGCTCCTCAGGGGAACATTTCAAGGCACAAAGACTGGGAAATTTTAGAGAATCTGATGCATTTCTTAGTGTACATGAAAACTGTTCAATACTGGCAGAGAATTGCTCTGTGCTTAGACCATTTATTAAAGTCTAGACGCAACATAAAAGCATGTAAATTGGTTCCAGTCATTGCTAGTAAAAGCTTCAGCTCGAGCTGGGAATTGATTGGTGAATCTCACAGCATAATTAAAATTGACTGTTAAAGTTTGTCCCGCTTAATTGGTAACACTTTCTTTGGAAGTCAGTGAGTTAGGATTCTTGCCGGATCATTTAAAGGAGTTCCTGTGTATACGATCAGAACTCAAATGCAGTTTTATGGAGAGGTTTACAGTTATGTTCCACCCTGGTGGTCTTTCATGCTGTATCTTTCCTATTTAAGATTTATGCTGTCATTCACCACAGCCTAATTGTGTTTTGATAAAAATGAAACGATTGCTGACGCATTTCAGACAGAAAGCCGATGACATTTTGAAGCTTTCAGTAAGATGATCTGAAATACTGTGCTGCTCAAAGCCCCTGTCTCCCTGCAAGCCTGCGTTTTTATTCCAGCATTTGTTAGTCGGTTTTGTAGGGATTCTAATGGGCACCTATAACTCCTCTCTGAGTCTCCTGCCAGCAGTGTGTTGTTCAGTTTGCCTAATAGCTCATGCAGACTTTTTCATTCTTCCTGTAGGATGGAATGTGTACAGCGTATTCTTTGTGTTTAACTTATTTTAAAAATTTTAATTTATATTTTGTGATAAAGTACATCTTATCCTTTGAGTGCCAGACAGCTGGGTTTCGGTGTGATTTAGCTCCTTAAGGATATCCTTCCACAGTCTTGGTACAGACCCAGTTCTGGAAGTTGGTGTTACAGGATGGTACTACCGGACATACTTAGCTCTCTTTAACATAAGCTGTCTTGTCCTGACTGGCCATGGACTTAATCACAGCATTAACTGCTCTTCTGAATCAGGCACTAGAGATACACTTAATTCTCTCCACAGTCACAGTATTTTTAGCACATGCCATCCAGGGCTTATCATTAGCAAAATGTAAATGTGTCAGGGGATTGTGGATGAGCACTACAGAAGCATTGTCACCCGCTAGACTCAAGATGAGGAGCTTTCATAACTGTGATTAATGTCCTACAGAAAAGGCAGGAAGACACTTAGGTTACTTGGCTGGAAGTGATGCACTCTCACAGTTGGAAATTGTTTTGGAAGACACAGTTAGGTACTTGCCAGCATCTGGTGTCACATGAAGAACCCACAGAGCACAGAAAGAGTTCACTGAACCTCATTAACTTGCCATCAGAGCTGTGAAAACTGGGGCCAGTTGGACCCTCATATGCTCTGGTACCCTGCTAACGATGCACATGGACAGAAATACATACTGTGAACACTTCCTGTGCCACCACGATGGCTCAGAAGTGCTGGGAGCAGGAGATCAAGGTCAGTGCTCCATGCAGCTCTTCGGAAGGAAGTATGGTGTCACCTGGACTGCTGCCAGGGCATCCTGAGGTCAAGCCCTGGAAGTTAAAGAAGTGTTCAAGAATAACGTGTGGGTCTGATCCCAAGCCACTGAAATCACTGGGGATATTCTGTTGGTACCAATGGATGGCAGACAAGCAGTGCGAGTCTGTCAGCCTTGGTGTGTCACTGGCCCATGTTTTAGCTGCTTCTAACAAAAGAATTTTAGAGGGATGTAAGGTGTACTTCAGTAGTAAATGAATGCTTAAATGCTCTTGCAGGTCATTCTGGCACCCTGACTAGGAGCCCTTGGAAACAGAATTTCAGAGCTGCACAAATTTGCAGAAATTCTATCTCGACTTCAGAAGTGGTCTGCTAAGGTTAAGCTGCCTAAATAGTCCTTGGAGCAGGGACTCCATTTACGTGCTGCAAATGCTTTTATTCCATAGCAGTTATGTTCTCTACCATACTGTGTTCCTTACAAAGCCACAGAGCCAAATCCCAGCCTCAACTTCAAGCCATTGAACTGCAAACAAGTGAGGACTCAGAAAAAACAGGCAAGTATTATATTTTGTGGTGCATGTGCCATTTATAGACACAGTTGTCTTTCATTATTTCATCAACTTTAAAAGAAACAAAGATTTCTTTGGTAAGTTTCAATGTCATCTTTATACCTCTCTGTTAAAGCGATGGTAAGAAAGATAGTCCAGGTATTTTCATTAATTGACTCTCAAGCTGTGATTTTGACAGTCCTATAAAATATGTCAGAAGGGATTTCTGAATGACATTTGTGTCTTCTCTTGCTTTTGCCACAACAGGGTCATTCCCAGTGGCTGCCTCATGGATGTCCTTTTTTGTATGCACATTTATATATATTTATATCTAGAATGAGTGGGCTTGGAAGGTACCTTTAAAGTCATGAAGATCACGGAATCCAACCCATCTACAGACACATAACAAATCCAAAAACCTTCTTGCACACTCATATAGCCACAGCACTGAGCTGATAAATTGTACTCAGGATGAAGAGTTATTTCAGCTCTGAAATACACCCTGCAGAGGGTGAAACACAAAGGGTGTCCCACAATATGTGGGCTCTGCCATCCTTGACAATGACTCCTGGGTTACTCAGTGTCTGAGCAAAATCTCTTTGGCTTTAAAATCTGTCCCTAGTACATGAAAAGATGAGCTCTCCTTGATTTGGCCATTTTCTCTGCTTTTGATAGAGGATCAGTGGGAGAAAGTAGTGATGAGCATGCCCAAAGAGATTGCTTTAAGCATACTTGATTTTCTTTTCATGTATGCAATATGTTCCAATTCCTTTCAAGAAGCAAGGTCATTTAAAAGTGCCACACCAGAGGTTTTTCCTTTTCCCCTCATTCAGTTCTTTAAATCTTACTGTCAGCCATGTTTCTCTTGAGTAGCAGAGCAGCTGCTTGGGGTCTGCTTGTGTGGTTATAATCCCATTAAAAAGCCCTCCATTATGTTGCTAATATATTTATAAATGAACTGGTCACCTGGGATTAGTGGTTCATTCTTCTCCCTGGACATACTGTACTGAAACAGAATTATTCCTGATCCCCTGGCTTGTTTGATACTACCAGTTGCATTTGTCATGGTGCCAAATTGGCTGAAATAGATGAGCAATTAATGCAGAATATGCTTTCCTGTGTTTGGAAAGTCCTTGTAATCATCCCTGACAATCACCTTCTCATCAGCTCTTTCCTGATAGTAATGGGATGGCAGATATGCTGGGGCTTTGGGAACTTAGGGTCTTTCACAGGAAATATGGAAGGTATTGAAAGAACATCCTGACAGAGAAGGTGAGGAGTCTGACAAAACGGAGCCCTGAAAAGCAATTTTAGAAGGCATTATCCTGTAAGTTTTCCTCAGCCATTCCCAAACATGCAAAGCTAAGGAAGACAAAGTAACTGCTGAGGGGAATTTGCAAAGCCACTGGTACATCTCTGCTGTTACTTACAGATGTGACTGCAACCACAGGGACACTTCTGAGGTCACTTAGACTGGTCAGACTGGGATATGGATCACAGCAAAGCAGAGGCCACACAGATTCAACCAAGGCTGCAAAACCCACTTGAGATGGCTGAGTAAGTGCTCAGGCACTGATCCTGCAGGAGGATTTGTGCTGTTCCTTTTTGTGTCCATCAGTACTTTTTCAGAAGATTTCCAAGAGGGTTTAAAGGCAGGGTCTTTCTCACTTTCAACACCATCTAAGGGCTCACCTGCAGTCTTCCTCTCCACGAGGGTAATCTCTGATGTGCTAGAAAGAACTCTTTTCTGAGTCCTTGTGAATCTCAGTCATCATCCCAAGACTCTTCTCTCTTTTTGACCAGCTTCAGAGCAAGAGTCTTCTTACAGCTCCAGCCACGTGTGAAGCCTTTCTTTATCTACACATCAATTCTCCATCTGAGCTGAAATCATACCTCTCTTTCCTTGCCTCCATTTCATTGGTTCATTCTGCTCCTGCTCTTGGCTTCTCTCTGTATTTATAGCAGTTATGTTGTAAAGCGTTTCCAGATCCAGGCCTGGGGGATTTTATTTGAAGTGATGTTGGAGGAGGAGCACAATGGCAAGGGCTCCTGACCTAGCTAATGCTGGCTTGTTTCTGCCTACTCTCAAGGAAACAGGGACCAGGGAATGGCTAAGTCTAAGGAAGGATCAGCTTGAGATGGAGTACCTCAGGTGGCCAAGGGCTGTGCCCACAAAAGCAACTCCACTCTAAGAGTATCTGAGCTGTGTAGGGGCCAGTACAGCTCTGTCATGTGTAAGCCCATCTCTCTGGAATATCTGGTTTTGATTCCTGCTAACCAACTTTCTCCATACACTTCCTTTATTGTACTCATAACTGGGCTGTGTCCTTCTGAAAGGCAGTGTCTGAGCCAGCTAGTCTACAGGAGAAGGACATCACTTAAATACCTCTTTTGTATTTTAAGCCCTGTGGTGGTGTGCAAATTTGTGATAGAAAAGTAAAATTTGGAGGATTAAACTAAAAGCACTGTCTATAGCTGGAGCAGTGAATAATGGGGATACAGTGGGTACAGGAGGAGAACAAAGTTCTGTGCAAAAAGTAGCTGTTCCAAAGTGCAGTCTAGCTGCTTTAACCAAAATGTCTAATGTATGGCTTGCCAGTGCCTTCAGCTCTCTTTTCATTTCCTCTTAGGGGAAACTGTTCCCTGGAACTGTTGTGGTCTCCTTGCATTGCTAAGCTGGCAGTGAATCCCATGGAGACTCTTGCCAAAGGTGTCAGGAAATAGCTACTCATGGCAGTGAGGTCCCTGAGTACAGCACAGCATGCGGACCTTCAGCTATCTCCAGATCTCAGGAAGTCCCCAGGAGCTCCCCTGAGTCAGGGACACCATTCTGAGTAGATTTGAGGCAGTTCTTAATTGCACTGGGAGGTCAAACCATTCCTGCTGGCCACCAGGACTTGAGGCTGAAAACCGTCTTTTACCCAAGCCAGACACTCTTCAGTCATGGGTTGAATGCAGCTTGGTGGAAGCAAGGGATCCAGCCCAAAGGTCTGTTCAAATGTTTCCATTTCATGTGGCTTGGTATTGTAACATTGTCCCGTGGTTCTAACAAGTTGTGCAAAATTGTGAAGCCAAAGCAGCATTCTTCCTTTAAAGTTTCAAAATTAAGAAAAATGGTTGTGGGGTTGGAAACTTGGTAAAGATGTGCTGTGGTTATCTACTGGTCCAAGAATAAAATTCCTATGGCTCTGTACAAAAGCACAGAGTAGCTGCCTATTAAAAAACAAAATTTAAAAAAATCATTTCAAGTCAGGGTACCTTTTTAGTGGCAGCTGGACAATGTTTAGAGGATTTGAGAGGCCACACATTTCCTTCTCATGTGCCTCTGCGATTCCCGTAAGTGCAAGAAGTGCAATCCAGATTCCCTGCCAGGGGAGCTGGACTGACAGGAGGAGCAACAAGCCTAGCCTGGGCTGGGCTTGGAGAGGAAGCACACCTTGGACATGGAAGTGCCGGAGTGCAGCTGTCCTGCCTGGAGGGTCAGCCACATGGGGCCTATGGGGCCAGGACAAATCAAATGGTCACCCCTGCAGCCAGATTATATTGCAGCATCCTTGAGGGCACCCAAACTGCCTCGACAGCCCAGAGCTGGGCTGGCTGTAACCTCAGTGGTGGCTCTGGCAGGACATACCCTACACATAGTCATGTTTGGAACAGGAAGGATTCAGTGGCCTCTAGTTGCTTTACCCAGAATGAAGAGGCCAGACTCTTATCTTTGTGGAATAAAGGAGGTTACAAATTAGCTACACATAAAGAGGGTGATCCATTCATACAGGGGGGATCTAGGCTCTCTGTGGGATTGATAAATGACTCTGAGAATGAGTAAAAATAGCTGGAAAAAGCTTTTAAGTTTTGTTTAAATTTAACCATCAAAAATCAAAACATTAGAGGGTGTTTAGAGAAGTGCCTGAAACTTGGAGACCCTGAGAAGAACCAGAGAGGGAATCAAAGAGCCTGGAAAAAAAAAAAAAAAAGAAAAAAAGAAAAAGAAAAAAGAAATAAGGCAAGAGAAAGAGAGCAAGAGATTAAGATTAAACAAACCCGTCTGGATAAAGATAATCAACTGAGATCCTGTTCCATTGACATCAACTGGATGAGTATTAGGGCCTCAAGATGTTATTGGGAGGGAGCCCAAAAAAATCTGTGTGTTTTGGGTTGGCTGGAGAAGTCTCGGCTAGATTGGGTGATGTGGCAGAGCCTGCTCTGGACGAAGAGGTAAAGTAGTGCTGCCTGTGGAGGAAGGGAGAAATTATAAAGGCCCCAACCATCTACGTGTGGTAAAACTGAATAATGGAGTGGCCAAAGGGAAAGGAGTTCCTGGCAAAGTCTGCAGTATTTATGAGAATCCAAGTAGGAGTTTGGAGCATTAATATTTATTGCAGTGCTGTCAGTTGTCAGTGCTGAGAAATCTTCACTTATGCCATGACAACCTGTTTTTGTTCCAGTGGCCATAATTCAATCTGCTGTGAGGTTCCCCTGCCTCTCAGGTTCCCAAGTCACACATGGTGGCTGGTTAACTTGTTCAGCACTGGCTGCTCAGCTTCAGTCTTGCAGCTAATTTGGGTGAAGAACAGATTTTGGCTGCTACAGAGCCTCTTGCCGAGACAGAGTTTCTCCTTCCTCATAGCTCCCGCTAAGAGATTCCCAGCTGTGCCAAAGAAAATAGTGATAATGCTAAGAAACAAGGACAGTTTGGCTGTTAGGAGATTTACTACACTTGTTTTCTTTTTTGTGTGAAATTATGGAAAATGAACACAAGTTTGTTTTGTTTAGTTTTTTTCCCTTCTTTTCTAATTTTAGTGTGATTCCTTCAGCTATCACTGCTAACACTGACCACTGGAACCTCTGGGTAGGCACTGCTTCTTTCACGCAAGGTCCTGAGCTAGATTTCCTTGACTCCAAGATCAAACCCTCTGGCTGAGCAGTGAGGAATTCCTGCAAAGATTTGCATGTGCTTCATCTTACATGCTGGGCCCAGCTGTTGAGCCTGGTGATGGCAAGGAGCCCTCTCTCTCCCCTGCATGGGACTTGCAGGCTGCCAGACCCTGCACAAGGGAAGAGCAGATGTGGCCGGCCTGCTTCTCCCCTTCCCTGGCGGAGCGGGGAGGGAACGCTGCTGCAGCTCCACCCTCCACAGTATGCCAGCACTGCCGAGCCTGCGAGGGGACTGGGAAGCTCTCTGCTAAGAAATCAGCACTGACCCAATACACATAATTTCAAAAAGGACCCGTCCCTTTCCACCTTTTCCTGCTTGCCTTATTTGTGTCGTGGAGCGCTTGTTCCATCCTCTGTTGGACTGGAAAATGCTCCTGGTGGTGTGTGATATTCCAGATGTGTGTCCACCTTCACAGGGCCAGCAGCTGGGTCTGTGCAGGGCTGTTACACACCACAGGTCTCTGCTCTACAAGTACAATTCATCCCGGAGAGCTGAAGAGGCAGCGGCGCCAAGAGGACATCAGAAAATCTGAAATGGGTCTACCTTTATGAGAAGACCAGTGTAGGACATGCAGAGGAAAGAACTCAAAAAGTAATTCCTCATTTCTCATCTAAAGGCTTTAATTAACCTGAACAGTTATGCTCTGGAGCCATGCATACTTCAGGGACCAGCTCGATGGCACTCTTCCTACTGCCAGAAGAGTGGGAGCATGACAGTTCAGTTATTGCTGTGCATTGTTAATGTGGTTGATCTTGGTCCTGCTCCAAGAGAACCACTAAGCAATCATGGAAAATGAAGGGTAACACATTTTTAGAAGGATTCTGGATAATTTTGGCTATAAAACAGGCTGCATAATCTTGGCAAAAAGTGGATGAATTCATTATCTGCAAATAGTGGAAAATATTATAAATGGCAGTAAATGAAATAAATGGGTGTTTCCACTGTAATATGCTATTCTCTGAGCCACCCAGAAAGAATACAGCTTGGTTTACTGGGTGGGTAGTCCTAGATGAAGTGAAAGATCATGTTCATATGCTCAAATACTTGTTTGGGAGTGAAATATTTTATGCCTTTGTTGCAGAGGGAAATCTATACATTTTACATTTAAGAGGATGTACTTTATGACCACATATGGATGCTGGAATGAAGTAAAAGTTCTATGTGTGCTATATATCTGTTTGCATTCCTCAGCTAACCACATTTTTATTTGCTCTACTACACCTTCAGGGTTTGGAGACCTCAGTGACTCCTCTAATGGAAAGTCATCGACCCTCCTTATATGAAGAAATTGATCTTCTGTATGTTTTGAATTTGTTTATGGGCCAACACTCTTGCTGTGAACACACAGAATAAAGTCCTGGCAACTTTTAGTAGAAAAACAATTGGATCCTAACAAATAGGATCTGGCTGGATGCTCTTCATTCTCGCTCATTTGGTCTCAGGATATATATTCCTTTCTGAGTCTCCCTTCATTACAAAGCCCAAGTGTATCTTTGGGCTTGTGAGTAGTCCCAGCATCACTTGTAGGCCTAAGGTTACTCCTGTCTGAGGGTGATTTGCTGGATAAGAAGCTCATCTATCTCGTTTAGGCCAAATGGACTTTCCCTTTGGCAGCGATAGTGAGGGCAGCAGCCTTGGGGGAAGGCTGCAGCTGTGGGATGAAAGCCCTGGGCTGTGTTCAGGGAAAGGAATCCCACACTGTGTCATTCTCCTCAGCTAGGTCAAGGTCTACCTGCTCACCTCAAAATGCCACCGGGTAGCCCCAGTGGCTTTAGGGGGAGCCAGAACCAAGGGTGTATGGGCTGGCTGTGCCATGTTTTGGTTGCTAACACCCAGAGCCTTTATCAAACAGCCCTTGGTTTTGTCCTTTGGCCTTGCAATCAAGTACAACGACAGGGTGACCACCTCTGCTGATTAAGGGGTTGTTTTGTTATGCCATTTGTAGGCTGTTATTTTTACTTCTTAATCAGATGGTTACCATTCCAGCTGATACTTCTGCTTCCTCCTGTGCTGCTAAAAGAGTTGCCTCCATGGTGTCTCGATTATACCTGTTAAGGAAGGGGTTGCCTCATACACTTGGATAAGATCGTGGATGTAGCCACAGCAGATGAGCCACCCCTTTTCCCAGGAGCAAATACTATTACAATTTACTGTTTTGCAAAGAAAAAGTAGCACACAGAAACAAACAAGTGTCTGCACCCATGCTCACATCTGGCTCTTTATAGACGTGCATACACTTTCCTATGTGCATATGTATACATGCATATATATATATGTTTGTGCACATGTATATTTGAGTGTGTATATCTAGATGATTTTAATTAGGTAAGCTTAAGAAGCTCTCACTGGCTTCAGAGTTATTACTAGCTCTACTGGTATTTTCACTTCAAGGATGGTTTAAATGTATGGCCACTGCTTGTATATATTTATGTACTGTGCTATGCATGGATAGATCTCTGTTCTTATGCCATGTCTGCTTTTGCAACCTCGGTTCTGCATTTATAAACAGCTGGACTCATAATCCTGCGAGTACAAATAATTGCAACTAAAGAGGTGAACATTTATAGCTGGCCTTTTCAAAGGAGTCTAAGGGAGTTAAGTACCCAAATCTCATTGAATTTGGTTACCTAATTCCTGTGGCTTCTTTGAAAATTCCAGTCTTAATTAACTAATTCAATCAACTATCTGTGAATCAAGTGAAGACATAACATGCTAAATCCAGTCAGTATGGGTTGCACAGGAGCTTTCTGAACATTTTTCAACTGAAACTTGAAAGGTTTCATTGTTGGCAAACATGATCCAGTAATTCCAGTGAAACAAACTGCAATGTGTAACTTCAGCATGGCTATCCATCCTCTTTTCAGTGTGGCTCTCAGGGTCCTTAAGTTGACTGCTTTGTGTTTAGATTTGCTAACAAGGGTGGATGGTAACTTCACAGGCTTTCTTCGGGCACCATCTCCACCTTTAGATGCTCCTGGGAATTCTCACTGATGCAGAATGATAGCTCCTGAGAAAGTTCCCATGCTGGACAAACACTGAGCCATATCTGTGGTACTTTGTGGTCCATGCCTTGGTGACACCTTAATCCGTGGGGGAGACTTTTGTGTTTAAGCAGATTTGTGTTCAAGCAAAAAGCAAAGAGCAAACAAAGAAAAAAACACAGAATGAAAAGTTTCTGAGTCTTCATGTTTACCTGACAAATACTTACTTCTATTCCATAACAGCTTTGCCTTCTTGCATTTTTATTTTAAAACCATGTTTCAAAAATCTTTGATGTGGGTTTTTTTTTTAATTTTCTTCTTTGAAAGTCTATTTTGCTAAGTATGGAAAGCCACAGTTTTAACAGTTCCCCTGTTTGTTCAGAAATAGTATCATTCATATTTGGCATCAGAAATAAGACTACACTGAAACCCAAATTTACTCCTATTAAATTAAACCTAATTGAAAAAAGGCAAAGACATTCATTAACTAGTTAAACAAACGGTATTAAACTTACTTTTTTATTTAAGAGAAGAAAGAAGACATCTTTAACTGAAGAAACATAAGTGAAAGAGTAGCTATTAAAACATGTGATGGAAGAAGTACACGTTGCTGAAAACTTAAGAAGAAACCACAGACGTGTATAACAATAAAATAAATGTACCTTCTTGGCCATTTCTCTTCTCTGTTATTGTGTCAGATGTTGTGTCAGATGTTTCTGATTTGAATAAGAGCTTTCCTTCATGTCCCTGAGCTTCTCCTTCCATTTGCCTTTACACTGAAGTCATAAACTTGTTGTCATGGGAACAACTGTGACATCACAGATGGAGCTTTAACTTCACCACAGGGCAAAATAAATGAATGTGATGGCCTGCGAGGAGAGAGAACCTCTGTTTGAGCCAAAAGCCAAGCTTATCCGAGTTTTGGCCTGGAGCCCAGTACCCCCAGAGCCCTCAGTGGGATCCCAGCCCTGCTCTGTAGGCACAGAACAAACAGCTCCTCATAGCAGGGATCCTCTCTGGGAGCTGAGTGAGGGTCTCTGGGGACAGGACACAGCACAGAAGAAAGGAAGCATTATCAGCTGGGCTTCAAGACTGGAAAACCAAGGAAGAGATAGAATAAGCAACTCTACCTCAGGTCACAGGGAGAATTTGAGGCAGAGCCCAGAATTGTGCTCCGATAACTCAGCAAGAACGTTTGGAGATGCTGAAATGCAGGATTCAGAGCCTGTTCCTACATATCAGTTCCTGGAAGTCTTTCCCAAGCTCTCTTCAAAACTGACAAAATATGCAAAAGGCAATAGAGCTTGGGACAAGTTGAAACATTGCTGCAAGACTTTTAAATTGTTCAAAATTCTTTGCCCTCTAGGAAAGTTTGTTTTAGGAATCTTCACCACCACATGTGGGGTGAAGTCTTCCATGGCAGCATTCCCATGTTGCTCCATGGGCCCAGGATTCCATCTGTGGCTTTTAAGGAGCAACAACCCAACACCTTGGGTTGCATTCAAATGTAAAGAAGGAGCAGATCTGTTATAGAGCATAAATATAGCAACTGTTACGGCCAAGCTAGCCAACTAAATGGTCTCAGTAATTCCTGTGTTTTGCCGGCACTCTGCTAATGACCTCAAGAAGTTCATCTGAATCTTTGACTGCTGCTGCTATAAAGGGGTGACATTGATCGCTCACTGGTTCCATGTGTCACAGGTGGCCTGTGTTGAGGGTAGGCACAAGCAGTGGAATACTCTGAAGTAGCACAAACTCTGCTTGCTCCGTATTTTCAGTCAGAAATCACTGTTTGGATATCGGCCCACCAGCTTGTCCAGCTTCTGGTTGTAGCTGGCTGAGGTATTTGGTCAGATGCTCCACTGAAGTCAGCATAAGGGCAGTGACCCCACTAGATAAGGGATTTTTGCCCACCATCCTGCCCCCACAGACGCACGAATCCTGCAGCTTTGCAGGAGTTACATGGAAGGGTGCCATGCCACACCCGTGGAACTGAACCTTTGTTGACTTTAATGAGAGCTGTGTGGCTAAATCCCACGCAACTCTCAAACTGGAGCGGTTAAATCCATTTTGCTTTTTGCCTGTTAGTCTGTGGTTGAGAAAAACAAAACTCCCATGTGTTTTAAATTGTTTTAACTGATAAGTCTGGCCAGCAATTGAGAGTAAATCACAGTATCAGTGCACACCCACAACCTAGTTTGATATACGTCTCCATTATAAAGTGACTTCAGTGAGTCATAAGAACAGTTTTAATTAAAAGGATTGGAAGTGTCAGAAATTTCTTGTATCTTTTACAAAAGAAAGAACCCCCTGCTACCATTTCTGTGGTTAATAAACAACTGTGATTTGTGTAATGGAATCCAAAGGAGAGTTTGGACTTCTGCAGTGCAATTTTCTGCTTTAAATGCTCAAGTTTTATTGAGATTCAGAAAATATAATCCTGGTATTCGTATCGCAGTAACTGTCTTATCATCTTAAGTTATCAATCTTTGCGCCTGCAAGAGCTCTTATATTAGAAGAGACTTGTGCAACGCATGACAGGAAACTAAAAGCAAGTCAAAAAACACAGAGTATCACAGTACTTCAGGCCAAACCACATGTTCATTAATCTGGCAAAAGTCTTTGGGAAGGTGTGTAGAGCACTGAATTGGTGAAAGCTGGAAAGTCGTGTTAATTCTCGATTAAACAAAATGATGGCTGGACTAAAATCTTATTTTTCAAGCTCTAAATTCTCAGTGGGGCCACCCTGTCAAAATATGGTAGTCAGATTTGCCATGACATGTCAAACGGTGAAAAGTATCAATCAAAAAGTTCAATAAATACAATAAAATAATGGGGCTATTAGACAATCAGTAGAAAAGGGAAAGAAATTTATTAAAAACTAGTTTACATGTGCAGAACTGAGTTTGAGTTGAGTTGTATCCACAATTCATTTGTATTTGGGTTCTGCAATGCTTATTGACCAGAGTTTGCCAGGGAAAATATTTATCAGAAGGAAATAAACAAAAAAAATTTATTTTTTAAATTAAAATTTTTAAACTAAAAAGTCGGAACCAAAATCCAACCAGCACATCTATTTGATTTTAATATTCCACACATGGAGTTTTCAATTTACACGCCTATTGCTTACCTGTATAGACAAAACTGGTCTCTAGAATTAGAATGGATCAGGACAACATTAGAGAACGAATACTAATACTGAACTTCCAGGCTTAACAGGAAATATCTGACTGTAAAGACAAGGATGAGCCCTGTGTGGGAATTGAACTGCTTCATGTTGCAGCAAATGAGGCCTCATCAGTTCCTCAGGGAGATCTGATGCTGACCCCATCTAAGAGACATCATGTGATGCCAAGCTGATTGGATCAAATACTGTGGGGTGGCTGAAATGTTCTTAAATAATTTCCTCTGGAAACAAACACTATCCCAGTTAATTCTGGTCATTGCCAACTACCGGTGAATAAGGTGAGGTACTGCAAAAAAGTGTTTTTCAGAGAAACTTAGAAATTTCCACATCCACAACGAGAAAGATGCACTAAAAATTGGAAACAAACACCATGTGAAATTTTAAAGGGAGAGACACTATTATGAGTTTATTTTCTTGTCTCTAATTAAGACTTACTTTTTCCTGCAGCAATGATTCTTTCTTTAACAAGCATAATCATTGTACTGTGTAGTGCATTTTCTAGGGTGTGGTGATATTCCTTGTCAGCCAGAAGAGCAGTGCCAGCAGGAGCAGCCACCTAACATCGTTGGAACTAGTAAAGAGTTGTGTTTTCTCCACTCCTTATATGACCTGCAAAACTGTGTGAAAGATCAGCATAAAGAAGTACTGAACCAGTTCAAAGGGAAAAATCTGTTTTGGTTGTGTTGGCTTTTGGGAAATGTAGCTTTTTTTCCTGGAAAGCTGGATTGATTATACACCCACATCTCTGTAGCCAGCCCTTCAGACCAAACATTTTCTCTGTGTGCCTGTCCCCAAAGTATGTTAATTTTATTACTAAAGTTAACCAGATATGTCTCAACTTAAGGGATTTTGCAATCAGTTCCTATAGAAGCATCTGTGGACTGGACATAAATGAGAACATTGCCAGTTGGACAGAGGAGAGGACAGTGTGGAAATACTTCTGCTGTGTTAAGAGCAGCTCTCCTCTGCCCAATTTCCTTTCCTAGTCATTACAGAGGAACTAGAGGAGTCTCTGTATTTCATCATTAGTGTGTACTGGGGAAAAGGATTCTCTGGAAATTGAACATTTTGGTTAAAAAACTTTTATGGCTTGGAGCACCTAATGTCAATATTCATGAGAGCCAAATCACGGTGAAATACAAAACAGAGCCCTGTCAAAAGCAAGAAACTCATCTCTTGCATGCAAGTGATGTGCTGACGGGTATGATGTCCACGATGTCCAACCCAAAGGTTGTGATTTTTGTAGGAAAATCAGTGTATTTCTATTGTAGCCATAGTTGTGCTGTCTAAAGACCTTATCATGTAGGACTGTGCAGTCACAGCAGCTGAGACCAGGCAGTTATTAGGTACAGCTTCAGATCTTGGATTTGCACATAGCCACAAGAAAGCAATTTTTATTTTCGTTTGCCATTTTCTGAAATGGAAGCAAGTATTGCATTCCCAGCTTCTTGCTGGTGCCACAGATTTATCTTGGTTCATCCTGGGGTTATAAGGCCCCACCTAAGAAATCTGGCCTATAGCCAGTGCTAGAGGGGAGCTGTAGAACAAATCTCAAGAGCCTTCTTGAGGTTCTTTTTTTTTCTTTGCAGGCAGAGGGTCAAAGTAATAAATACACAGGATCCCAAAGAATGTGCTGAAGGCTGGTTTGGGGCACCAAAAATTACCTGATGGCTCAAAGGCAGCAATTTTCAAAATACAGATCCTGAGAGGAAATCCTGGGGTTTTAGTCCCATGCTGAAAGGTGATCTGGTAAATGACACTTGGAGGGAAGACAGATTAGAACATTTAAAAAAGTCATACTGGAAGTCTTGGCTTTCAGGGAGAAACTTTAGGTCCTGGGAATAATCCTGGCTGACTTTAATGGTTTTGCTAAATAAGAGAACTAAACAGAGGGACTAAAATTCTTTGGTTTTCAGATTGGCATATAATTTAAAAGAGTAATTTGGTTCTGACTTGTTTTACAAGCAAAAAAATGGCTGTTGTCACATTCAAATGCTATGTTTAAGGAACATGGAATAATTAAATTTATCTCCTTTTCATTCCCTTTTTAGCAATACCAGTTTCATAGGGCTTCTGTAGTGAATGAGCTGGAGTGAGCCAGTAAAGGCTGACCATGTTTTGAGTACCACAAACTGTATTGACACACTGCACTGTGGAGAGCTTGGTTAGTTAGGGTTTAAACACTCGTGGAACTTTTGAAGGTAAGAAATACTGTAATTTGGAAGAAGTGTTACTGCTTTTGACTGACATCCAGTTTGGACATTTCTAATACAAAATCAAAGTATCTCTAAATGGTTTTGTTCACCAATATGTGTTTAAAATTCACTCCGCCTTTCCTATGAAGTAGTTTGTATGTGTAGAAAGTCCCTAAAAGGTTGTGAGTCAAAAAACCCAAACACCCTGAAAGGTTTATTTTCTTGTTTGATACAGTATAGAAGGAAGGAATTAGCTAAAGAAATTAAAGACTTAGAAGTAAACCCCACAACACTCAAACTTTATACCCCAAATAGCAACTAAAACAGTGAAGCCTATAAGGACTGATCAATTATCATCTCTGGTTTATTCTTCTGATAAATTCACAGTTCAGGGATGGATGCCTGTTGCTCCAGGGACAAGTACCTGTGCAAGAATGGGAAACCCTTCTTCTTGGAAGTCAGATAATAATTTCAGTCTTCTCATGAAGAGGAAGCCTTTGCTGCATATTCTCAGAGCTAGGATGGGGAGGATCAGGTGACAGTTCCATCTGTTGACAGAAATCCTTGGACATGTCATTTAAGGGCTGTCTGGAAGCTGCTTTGCATGAATGTAAATCAGGAATTGCCTCCAATGAAACACAAGAAGCAAGTGTTGTATAAACAGCCTGTCTTCTTCCCCTACATCGATTTTCTGTCTGTAAAGTAGGGGGTACTCATGTTTCTTTTCTTCAATGGGTTCTTGATTGTTTGTGCAGAAGGGAAATGCTATGGTGATAATCTTCAAAACAAAGCCTACAGCCATTTCCACTTTTTTTGTTATCATGCTAATGGACTTATTTCATTACCTTGTGTAATGAGAAGTTTCCCCTGGCTGTTTTAGCCATAATTAATCGCAGCATTTCTGGCTTATAAACCACTTCCTTCATATGTTTAGCTGTTCATTATTGCCCTTTAGTCAGTTCCATACAAGCTTTAAATTCTGGGTAAGTCAATGATTTTTTTGTTTAGCTAAAGGTATGCTTAGACCAACGCCCTGAACTCCACAGAGACACCATCCCAAATTAATTCTCCAGGTTGCAGCTGCATGATCTTGCTAAAGAAGTGAGTAATATTTTGACATTTAATATTAAATGAGTTATCTTTGAAAAATGCTTCCCTGCCCCTGGTGTACCTCAGGCAAATGGAAACATGCTTAACGTGCATAATGAAACCTTGGTAATGGAAAAAATGGGGAGCTGAGATGATATATCAGCATCTAGAATCTGCAGGACATAAAAACTGATGGCAAAATGATGGTAAGTTTAAGACATAAACTAATCAAATTGATTGCACTTAAGTGGAGCCCCCTTAACAATACAGCTGTAATTATTCTTAATCCCCTGCAAGCCTGTTAAAAAAATTTGGCAAGCATTTGATTTTTTCAGCTTCGAAAATTAGTTTGTGATAATTTCAGAGGTAACCGAGCATGTTAGATTTTCCAGCAACTGACTTTGGAGAGAATTTTGCACTCTTCAATTTCTTTTTCTTCCAAAGAGCACTTCCTGTTCCTGGGATGATCTCCTCCTATGCTGGCCACCAAATTGTACCTTTAATTGCAAAATTTTCTCTTAATTTAGAAACCCCATAAAATAAGCAATTTGCTGATGTTGTTAGAGGGGTTTTCTGGAATTGAAAGCCCTGAGATTATGGTGGGAAGAGTTTGAACCTCATTGCTTATTTGCCAAGTCTGTGTTTGGCTTACAAGGCAGAGGTGAGGGGAAGAGCACAGGTCTGAAGTAATCGTATAAACAATTTTTCTGACACACAGAACATCATCACTCCTTGAGGACATTTTGCATAACTGTGGGCAATTTGGCTTTCCCAAGCCCTTGGCCAACCAAGCCTTTGTGCCACCCTATGCCAACATTTGTCTGCATCTATATCTGGCTCTATCTGCACCCGCCGGTGCCATGCTTCGGCAAAGAGCGTTACCGTGTGTGTGCATGCCTGATTCAGACAATTGTGATCTTGGTGTCATCAGCACCTCCCCCAGCAGAACCCTGGCTCATCTTCTCACAATTGTCTCTATCAGAATCGCTGAAATGGACACAGGCATTTTAAACACGTCTGGGGTCCAGTTCTTTAAATCAGCTTTAACAGACAGAGCAGGTCAAATTCCCGTTGTTTTCCTGAGTGGTTGTGATTGTTGACTACTGAACCACTTGGGGCCATCAGGGAGTTCAGCTCTTCCTCTTCAGCTACTCTGCGCTGGATAATTTTCCCTCAGGTAAATTGATTGCCAATCAGTTTGAGGTAATTTAAACAGTCGTAGTGACTACTCCCCGGATGCTTGTTCAAAGCTGCAAGTATTTACTGTTTGTCCTGATTGTCCAAAAGGCAAGCAGCTAGTGTAAGATGGAACCAGCGCCACGTAGGAAGCCTGCCAAGTAAAGGATGTTTTCAGCAAGGAGGAAGAATAGATGGTGCAAAATACCACAGATAATGAAAAGGATAGTCACCACCAAGCAGGAATCTGCTTAGTCTGTTCCATTTTTGAAGTTTAATGATTAGTGTCAGAGAAAGAAAAAAAAAAGGTTTCTCAAATTCTTCTTATGAACAGAAAACTGCCTTGCTGAGACACACTTTTATCTAGAATATTGGAAGTAAAGCACTATTCACTATGTTAAATGTATGATGTCTTCAATATTAGTCTGAACAAGTAAAAAAGGGTGACTGAGTGCAACATCAACATATTGGGGGAATCATGGATTATATTAACCTGCAAATAAGAGAATTACACAGAATAGCGAGTAAACTGCTTGGGTTACAGGCCTGGAACTGTTCATCTTAATAACAACAACAAAATTTGAAATGTTTTGGGAGGATCATACCATTGGAGATCCTCATGGAGGACAACTTAGAGCGCTTGACTACCCATGACGTGGCTATAGTCAGGGGGAGCTGGAGCCTCTCAAAGAGCAGAGGGGACACTGTGGCATGGGGGAAAGGGCTTGCATTGTCCCTGCCTGCCCTGTCCCTCAGGGTGGACAGCCAGGCATCCACTGCTGCCAGTGCCTCCAGCTTTGAGAGCCATTCTGGAGTTTCAGGTGAATCTGGGAGAGAAGAAATATTCTGGCAGACCCACAGAGAACACTGAAAGCAAACTGGGTCACTCAGCCTCTCAATTTAAGGTGTAATTAATTTGTGAATGGGAATGTGTGCCCAAGTCCAGACTCCACAGCTGCTGAATCCTGCTCAAGTCCCACTTCTTTCTTTTTCTTTCTCTCTGAGAAAGGAATGAGCTAACAGAAACACAGGGGATGCTAGATAAGACCAACAGTGGGGAATGCATATTCTGGGTTACACAGTGCCCAATACACTGCTGGCACATTGCAAAAGAACTAACACATATCCAGGTTACTCCATTCAAAATAAGAACAAAATAGGACAGGATGTTATTTGCTTCAATCCTGGTCAATATGGTAATAATTTCAGTTTCTGCTTCTGATTGTATTTCTGAGCTCAAGCATTAAGCAGACCTTAGGAATTTAATTTTATGACAACTCAAGCCTGTTTTATGCTTGTCTTAGGATAAGTTTGTCATGGAATCTCTTTTTACTTGCTGTGACAGAAAATGGAGTTAGTAGGACAGCAGCAATGTGCAGAGAAAGAAGGAGGCTTTTCCCTCCAGAATTCACTGCCTAAGGGGAAAGCAGTTCCTAGCAGGGCCAAGGAAAGGACACTGCATCATTCAGAAGCAGAGAGACCATTGGACTCTCTAAGCCACTCTTGAAGCAATACATTACTACTGGGATTTTTTGACACAAAAATCTGGCCTGATTCAATAGATGGAAATCAAACATCAGACCTGAGCTGATGGATGCAGTCTATAACTCTGACACAGATTATTTTCAGCTAGTTTTTCATTTTCATTTGCTTTGAAAAGTCTGATAGAAATGGTAGGGATACCCACAGTGGATCTTGTGTTTGGCCTGTAGGTTCACGTTCATGCTTCATAATAATTTCAGCAGTAATAACTGGATGCCAAACCTTGGATCTAGAAAAACGTGTGATCCTTTTTTTTTTTTTTTTTTTTTTGGTAAAAACAGCCTAAACTGACCTCTGGGCCTGCTTCATAATTATCCTCCCAGTTAAAATTTTGCATTGCAATAAAGTTCCCCTGCTGCAGCAGCACTGTCCAGGGGCCGTTTTCAAGGAATCTCCACACTTTCACAGTTAAAACACAGCTGTGTCAGGACAACATGCTTCCTTCCCACCCCAGCTGGAAAATTCTGCCCCTCCATCCCAATAACACCTCACATACCAGTGTTAATTGTGCTAGCTTTGAATGGCTCCACTTCCATATCATGTCTCACAATACCTTGCCAGTGACTTCTTGGGTTTTAGCTTTTAATATTTTTCAGATTCTGTGCTGCTTTAGTGTGTCGGTCTGGGCTTCATATAAAGGGATACTAAGCTCTCTTTACAGAACAATTCCTTCTCTAGCTGGGGACCCAAGGACAACCGATCCAGATCTCAGGCCCAAGAGCACAAACATGGACTGAAAAGAGAAAACCAAGAAGGATGGGACTTCATGGGCTGGGGCTGTAACTGGACAATTAGCTGCCCTATGCTAACAGACCAAAACTTATAAAAATGTGAGATCTTGTGACAGCAAGCAAAGCCCTCCTTTGCTTCCACCTTGGAGCCATCTGGGCAGAACCTTGATTGTGGCTTTGGTACTGCCAGGGTGTGGCCTTTGAAGGCACTTCAATAAAGTTCCTCTTTATTCCTCTTAGCTTTGTCTAGCCTCTGTTCCACCTCCTTAAGGCATCACCAGGCTCTCCAGGCTCTGTGCTGAGTGGAGCCTAAACCCTTCTGGATGTGAGCAGCCTACACTCTCATGGGTGCTGCAGGGCCCAGGGTCTGGGGATGCTGGTTGGACATTTGTGTTCCACGGAAAATCATCCACAGCGCGGTGAGACATGTCACGGTGTGTTCTGTGTCATTAACTCCAGAAAATTCACTGAGGGCTGGCAGCATTTCAGACTCACCTTTTCAGGGCTGAATTCCTTCCTCTTGTCTTCACTAAGCCTCCACTGCAATGCTGCTGTTGGGTGGGTGAGTAATGGTAGCAGCTGATTCAGAATAATCCCAACTCGGGAGCACAAGGTTTTCGTTCACCAATTGCCTCATACATTACTGGTACAGCTAAGCACGGTTATCCCTTGCTTTTCATCATGTGAAGAGTGACATGTGCCTGGAAGGAGAAGGACTCAAATGCTGAGGTGTAAAAGCTGGTGCAGGAACATCTTCATTAAGAGCAATTTCATTAAGAATAATTTAACCTAAAATTGTTGCAGGGAAGTTGCAAACAGGCAAGAAATACTATAAAAAAGTATTTCTTGGATATTTTATTTTTCTTTTCCTAATGAAAACCCGCATGAGTTTTGCAATCCCGGAGGTTCATCAAGAAAATACAACAATTGAGGTTTTGTCATTCTGAGGGATTTTTTTTTTTCTGATTTTTAGCAAGCACATCAAGTTGAGAAGTGTGTAGAGTTTTGTTAAGTATTTTGATATTGATACATGGGTATAATATTACGTGGGCTTAGTCATTCTTTTTAGTCCAACAGAGACAAAATTCTCCAGCCCTCATTGTATCTTAATTTAAGAAATGGGCATATGGTCAGTGATGTAGGTGGCATCGGTGACACAAAACAACCATTGACTCTCATAGACAGAAATAAGCACTGACTTACTTATTTCAGCTCCACATAAGAAAGAACACACTTCCAGTGTGTGTTGTCAGAACATGTCTGTCGTGTGCAACTCCCTTATGTCTCCAGCAATCAAAAGGCTGCTGCTTTTGGACCATCACTTTCTGAGGACATAAATCTCTTTTTTAGAGGTGAAGGAATGGATGCCTCTCTGCTTTGTATTTTGCTAACTGAACCAAACTATTAGAAAATAATTTGATTGAGCAGGAACTGAAGCAGACATTTTCCATGTCTTTCAAGAATATGTGAACCTCCCAAATTACATCCATATTTTGGCATGAAGTGGAATATATATTTTGGATTAAAGAATGACTTTGCCCTGCACATTCTTTTTGTTCTAAGAATATTTTGAAACAAAAGGTAATGTTTTGAAATGAAAATACATTGAAATTTCATTACTTTGTATTTTCATAAGTATGGCTAAGTGAAATATTTTGGCATTTCTGGACTAGATCTTCTAGTCTTCTAATTTTGAAAATATTTTCAATCCAATAAGTATTCTGAAATAAACCATTTTGGATAGTTCTATTTCTTCCATTAATCTCTATTCAAAATCATGCAATGAAAATTTTAAACATTTGCAAATTATTCTGAGTCACTAAGGTATGACAATGGAGTAGTAGTTTTATACTCAATCGTTTGAAAAGAAAATAATATGTAGGGTCATTAAAAAACATGTAATAAGAAAAATGGAAAATTAGAAGTATCTGAGAAAGAAGAGGGGATATTTCCTGACTGAAATCCATCATTTTCCCCTGGTCTCCACATTGATCCTGACACATCAGATAGGTGGAACCTGACCCATCTTCTTTTGAAGGGTTTATTTTGAGGTCCTGGCCAAGAACTGACATAATTTCAGGAAGCTGTTGGTTACACTCTTTTGTATTTTAGCTGCATTTTGGGGCTTTTGGGTACATGTGAGCATTGCTCATCACATATCTTTGATGCACTTGCTCCCATATTTGCTCTGCAGGGTAAAGTTCTGTTGTTAATTCCCATTCTGCAAAAGCTGGGGGACAAAGAGGTGGTGGGAGATGGTGCAGGAGCAGGGATTTGCACCCACACTTTGACAGCTCCCAAACCTTTGTAGCTGAGGCTCTGAGTTGTTCCTTGGACAAAGCACTGGGATTTGTCAATAGTCACAGAATCATGGAATGGTTTGGAATGGAGAGGACCCGAAAGATCCTCTCATTCCAACCCCCTGCCGTGTACAGGGACACCTTCTGCTAGACCTGGTTGCCCAGAGCTCCATTCAGCCTGGCCTTGGACACTTCCAGGGGTGTGGCATCCACAGCTGCTCTGGGCACCCTGTGCCAGGGCCTCAGCACCCTACAAGGAAGAATTTCTTCCTAACATCTCATCTAAATCTCTACACTTCCAGTTTAATATTGTCGCTCCTTTTCCTATCAGTACCTGCAAATGGAAAAAGTTGCTCTCTCTCTGTTCTTTAACTTTAGATAAGTGTCTGTTTCTTAACTTTAGTGTCCTCCTTTAGTACTGGAAGGTGCTCTAGGGTGTCCCCAGAACCTTCCCTCCTCCAGGCTGAGCCAGCCCAGCTCTCCCTGCCTGTCTCCATTGGAGTTATTGACAGTGATGAGGGAACCTAGGCTGAGGCAGGGTTCGAGGAACTGGCATGACAGCACGACATCTTGCCTGAGCAAACCCAGAAATGCCGTTGTGCGAAGAAAGCTCTGGAAGAATTGCTGGCAGTGTGCGTGGAAGGCTGGGCAGGCAGAGGGCTGGGGTGGCAGGGGCTGCCGGGGAGACCTGCACAGCCAGGGGCAGCAGAGGGGGGAAAAGCAGCCCTAAAGGCTGAGAGATATGGCTCTGGCACTGCTGAGAGGCAGGCAGCCTGGAGAGGAGCGAGAGGGAAGAGTTAAGATCAAGCAACACTGGCAGGAAAATCACCCCGAGGGCCAAACGCACAGCAGTGGAGCTGGGGGTGGCACAGACATGTTTATCTCTATCTTCCACTCCCACCCCATAGGCTCACTGCATGTTACAAGGTGTAAATAAACCTATTTAGACTGAAATAGATTTTTTTTTTTTTTACCCTGAGATGGGGATGGGTTTTGTTAATTTTTTTAAAAGGCAACAAGGAAGAAAATGTCATGTACTGTGACATCTAGCCCACTCTGATTTTTTTTTTTCATCTTTTTAACTTATTTTGCTGGTGGAAAGCTCCTCCAAACTAATAAAAGCCATGACCTCGTCAAGGGACTTTCATTAACACCCTTTTACCTTTACTGCACTGCTTTATATTATCTCTCCCCAGAATTTTCAGGATGATTTAGCATCCTGACCCAAAGCCAGTGGGAAGAGTCATATCAGCTTCAGTGAATTAGGTCCTTAGAGTCCTCTGCACAGCTGCCAACTCACTAAACAGGGTGTAACATGCAGGCTAATAAACTACTTAAAAAACATAATGTGAGCATAATTCTCCACTTCTTTACATTGGTTTTACACCCCACTGAAGCCAGCAGAGTTCCAGCGGTGGAAAAGCAGGGTTGTGGAATGGAGGCTCACCCCTATAAAAGCTTTCTAGAACTGGTTTCAAAGATCAGAGGCAGTTAGTCCTATCATATACTCGAGCTGGGCCTGATCCAAAACTCCCTGTGCTGCCCTGGAGTTGCTCCATCAGGCCCTAGGGATATGTATGTCTGTGTGCACAGATGTGTGCATGTCTGTGTCAATCTCCCTGTGCCGTTTATCTGTTCTCACCGTGCTCCTCACTGCAGTGACTAAGGGCCCGGGTGACTGAGGTTAAGCAATATGTAAAGTCCCCAAAGCCTTGATCTAATGTATACTTGCTGATCCTGTAATATAAAAATAAATGTAGGTTAGCCTATGATCCGTGGGACATATACATTCAAGCATGCAGAACACACACAGAAAGAGCAGAGCTGTTTTCCATCCAGTTGGACAGGTTGTGCCATTGGCAGGACACAGGAAACTGCTGCCAAACAGGCATCACCCATTTTTTAAATCTCAGGATCTGTTTTTATATGCTGCTGATGGATATTGGATGAATTGCCCATTGTAAATCAATGATATTTCATCTTTGATTAATGAGGAACTAAAACTGATTCAAATAAATGTTTAAATGCTTAGCATTTTTAAGAAACCAAACCTTTTATGAGGAATCTTTTTTTTTTTTTTTTTCTTTTAGGCCAGAATGGTATAAAAACATTTAGGGATAACCTTGTGAGTTGATAAAAAGGGAGCGAGCAAATTGACAAGCATATATTCTGACTCTTTGCTTTATAATTTCATCTGTACAGAACAATGTTGTGCAAAGAGAGACATAACAGTATATATGATGCACTATATGGGTGAAAATTAATGCTCTTCAGAAGAGCAACCTCACTATTAAATAAAGTGCTGCACTATAGCTGTGGTTTTATTCCTCTGCTACAGATTGTGTACTGGAAAAGATCTGTGGAAACTGCGAGGAGGAGAAAAGTTTTCATAATTTGCCTCCTAGTAGTTTCTGAGACTGAAGTTTTGCTTATATTAAAAAATACCCAAAAGACAATTTATGGAGTTTTTTTCCTTAGTTTTGTATTCAGTAATTCTCTCTATGAAGTAATGAAAGATGAGGGTGAGAGATGGACTTAAAGTGAATGGGGCAGAAACAACTGATTTTGCTAAAGAACAAATGTTTTCTCCTCCTGAGGATCTATGTGAAGTGAAATTGTGTGTCAAAAGTAGCAAAGCAATACTGTGGTCAGCAAACTGTAAACCTTTGCTTTTCAACAAACAAAGAAAAGTAATGAAACGTTCTTAGAATTTCCTCTTTACTTTGTGAGGAATGAAAATAGCCCAAAATAATGTGGTGGGTGAACTGTATACACCAGGCAATAAACTAAACTTCCTGTCTCTAACAAAAGGCTTCTCTTTATAAAGTGCCAGCACTTTTAACTGCAAAACATTGGTATCCAATTCTCCTTTAGCTCTTTAAGAATGCCTTTTGAGAAGTTTGCAGTTTGGCATTTAAATTTTTGGATTTTTTTTTAGAAACATAAGCTGCTGATAGATGAAGAACATAAGCTGTACTGCTTGGAGCTCTGGATTCCAAACGTTTTGGAGAGCAAACCACTGTCAACCTTTGATCCTTCTTGCAGACCCCCTGCACAACTGCATAGAAATGAATTTGTAGATTTTGTTCTTTGATGCGTTTTTGTGGGCTGATTATGGACCTACTCGAGCACTCGCATTCCACAGTTTGAGCTATAGGAGCTTGGAGTTGTTTTCCCCCTCCCTGATGGCACAAACAATTCATGTCTTTCTGTCAGTCATGCAGACAATCCTGTTTAGCTGCTAGTGGGTTCTAATGTCTTTAGTCAGAAATTCCCCCCTATGATCTCTTCCATCAACTGCCTATCAGCGTTGCTTTACTTTAATGAGACTGACCTTTTTTCCTGAAGAAAATCAGAATTTAGTCTCATTTATTAGTCTTCAGCCTGGTAGTTTCTTGCACAACTAAGTTTTTTTAAGATATGAATGTACAGTTTCTATGGCTGGAATAGATGGGACATGTCTTGTAGTTTCTCTGACCTGTGGGGGAGAGAAGCTGACAGCCTGTATATGCTGTGTCTGGAATTGCTGAGGATTAGTTATTTTGTGGTTTTGTGTGTTGTTTGTCTGTTTGTTTTTCCTTGTGTGGTTTACGCTGAAGCTGTGGGTTCTGTGCTGGCTGACAGGCTAAGCTGCAAAGAGGCAGATTAGGGGCTGTGGCCAGGTTGGGATCAGCATGGTCTGCAACTGCAAGGAGCACTCAATCTGGTGCTGGTGGGAGGGGGAGCATTGTCCTGATCCACTGATTTCTTCCTGGTATCCTTAGGCCAGCAAAAAGTGGTGTCTGTTTGGGCCCTTTTGTCCCAGGCTGCTGATCCTGCCCTGGGGGAGGCAAGGCTTGTTGCAAACTGGCCCAAACAATTCTTTAGGTAAGGCAAGGCATAAATGAGCATCCTGAAGGCTTCTCACCAGCTCGAGAGTTTGGATATTTCATTTGTGTGCTGCCTCCAGCCTCCAAGTTTGTGTGCTGTGGATGGAGTCCCTATTTTGACCTCCCAAACACCTGAGTTAGTTGATACTGGGGAGAGTTCCCCTTTACTCACACACACACCAGACCATGTTCAGTTGCAATCTCTTGGTTTAACATCAAAAAATAATAATAAAAAAAAATTTAAAAAAATAAAAAAGCCTCTGCAGCAGCATTCCTGCTGGGCAGAACTCTTCAGAGATTCATGTGTTTGGCTCAGCATAGCCTGACATTAATCTGCTGCTGGAATATCTATGGGAAAGAGCAGCCAAGCGACTGAAGAGGAGAAGAAATCCTAGTTTGTCTGGCACAGACTGGCCTGCCACCATAAAAGATGAAAACACGAGAGGGGAGGTAGGAGGAGTCTGCTCAGCTGTTTCAATTCTCAATTTGCAGCCTGGGCTGGCTTCCTTTGATTATCAGGGAAGCTAAGAAAAGTAAAACAGTGTTGCAACTCTGTGAAACAAACAGTTTAAAACAAATTAGGCCAACCAGTGAACTTAGGGACAGTTGTGGGGGGAGTTGGAGTGTGTAATAATGATAAAGAGATAGCATTTATATAGTTTTAAAGTGTTTCGTATTTAAATGTGGCTCCAAGTTGGTTGTGTGTAACAGGACAAATATAACTGAGGTGGGGCTGAGCACAAGAGCTGGATTCCAGCCCACTTTAGAAAGCCAAAATAAACACTCAAACAACTACAACATTTCACATGGACTTTTGTGCTAATTATCTTCGGTTTCTGATGCTGGTTTGTAAAAGAGTGGGGGGAAGACACTGACATATCCAGAAGGTTGCTGGAAATACTGCAGACTATCCTGATCAGCAGTGTAAATCATGTCTGACTCCAGAAGTTCAGGGTGAGGGCTGCCTGGCCTTTCTCCCCAGGCTGTATTAGGCTAGACTTGAATTTTTACAAAGTGGAATGCCAGAATTCACTGGGTGGATGCTGAAGAGGGGATCTGGATGTCAGGCTTCTCTCCATGCGAGTTTCTCTGTGTGGTTCTGAGCAAGTCTCTGTGCCTCTGTTTCCCATTTGCTCTCTAGCCTGAGACTGCCAGCTCAGTACTATTTATTTGTTTATTTGTTTTATCCCTCCCTCTCTGTTACTTGACTTGTCTTTCTCCAGCTCTACATACTCTGCTCTTGCATCATGAGCTGTGCCTGTTTGTGCTTGGCTTTCTTGTTGGCCTGGGCTGTAAAATCCTTGGAGCAGATTGCTCTGCCCACAGCCATTGTTTTATTCTTTGTAATAAACATTATTGCTAATATTTGAGGTAACAATAACCTCATATTACCTTAAATAGCTTTTTGGTTTTTTTACTCCTGCTACAACATAATCCCATACTTTCCTGTAGCTGATGACAACACTAAAGGTTTAGGATTTGCATCTTTGAAGCTTTTATAATGCTTCATGCAGCAGGGTTGAGACTCTTTTTTTGGAGTCTCAAGGTGCTACTGTCATACTACTAACAAAGTGCTCATAAAACAAAATTATTTAAAATTACTTTTTGTTCTTGATGTGTTGTCTCCTACAAAAATCCCAACAACCCTCTCTGTTTCTGCTTGGTTTTTGTGGCAGTAAAAGCATACTGATGTGTGTCAAGCTCTGTAGAGACACTTTAGTTACTGTACATATGAATGGCTGTCACATTAGGAGTTAAAGATCTCTATTTCAAGGAAAGAGGGATTTTTATGTTTCTAATATAAATGAATAGGCTTCAGCCCTTTTTACCAAATTCAAACTGCATGGAAGGGTATTTTATAATAGACTAAGAAGGCAACATGAAATTAAGTAAAGCTGGGTCTGGTGCCTAAAAATATTTGGCAGAATTCCCTGGAAAGCCACATTTGAACATTTTTAATATATATTACAAGGCAGACAAGAATAATTATCTTCTCTTGAAGTTCTCCAAGTGAGAGAATTGTATTGTAATGCCCTTTGAAAGAAAATAATCTAAGTTACCAAATGATTATGTTGTGGAATTCTTCCCCACCCCCTGTCTCTTTCACCCATCTGATTGTATGCAAAGAGAGAACGATCATGGTACAAATGGAGCAGCTGTTCTTACATTCCTTTTTAAAATACAAAACTTAGCACCTCTAAGTAGGTGTACCTGCCAATGTACAGAGGAGTCCTTGTAAAAAATAATTGAGGAAATATTTTTATATGACTAAAGCATAGCATTGCTAGAGATGAGACAACCTTCTTACAGTTCTATGTTGTGAATTCTTTGGGAAATTTAAGTAATTTTGTTTGTTTATTTTTATTTGCCCTTTTTTAGCTAGTATTAAAATGAGCAGTAAAGCCTTAGCAGTGGGAGCTGAGAAAAAACAGCATTAAGTGAACCTGCAGCAACCACTGTGATTTTAAGAGGTAAATGCCCAGCTACCTCAAGGTATTAGGGTAGATAAGCGGAAGGATGTATCTTTAGATGAGACAGCACTTTCCTAAAACATGTAGATCCTTCTAGAGCCAGTATAAAGACACTTACTGACAGACATTACAGCTGTTGTTTTCTTTCTAGTCTCCCTGTGCCTGGCAAGAGTTACAAAAAAGGACAGTGGTACCAGCTTCCTGTGGAGTTTATCTTGTCCATCATATAGACTGATGATGAGCAGAGTATGGGCAGCCAGAATTTTAAAAATAAAACAAAACCAAACAAAACCTAAAATATGACTCTTGGAAACTGATTAGAGTCAGATTTCACAGTGACTTTCAGTGTGTTTGGGGTCTGTGGTGAATAAAGAAAATCTGAGTCCTGATACTGAATTCCTAGACAGAAAAAGTGGCATGGGCTCACAAAACAAATGTGGGGCTGGAGGGGCTGAGGGAGAGGCCAAATTCTCTGCTGTTGTAGGCTACAGTTGCTGTTACTTGGATAAAAAAAGTTCCTTCTGATTTAGGCCAGCCAAGAAAGGTCCTGCAGGGTCTTGAGAGAGCTGCAGCTATGTGATCCTGAGAGTGAAGAAAGAAAACTAGGGATGTATGGAGGGGCAGTGAGAGATGTTTTGGCAGCAGGATTTAAAGTTAGAAACGGTGGGAGGCAGAGCTGTGATGGGAGCACTGAGCAATCCTACCCTGGGAAATCTCTCTGACTGTGAGGCTGTGAGCTGCTATCTTAATTATTTATTTTTTCAGACCAGAGGATGTGAAATTAGACTGCCTCATTTCAAGGGGGAGGAGGGAAAGCTGAAGAATAACAGTGTTTATTTGCTCTAGTGGAATCTTTCGTATGAAATATATATGCACATGGTTTGTGTCCAGCTATTTCAGTCAAGACCATTCCATTAATTAGGTGTCCAGGAGAGGAAGGTCTCCTGGGAAAGGTTGGATCAGTGTCCTTGTGCCTGGCCTGCTGCTCAGAGATAGGGTACTTGGGACACCTCTGCAAAACTAATTTTTAGAAATGCTCTAATTTAATCTGGATAGGAGCACCAAAACGGTGGTCTGGTTTTATGGGCAACAAATGGATCCTTGGAATGCTCCTCTGCCACAGTCAGGTGTGGTGCTGCCAGCGTGCACCTCCATCTCCCTCGGGCACTGGTGACAGCGTTCCTGGGCCAGCACGGGGTCAGCCTGAGCACCCTACACTGCCACCATGCCACATCCTTTCCTCCACCTGTCCAGCCCTGCTCCCACCTTCTGCTGGCCTCAGGAGCCTGGGAATGTTCAGCCAGCTGGGAGAGCAGCAGCTCAGCTCCCGTGGTGTTGGCCAGTGCACATTTGCCTCCAAGTCCTTTTTTCTTTAATGCAGCAGATCAGAGCCTGCAGAACAGGACATCTTGGAACTCAAATGAGATGAAAACAAGCTACAATGAAAGTGAAAAAAACATATCGTTTTCCTACCAATTGAAAATTAGGACCAGATGAAGCCTCTGAAGCCCTGGGCATTTAATTTACTGGAGTCAGTCACTCCTGTGTGAAACCAGCATTGGGCTGTGCTCTCAGCACATAAGTGATATCTTTGTTTGTTTGTATTTAACTTAATTGGTTGAAGAAAATAATGAGGTGGATTGTTTTGGTTTTCTTGTTTGCATAAACTTTACATAGAAGTGATTTACTTTGCAAGCCACTCTGCCAGGGTGCCTGTAGTTTACAGGGCTCAGAAATTCTGCAGAACAAAGCTATCGGATGGGGTGCTGCTCTAGATCTGCAGGAGCTTTCTGAATAAACAGGTTCATGCAACCTGGCAAAGGCTGGGGTTCTGTTGTTGTCCTCCATCCATTTGCATACATATGACTTTTTATCAGCCAGAAAGAGAGGTTGCTTTACAATCTCACCTACTTGTTCTGTTTCTGTGAGGTAAACACACCTTTTCCTGGGGACTCCTCGCCCAAGGCTCTAATTTTGTGGGACATGCTGACCTTCTCTCTTTGTGGTCATGTATATAAAAATATCTCTGAGTTTGTTCTGTTGTCAGGCTAGAAGATGGCAGGGCCTTTGCACAGCCAGACATCAGCATTTGAACACTCATTTTTGTTTGAACTGGCTGCCCAGGTATCCAACCATTTCTTTTTGCACTATTTGTTTTCAGATTCGTTTCTGCCTGGAAAATTTGGCTTATGGCCTGGATACCAGTAATTTAAGAGAGTCAATCGTGGTCACAAATTGGATAACAAGAGAAACTTCCTCCATAATTTGCATATATTTGTAGTATTTTATAGGGAATGTGTTCTGAAGCAAGCTTTTTTTGGTCTTTTAGGGGAGTTGGGGTCACAAGCCATTTTAGAAACATACTTTCAACAGCCCTCATGAGAATTTTATACACTTAAAGATAGACAAACAAACAAACAAACAACCCTCATAGATCTAATGAATAGTAAGAAATGGAAGCACATGAATCCCTACCTTTGGAAATCTGATTTTCATACCATGGGTAATATGAACTTTAAAAATACAAACTTCTTTCTCCAAATGAATATTTTTTAACTCTTGCTACATATATTTCAGAAAAATATTGATTCAGGAGTGCTGAAGCTCCTTATTGCATAAAGTAATAAAGTAATTTTGCTTTGTTCAGTGCAGTTGGCAGCCAAAGCCTGCATTTGCTTGGATTTATTGAAAGAATACCTTGAAATAGGAAGTCAGGAGGATACAACTGAAATGAAAGAATTAAAGATTTTGTCATTAAACACTGTCAGAATGGGTATTTCCCACCCTGAGAGAGGAGAGCTCTTTCTTTTAGAGAGGCATTTCTTCCTAAGATGCTCAATGAATTTAACAGGGTCTGTTCAGTCTTATCCTGGTGTACTGCCAGGTTTTTGCCATCTTGGATACAACAAAGAGCTGTGGTGGGATTCCTCAGCCTTGGGAACTGGATGCTGGTCAAGCTTTTAGCACTGAGGAGCCTGCATTTGTGTAAGGAAGAAAATAGGTTAATAGAGCAAAATAGGGGATATTTGTGATATTTAGGAGAGCCTGTGAGAGACATCCTCTCCACCACTGAAGATAAATATTTTCTCATCCTCAGTGCAGTTACAGAGAGCCCTGTGAGCCCTGCCCATGGACATGTTCTTGGCCGTAAGGTGTTGGTTAAACAGAACCTGGGCTGAGCAGGACCTGCCCAGCAATAACTCTGTGTGTGCAGCCGGATGAGAGTGAGTCCAGAGGCTCTGTGGAGCTCTCCAAACGTGCAGGCAGGTAGATGTTCCTGTGCCAAGCCCCATGGCACCCAGGAAGGCTGGAGCTGTCCTCCAGAGTAAGAGGAGGAGGGTGATCCCACCTGTGGTGTCCAGGTTGGAGAGGTGCAGGAAGAACTCCTCAATCTTCCTGCTGTGATTTGTTCCCAACTATTCCTGCTCATGCAGAGTGTGAGCAAAATGGCACTCAGAGGACAAAATTAAGCCCACTCAGAGTGTTTGTGCATGCATAACACTTTTAAATGGAAAAGCCTGAGAACTGTTTTCTTTTGACTTTGTTCTGGGTAAGTTCAATGTGGTCCTCTGTAAAGGAAACAAGAGACTGGGAACCCAAATCTCCAGGAGACTCTGGTCTATTAGATAATTTGAAAATCTTTAATGATCACACACATAGATCTGAGAGAGCTGAGGCACGCAGCTGTAGTTTCTGAGCACTGGCTGTATTTGCCATCTGTCTCTAAGCAAGCAGATTTTGGCTGGAGGCTCTGCTTCGTGCAACTGACTGTTACTCATTCTGCTCCTTGTCACCTCTAGACTGGGCTTTCCACAAAGATTAATGGGACATGAGAGAAAACTCTTTTCCTGGCCTGAGAGAAAGCAACATAATGCCATGCCAGTTTTGTTAACTCAGATCAAGTGGTGGCATGTACTAATATTTGGTGTTTCTTTCCTGGGTTGGAACTTCCATCCAGCTTGAAAATGCAGAGGTAACTCTTCTGTTCAGCAGAGTTAGAATTGCTCATGTGTCTGTTTTTACCTCAAACTTCTCACTGGTAAACAGGCACAAAGAGGACCCCGATGTTCCAGGGGCTTGCATGGCGCTCCTATAATCCCCATTAAACTGCCTGGAAAAAGAATTGATTCATCATTGTGAATGTCTCCTCAGTCTGTTACTTGCCAGTGGGTTAAAGGAATGTCTCTTGATCTGGGCAATGGAAGAAACTTTTGGTTTTCATTACAGCCTGTTAAAATTTTGGACTGAAAGCCTCAGGAGTGCTGTTGTGTCCTGCTGCACATAGGTACTGTACCTAAGGATTTTTGAAATACAGATTTTTTTCTGTCTGTGTTTACAGAATTCAGTAAAACCACGGATTGCTGGGCAGCAATATACCCTCCCTTCTCCTTGGCTGTAGTGTGAGCATGGAGTTTGATGCTGAGATTTTTACATTTTTGGCTTTTTGAATTGTTTTCTGCCTTCTTCACTACTGTGACATCAGTAGAAAGTCAGAATTTCTCCTTATCTTGCTTTTTGTGGGACTAGCTGTTATTTAAGAGGCTAATATTGACAAACTGCTGCTGGGGAAATTTTGAGGCCATTATTAATTAATTAACTAATAATTTATTTCCTTTTGACTTTGGTTTTGTTCAGAATTTGGGTCAACTACATAGGGGAAAGATGTGTGTAGGGATCTTGTGCTTATTGACAAGTTTTGAACCAGCTGACACTTTTATAAGGAGTGATAGTTACTCTCTGTTTCTCCTATGAGTGTAGGTGATAACCTTGCCTCCTGTAAGAGGTTTATTTTCTTAGGCTACCTTGCCAGTAAGTTGGAACAAAAACTTGAAATGTTAGTAAAGCCAAAATTCAAGCAACCTGACATTTGATCTTGATAAAAATGAAAGAATTGTGTTTCAGTGTTCATCTTCTGATTTCAAACTCTTAATGACTTTGTGGTTCTTTTATTTTTGAATTAAAAAAAATCAAAAATAATTGAAATTTCTGTTTCTGGAGGAAACATCCATTTAGAACCTGTTTCTCAGAGGGAGAACTAGGTTCTGTTTTATGAACAGAGCTCTGCTGTTGCCCAAAGACCACCTTTTGGTGGAAACTATTTTCATAGTTGTTCAGGCAAGACTTAAGTGCTGTGATTTTGATTTTAACATTTTCAGTTTTATGCATATTGCCATTCTTCTCTGACCACAGGAATCGTTCTGTAGTTTGCTTTTCACTGTTATCTCTTTGCTCGTGGTGATTATTTCTTACTAAAATACTCCCATCAACAGGGCAATTAATTCTCAGTAAGAATTCTCAAGCTGTGTTGACTTTGTTGGTGGTTAATCTGGTGCAGCATCAGTGGATCAGAGCTGAGCGCCTGTAGCTGTGTGTGCTGCTGGGGAGATGTGCTCTGCACTAAATAGATCCCAATGCCTGTAGTCCAAAACCCGTGAGAGAAGGTGCCAGACTAAACCACGCTGAAGCAAGCCTGGATGTGTTCCAGAATCACAGACTCAGCTAGGTTGGAAAAGAGCTTGAAGATCAACAAGTCCAGCCTGTGGCCTAACAGCATCTTATCGTCTGTGGGGACAGTTGGTGGGTTTGCTTCAACACTTCAGAGCTCACTTTGTGTTGCCCTGAGTACAAATGCTGGGATGGGTGCAATATTTTGTTCTCACAAGTGCAGTCTGTGCCGTGTAGACCAAAGCCTTGTGGTGGATGTCATGTTCTGTGTTCTCTAGAAGCCAGACTATGCTAATCTTGGCTTTACTGGTCTGAGTGTTCTAGAAGGATATCCCTCCCTGCCTGTCAGGGAGCTCTGTCAAACAGCTGGGCTCTCCATGGCACTGCAGATATTACCTGAAAACTGGTTGGATGTCCCTGGATTGGGATCCTGGGCCTCGTTTCCAGTTCCAAGGCAGCTCTTTTCCTGTGGTTTGTAAAACCCTGCAGTAGTGATTCCTGAATGCCACAGCTGCTGGGGCTCCGTGTACAGACACACAGCCAGCGCTCGGGCCTGTGTGTGCCAGCAGTGAGTGCTTCCACAGCAGAGCCTGGGGAGCTGCCCTGTGTGCTGCCTCCACCTGTGCGTGCCAGGGGACAGCTGATCCTTGGGCTCTCCCCTGCCACTCGGGGACAAATGCCTTTCTTATTTGGGGGGATTTAGGAAACACAAGTTGGCAAGTATTTCAGTGACTCTTCTCCCTCCCATTCTGCCTGATTTTGTGGTTGACTCTTTAACATATGTTTAGGGATTAAAAGCTACAAAAGCTGTTATGGGCTTAAAAAGCTTCCAAACATGTGTTATATACTTTTATCTGAATGGTAACAGGGTTCAAACTCAAGTGTGGTGACTGTCCACAGCTGAGTGTGAAATGAAGACAGATGTGGTCGCAATCCTCGCCTCAAGGCATTTATAGTTTAAAAGCAGTGAAGGAGAAGGGTTGGGGTGACTTGCACAAAAGCAGTGCAAGAAGTCATCTGCCCAGTTGCACTTAAATCCTTCATTCTTTGTCTCTGAGCTGCACTGTCTTCATGTTGGCCTATGCTGTTCTCCTTTCTCTGAAATCATCAGAACTGGCTTTTTAAAGTGCTTATTCAGGCTGCCTCCTTTCCTCCTGTGTCTGCAGCAGGCAATGTTGATCAGGAAACTCTCAGTGACCACCCTTCCCTGCGATTTTTCAGTGTGGTCCTTACTGAAGACTCTGTTGCCAGCTCTGTCTCCTAGAGCCTAAGCAGCAGGATGTGAGCACTCATTTACACACTGCTCCTTTCTCTGCTGGATGGATTCAAGAGCTGCAAGCTGATTTGGACCCTTCTGCACCTGTGAAGCCATGGTCTCCTCTGGGTGACCACCATGCACAGTAGCACTGACCCATAGAAGCTCTGCCACAGCTCTGAGATGGAGGCTGTGTGTGCAGAGAGGAGAGAGCGGGGTGGAGTGAGAAATGGGGATTCCTGCACTCACTGCAGCAGCCTTCCTGGGTGGCCTTGAGCATATCACTTACATCTTTCCTGCCCCTCCTTTGCTTCCTTGTGCTTTAGTCTCCCACCTGGAAAATCAGGATGGCCAAACTTCCTGCTGCCCTTCCTCTGGCTTGGCCATTCAGGGGCTTGGCTCCCCACAGCTGACGTTCTCTGTGCAGTGCTGCAGCGTCAGAATCAGTGAGGCTGTTCTGGGTCACGAGCTAAAGAGTTAAAGACGTGAATGTAATCTAAATGCTCAGAAGCCACAATTTACTGTAAGTTTCTAGGGTGGGATTTTCCAAGTTCCTGAAGGCCGTGTCTGTGTATCAGGGCAATAACAGACTGATCACTTAGACAGCCTAGGACATTCAAATTTTAAATCCATATTCAGGCCCCTGAATCAGTGGCTTGACTTCAGAAGTGCTCACCACCCAGCAGTCTGCTGTGAATATGGCAGATGTGAATATGGGAGCTTACTGTTTTGGCAGATGTCATAGATTTAGGTGAATTCGGAGCCTTGCTCTAGATGCTTGAGGTTGTGGGGTGGCTCTGGTGCTCAAGGTTGTGCAGTGGCTTTGTGTGCGTGTGTTGGTTTTTTTCCCATAAACCGCTGCTTCAGTACAAAAACCTAACTCATTCCCAAGGACAGAGTACAGGCACTGAGTCCATTGGTTCATCAGTAGATTCCAGACTGCCAAATGCATTTGGTGGTCTTGGGTGTTTTCCAAGCGAGAGAGTCACAGAGACCTGACAGTGTACACGTGTTATTTTCACACATAGATCTTTTGGCATTTTAGCTGACTGGCTGTGCTCACTCGGTAGAAATGTGTCTCGGGCTGTTGAAGGAGTGAGGGAGGGGGTGGTCCCAGCAGGTCAGAGTTCAGTCTAGTGGTAGGGCAGGGTGGGGAAGCTTGGATTGCAGCTGCCTACACAAAATTTGACCTCAGATTAACCAGGCAGCTTCAGTTTCCACTGCCGCTGTCCCAAAGCCTCCACGAGCAAAAATAGCCAAAGTACAAGAAAAGGAAAATAGATTTTTGGAGTCCATACAAAAGGAAGAAAAACTTCTGTATTGTTCTTTATAACTTATGGATTGTCTCTCTCTTTGACTAGTCTCTGCTGAAAGCAAGCCTTAGGTACTCTGGGGCCAGCACCACAGGGGTGCGTGTGTTTGTGGGTGCTGAACAGGTTAGGTCAGATCCTGTGCTGATGTTGATCAACAGGGCCCTGATGAACTTGTGCCAGTTTGCACCAGTTAAAGATATAATTCCTGAATGTAATAATCTACAGCATTATCCCCTTTAAAGTTTAAACTCCTCTTCTTTATCTTTTAACTCTGAAATCAGAGCTGGTTTTTATTAGCTAATGGATTTGTAGGAATGGGGTGTTTTTATTAAATATTAAAAAATCCAACATTTACCTTGACTGAAAGGCTTGTCTCCATTTAGTCCTGGTTGAAGCTGACAGTGAAGAATGTAGGCTGTCCTTGCCAAGTCCTGATGTGGTCCAGCAGCAGAATTTTGTGAGTGGTGAGGAGTCTCCCTTCTTAGAACTGATCTTACAAAGTTTCCATAACCAAGGACAGACTTTCAGAAAGGCTCAAACTGGCTTGTTTTTCAGAAACTGCTGAGTATTGACTGCTCATCTTCCTTTGAAAAACTTATGTTCAATTTTATGCCAGAAGCTTCTGAGTGCCAGGCATGCTTAAAAGCAAGTCTCTGAGTGTAATTTGAAACATTTTCCCACATAACAAATTCTATACATTTGCAGGCAATCTGATTTTTTTTTAACAACAGTATGGTTTAGTGAAGGGTGGCAGTGGTGTGAATAGCTTTCAAGAAAATCAGAATTGTCCTAAAACTTCATTCATGTCTTTCAGTGAACTTGTGTGAACTCTTGGAATATTTTGAAGAAGATCTGAAAAGAAAGCAGTTCTGTGTCATGTCTTCATATACTTGTGTGCTCTGTCAGGTTAAAACAGGTGCAAAAACATTTTGCTGAAGAAATTTGATTTTTGGCCTTATCAGAAGGAAGATGCATCATGTAACTTCTCAGACCAATCCAAATGCCACTATATTTAAGCCCAGAAGGCTTAAATTGTTTGCATAATGATTTTTGAAGCACTCAAAGCTCCTTTAGTAAAATTAGACAGTGATCCTATAGACTGCATGTTTTAGTGCTGCTGACTTTGCCCATAAGAAATTAAAATAATATTTTGGAAAGACATGAAATTGTCCTTGTTCCACAATATATTAGACCTGACCTCTCATCATGGCCAGCTATATTTAAGAGCACTCCAGGAGGTGGTCAAACTTCTGCACCTTCTGAAAAACGTGACACTAATTTAAATTTGGGGATTTTTTTTTTGTGCATCAGAATTTCATTGTTTGACAAAAAAAATGTAGTGAAACAAATTCTTCCTTAGGCTTTCATAAGTAGCTGTTGTTTAAGTGGTGCCATGGACTGAAGCATCCTCAAATTTATGCAAACAGGCTTTTTCATTGCAAAAGATATTTGTAGACAGTAGATACCATGAATTATAAGAAACGTCTGATAAAAAGTTGTCAGTAGTCAAACCAAGAAATATCATTGAACTCTGATCTGTATCTTTAGGTACACTCCAAACATGGAATTCTGCTTTCTCTAAATTGGTGATAAAACTTGTGTTGACTTCAGTACACAAAGTTATTTTAAAAAAATTAGATTTTTTTTCTTTTATCTTCAAGTCAATCCTTCCTAGTTAATATTCAATGTAGGCACAGAGTTTGTGGTGATTGGGAGTGGGGCTGTGGCCCAGCCCCATCCCTGATGGGCTACAGCTGGGCAGGACAGGTGAGCAGTGTTGAAGGTAAGGAGCCATGGAGTGCCCAGGTGCACTGACCAACCCCAGAAAGGAACAGAGGGCACACAGGTGCCATGCATGAACGTGAGGGTAGAAAAGGTTGGGCTAAAGAACAAGAAGGGCAGATGCTTGCAGCCTCCTGAAGTGGAATGATGTTAGTCTGTATGGGCAGATGCCTGAAGCCTTCTGATGAGGTGTGGTGTTACTCTGTTTGGGTTGAACCTCTCTGAAATTGTGTGATGATGCTCTGTGTATTGTGGCTAACTATGATATCTGCTGTGACAACTCAGTGTGCTCAGAGTGCTGTGGAGAGATATTCTGTTAGAAAGCTTGAAGGTAGCACTCGGAGTTTGGTTTCTAGGAACATATTTTCTCATTGCTATGGCTGCAGGCTTTTCAAAAATTCAAAGTTACCTTCAGAAGTCATTAAGGTGAATAAGAGAGGAATAACTGCACTGGTGGATGGCATTTGAGGTGAGAGCTTCCTATTACAACAAAGGAAGGGTTAAATTAAGTTTGAGGTACCTTTTCCTGGGGAGGTCTGGCCCACTTCAGTGATTTATGTGGACAAATATGGTTGGACAGACTATAGTTTCATCCTTCACTCCTCTCCTTCTACACTGACCAGGAGCAATCAAGGCAAGAATGTTCCTAAACTATGGATTTGTAGCTCTTGTGGCACTTGGTCCCACAGTCATCCAGAACAGGATGATTCACCTGTGCTGTGTTGTCAGGGAGATGGATTTTGGAGTTGAGTTTGAATGGATTTCCCTGACTTACTAAATATTGCTGAAATACAGGTCTAGAAACAGGTTTTCAGAACCAGTTTGCACCCAGTTGTGACTCACATGGAGACCATGCTAAAGCTCATTTCAGTGGAGTACTTTTCAATACTTTTTCAATGTTTTCTAATTGGTTTTTGTTGCTTATATTTGCACTGAATGGTATCACTACAAGTTGGGGTCAAGCTTCCTGTGTCTTAATTATTTGTAGGTGGAAGAATTGATTTTTGCTCCCCTCTGCTACCTCATCTCTTAGTCTGTCTCCATTTGTGATTGTGTGCAACCATCATTTTGGGTGATGAGAGGGCAGGGGTGATGACCATTTACTTTCCTGCAGATGGCAGATAATTTATAAGAGCTCTGCTGCCTGGTATATTCCCACTTTCTAGACAGCCATGTCAGTGTGCAAAGGTGCCTTCCAGGCTGCAGGTGTTGAGTGATGAAAGGGAATAAACAGTGAGTTTTGGCTGACATGTAGAAAACTATTAGTTTTTAGAATAATAAAGCTATTTCTTAATATAGAAAATCACTGTATTTTTGAAAAATGATGTTGAAATATAATTTTTTTTTTGTATTGACTGAGACAAAGCTGGAAAATATCTGTGTGGGAAATCCATGCTCTGACTAGATTGTTGATACCTACATTTCAGTGTGATTACCTTACAGAGTATCTTAAAACAAAGCAAAGAATTTTGCTGCTTTCTCCTTCATTGCTCTTTAACTCAATAACATCTTCCTTCCCATGACTTGTTCCATCATCCTCAGCCTGGCAAGTTTAGCATGAATTTACTCCCTTCAAAATGAGTGAAATGATTAAATCTGCTCTAATTAATTGTTTCAGTATGTTGGAAGAAAGATCTTTCTCCTCTGTTCTTCTCCCCCACCCTCCCCCTCTTTTCCCACATGTTTTTCTGGCAGTTTCTGTAATGGGCCAGGCTCTGCAACGCATCCCAAAACACACCTGGAGCCAGGTGTTTGGGATTACCTTGAATGTGCCTTCCTATCTTAGCACTTCCCTCCATCCCTCACTATAATTGTGCCCTGGGACTCCCTGCTGTGTCCTGGTTTGTGGCAATTCATTTTCTTCCCTTCATGGGACAGAAGTGAGGTCTGAACATACAATTCTCTGGGTGAGGGCCCAGAGCCACAAACTGTCCCAGTTAATTCAGTTGTGTGGGGTTGTGGAAGTTGCCACATGTGAAATATCCATGGTGTTAGGCACTGGTTTTTGGGCAGACCCATGCCTGACCTTTCACCCTGGAAAGTGGCAGCACAAGGTGAGTGTCTGGTAGGCTCCCTCAGGATTCAAATGGCTTTAAAATCTTAATTTACTGCCTCTATATATGGGCACAGGAAGATTTTGAGACAGTCATGTATTAACCTATAAAATTCCTCCTGTTCATTATTCTGCTTCAGATAGATTGATCCCCTTTTTGTCTTCTAGTGAAAAGTGCACTTAAGCTTCTGAAACTTAAGTTTTAGTGGAACTGTGATTTGAGACAGACATTACTCCTCTGGAAAGGCAGAATTGGTCTTATTAATAAGCTTTCACTATTGTTTTTCTTTGTTTAATGTGCTTGAATGTTGAATTATGCTAAATTATGCACATGTTAAGTGATAAACTATGTAATGCTCCAAATGGTGGGAATTAATAGTGGAACTGCCTTCATTCTCTCTTTTGTTTTTTTGCCATAAACCCCATTCAATCTGTTATGTAGATGGATTTATCAAATTATTCATAAGAAATGAGGTTGGGGAAGTGGGGGGGAAAACCCCCAAGCCCCAGACCAGAGCCTTGCTCCCTTTGGACAGATGGTGAGGGCTGAACCTCCATGAATTTGTTATTGTCCTAATTGAAATCACATTGGTGTATTGTTCTCAGGCCATGCCAGGGATGCTCTCTGGGATGGGGCTGCCGGGGTGAGGGGGGGGGGAGGAAAGTCCCACTGCAGAAATGCAGAGCTGTGGAAATCCTCCAGAAGGCTAGGAGGGATTCCAGCACCTCCTGGGCTCTTGCTGCTGACCCAGGGTCAGGCACGGGCTGACACCTCCCAGCTGCATCCCTCTGCCTTCCTTTTCCCAGTGGAAATTACTGCAGGGAACGGATGGCCCCAGACAGTGTGGCTGGAGCCTGGGAAACACGTGCTGCTTTGGGGTAGTTGGTTTAAAATATGGTAAATTAGAGGCAGGTCTTGCAGTCACAGAACCCACTAAATGAAATAAATCAGGGCTGAGTTTGTGCAGCGTTCCAGTTTATTGCTGGCTGATGAATCATGAGAAGATATTAGTGGTGGGTGGGATAGAGAACAGCTTTGATTCCTGGGGCAGGCTGTGGAGGTGATACTCTAGGATGTTCTCCTCATTGCACATCTGGGAATGATATGCATGTGCGGTTTAATCCTACATATTGGCAGAATTCCCAGCAGCAGAGAAGGAGCAAGTGCATGCGTTTATGCCTGTCTGCCGCTTGGATGTTAGAGGAACAGTTTTACACACAACACCCAGGATATTTTTAATCCTAGTTAATTCTGTATATCTTCAATACCTGTGAATTTTGGCCTTAGCCTCGAATGCCCTCTCATAAATGTCAGTGTGTCATCATGATTCTGGTGTACATTTGAAGCCAGAGATGAGATTCAGGTCGTTGTCACAGGCCTGTGCAATCCAGCGAGTTCAGTGGCTTGAGTTGACTTCCTTTTCCCTCCAGCATGTCAGGAGAAGTTACTCTGTAAGTCCATAGAGTTTAGACTTTGCACTTTAATTTTTTTTTAGCTGACTTTCTTTTGATCATTAATCATCAGGAATGGGGCTATATTATATTCCTGCCAAAAAAAAAAAAGTGAGTTTAGCCTTAAAAACTATTAGAGGTCTAATAGAGTGTCTCTGATTTCAAAATTCACTGCATTGCCCAGTCCTCTGGAGTGCAAGTCCAATGAAAGATCAGAAAAAACAAATTGCCCTTTTATCTCAGGGATGAAGAGTGCTTTCACTGACACTTTCAATTTTTCATACAGAACTGATGTGTTTTAGGAGGAATCTTCCTGCCCTCTTGCATTTTCAGAATTGGTAGTGACCAAGAACACACATTACAAATGGCTCAGTGCTCATGTGTCAAATGTACTTTAACCCTAAGAAGATGGCTTTTATTATAGCATGTATTTTTATATGTGGATGGTTTTATGTCAATAACTTAATAGTTGTTGAGCCTTGGATGGATTGTGTTGTAACAAGCATAAGAGTACTAATAGTGCAAATTCAGACTAGAAAAGCCTTCAAAATTAAGAGATGTCAGAGTGCTTTTCCTTTTTAAATAAGCTCAGGAAAGAACTCCTTACACCTGGAAAAATAGCTCACAGAACTTCGGAGTTTTGATTTCAAACTTTGTTCCCTTCCTGATTTTTTTTTTTTCCTTCTCCTTTTCATTTTTTATTCTTGTCACCCTTTAACCTTTTCTCCTTAGTTCCAGCATGGAGACAGAAAGACAGAATAAAAGGGCCTTTCAAAGTTTGGAACTTTAACTTCCCACTTCCATGGTGGGGTGGGGGAAGCTTTCCAAAGTTGGGCAGAAAGTTTTTCCATGCTCTTGGTGGCATGAGCAGCTGTATTGTATGTACATATTCATAAAGCTCTGATGGCAGTTTGGAAATTCTCTCTGCAGTAGAACAATATAGTTATTTCAGTTGGCTTTCCTTAACAAAAACCCCAAGCTTGGCCCTGCCAAAATCCAGAATAAACCCAAAAAAATCAGGAATACCAATGATGGAACCGGCATCTAATTTCCAAGTTTAATTAAGAAGTGGATAGACTTATTATCCATTGTCTTTCAAGTTCAGCCATCTTTGATGCATGGGAATATGCAGGTTGAGAATAAAACCCCATCTGTTGTATAGACAAAGTTGAGGTTGTCCATTATGGAAGTGCTTCTTTCAGGGATAGCTTGAACATCAGATAACCTGCTTAATAAGGTACATACATTAACTTTCTCTCCATCTTTTGTGGGACAGACCTCTTGGTGGCTTTTAACTCTGGTTTATTTTAGTCTTCATAGGTGTATAATCTATCCAGCCACTCTGTAATGTCGTGGTGCATTACTCTTGAGGCAGAACTATGACACTTTTTCTTACATATGCACCAGAAGATGCCCAAAACCTCTTTTTTTTAGGCTCTGTTTCTGTTAGAAAACACTGTAGTATGGAAGCTCACAGCTTCCAAGAGGGATCCAGCATAACTCATTCCCCTACTGCAACGTTACATTATGCCCTTCAGTCTTTGTATCTGAGTTATTGGTGACTGTTGAGGTTGTAGCCAGTTCCATGCAGTCCCTATGAAGTCAGAGCATTCCACACCATCCCATAAGCGAAGTGCTATTAAAATGTCTTTCCTGTTGGCAAGTTCCTGCACCTCTCAGGAGTCTGTCAGCTTTTATTGGTGCCTTTTGTTTGCTGTCTAATAATTTTAGCTGAACCCATCCTGCTCTCTGGAGTCTTCAAGCTGACTTTATGCAGTTATTCTCAGGAGAGACACAGCATTTCCTGTGCCCTCTAGGACCCCACAACCCATGAAGGAGCAAGATGAGCATGTTTCAATTCCCTTGTTTCTTATTTTAACAGCAAATGTAATGCATAGCACAAATACATCAAACTGGAGAAAAATTAAACTTTTTTCCCATCTGCTGCACCACCTGAAAATCTTTCAGGCAACAGGTGAGGCTTTGCATTTGGCTGGAGATTGGGTGAGGGGGCAGTGAATTGGCCCTGATGCACGTGAAAGTGAATAGGTGCAAGGATGTGAGGATAAGGGGCTGGGGCAGTCACAAACCTCAAGTGCTACTTTGTCCGGGAAGCATGTGCAAGGGTTCCTGTGCTGGGAAAGCTGCTGGGTTTGCCTGCTGTGGGAGCTGAGATGATAGCCAAGGAAAGGTGGCTGGTGACAGAAAACATGGCCCACTCAGTGAGAGGTTTGAAGTGGGAGGGTATAGGAGTGTCTGCAAAACCGGCCTCAGGCTCTGACTAGAAGTGAAGGACCTGACTGCTATCCTGAATTTCCTGACAGCTCATTGAGAGCCAGAGATACGAGGGGGAGATACCTGGGTGGATGGCTCACTGAGCTGACACAGGCACTTATCTTGAAGTTATTATGAAGAACACAAAGCTGAGTTTATGATGCTGGCTGTCCCAGGCAGCGGCACGGGGGAGCTCTGGGATTCACTACCCGGTAAATGCAGAGTTGCTCCAGGAGTGGCACATCCCACACATCCCATGGTTGATGGCTGGTGTCACCGAGCACACTGTGCTGGTCCAGGAGTCCCTGAATGTGGCCTGCTCCTCTCTGGACACTCAGCTGAAGCCTTGGGTGCTCTTCTCTGTCTTGTGGAAAAGCATGCTCCAGGTTCTAAAGGTGAGACAGTTCACATGGCCCTGGGAGTCAGCAACTGGAAAATATCAGTTCAGGAGTTCCCATTGAGGAATGATTTATTTGCAGGTGCTGTCACCTGGTTTATTATTAGCTCTTGGATTGTCAGTGTTTTTCTCTAGCTGTACATACACACACACATGTGTAGGAAGAATAATGGACTCCAGCTCTATATTACTATTACCAGTGATGCTTTGTCTGGGAAACTACTGTCCTTAAGAATTATGGATTACCATGACTCAAATCTTGGCAGGAGCTGCTTAATGCACAGGAGAACACCTTAGCATTGGTTGTCAGGGTTTTTAAATTTAAATTCTATTTTTTCTGCAAGTTTCTTTTTAGCTCTACAGTAGGTTGATAGATTTTTTCCTCCATTTCCTCTCTGTTCTCCACCTGGAGTGGGCCTTGTCCTGCTCTGTTTACCTTTTTGAATACTGATCTGTACTGAGGGTCCAGGACAGCTTCCCCTCACAAGAAATGGAATTGGTGTGGGAATGCAGGTGTATGTTTGTGTGTTCTTGGTGTTACTCATATTCCACAAAATACCTCAGTCATCTCTCAGGGCCTTTGTAGGGTGTCCCTGTGTCTGTTCCCTGCTGAGCAAGAGCTCCGTGCAAATATTGTGAACAGCGAGAAACCTTCCTTGCTGCTTGCAAAGCCTTTCCCGTTGGAAATGTCTTAAAGATAATATGAATGCAGGTTTCCTGAAGGCTAAGCAGGGCACACTGCTGGGGCTTGTGAGACTGTTCCTAACAGCTCCATCCAGTGGCTTTGGCTGTGAGTATGGGGCTTGCCTCACTGGGGTTCAAGACCTTTGGGGCTGGAAAATGCAGCTTTGAGAAATGATTTGGCACTTATCACCTTGCAGAAGGAAGTGTAATTGATTTTAAAATGAGAGATGTGGTGTTTACATTTTGTAATTACCTGTGAGGAGATTTTATTGTCCTTGTAATCAAATGGCTTCCACCTCTTGGTGTGCAAGGAGAGACTGTCCCTCTTCAGTGGCTGGAACATAAATTATGCCTGTTAGGAAGATGAATAGAGTCCCTGTGTACAAGGGATTTCTATTTTTAAAGAGAAAAATATTCCAGGTGAACTCACTCATGCAGGAAAGACCTGCTCTACAGTTCAGGAGAGAATGTTGGAATTGTTGAACAAGTTTTTGATGTCTGTTTTGTTGAAAAACTGCCAATTTCTTAATACAAAGCCATTGATTTTGAAAATGATCTCTGATTTCAAGATTCCATTGTTTCCCTTCACTTTTGAACAAAATATTTAAATTGGGTTTTTATTTTAAATCTTGTCTCTTTTGTGGGAGTGATGCAAGTAGATATTCTGGCTGCGAAAATGTGAGATTTCCATTTTTCTGTGGTGGTCAGAATGGGAAAAAAGCTTTCAAATCTCAAAAATTTAATGGGTCAGGTCAAAAAAAAAAGGTTTCCCACAGAGCTCTAGTCAATGAGAGTGTTACCATAAACTTCCTTGTGCCTTGGATGAGGCCCTGAGAGCATATCAGAGATTTTGTCAGCCTCATTGATTGCACAAACCAGCCTTGTTATGAGGAAACATTCCTAGGCCAGACAGAATTCTGACATTTGTCTGTAGCCTTCACATTGAGGAGAGATTATTGTCTCCAGAGGGCCATTCTTAATGATTTAAATCTGAGGTAGATAGTTTTTTCTGGCAGTGTGTATGTAATCTAATCCATATATTGTTGGAAGTAATTGGCGTGAGCATAGAGCTGCTCTGTGGCTGTGGTCAGTCAGCACTGACTGTGTTGAAGCTTGCTGAGTAGGTGGGATAAATTATAAGAGGACCTGGAAAACTGAAGCAAAAAAAAAAAAAAAGAAAAAATAGTCAAGGAGATAGTCAAAGTAGGGAATTATGGAAGTAGAAATGCTTTCCACTGGGATCCCTTTGGAAGCAAACAGGCTCAGCTTTAGAGAATTTCCTCTTGGTAATTGCATGTTGGATAACATCACACAGGCCATGTGACCAAGCACATGTAAAATCTGTGTTTGTTTCCTTCCCAAGGAGCTGGATGGGGACTCAAGGCTCATCCACTGAGCAAGGGGTGGTGTGTAAACTGTGCCACCCAAGGAGCAGCCCTGGGAGGCAGCGTGACTCACTGCCACGCTGCTGAGCACAAATCCCTCCCTGCTTTTCCTCTGCACTTCAGGCTGTAAAACAGAAAGTTTCTGCTCTTTGGTTTGGGTTTTTTCTTTTTTTCTTTGTTTCCCCTAAAGATGAAGTGAGTGCAGTGGCACAGCTATCCTGGCTAGTAGATGGTATTGGAGGAAGAATGCTTGGAGCAGGATCACCTTCCCCTAGACCAGGTTGCTCCAGGTTCCATCCAGATAGGCTTTAAACACTTCCAGAGATGGGGCAGCCATAGCTGCTCTGAAGATCCCTTTGCGGCGTCTCACCATGCTCAGAGTAAAACATTTCTTCCTGATATCCAATCTAAACCCATCCTCTGTCAATTTAAAGCCATCATCCCTTGTCCTTGTAAAGAGTCCCTTTCCATCTTTCTTGTAGCTCCCTTCAGGTACTGTAGAGTTGCAATCACTTCACCCCAAAGCCTTCTCTTTTTCAGGCTTCCCAAAATTCCACTTCTCTCAGCCTTTCTTCATCTTCTCTGTCCACACAGGGATGTGTGGACAACTCCAGCTCCTATCATATCCCAGTATCAGAGTAACTTATGGAAGTGAGTTATTTCTCAAGCCCAGCTTAACAAAGCATTTCAACACACTCTAATGCTTTTAAATGTTATTTGGACTTAAGTATGCACTTAAAAGCAAGTGCCCTAATGCTTCACCAGAGAAAAATGTTGTTGTGAGAGTCTATTCCTTTGCAAATGTGTCTGCCTCAAGTTACAGTTTTGCACATTGCTTCCACCTCCTCTGCATTCCTGCCCTGTCCTGTGCTGAAAGGGCTTCTTGCTGACTTCAGTTTTGGACACCTCACTACTTGCTAATTAGAAAAATATTTTAGACATTGTTTGTCAGGACTTGGCACTATCTGTTAGTGTTGCTTCTGTGTACTAATGGTATGTTTGGATCAAAAGCAGAAAAAGGCTGGGGTGCATGGAATATTCTTGGTAATACCCTACAGAACAAGACCACAGTGGTGTTTCCCCTCGAGGTGCAAGGTCCAGTTTGAGACACATCTAACATGTTGAACTGATTAGAAATGTATCTGAATAGGAAAAAAGCCAGATTTAAGCCAACAGATGGAATATTATTCCAGTCCCAAAAGTTAATTTTGCAAAAGAAATCGGGCCTTCCGTTTCCCATCCCTTTGCACTCATGCTTCCTCCTTTTCTTTCCATGATTGCATTAATTGTCAGCTGAAAGAGACATTCAATCCATAGGTTAATTTCTTCAACATGCGTAGTTCTAGGGATACTGTTCTTAAACATTCATCATACTGTTAATTTAGCATAAACCTTTGTAAAACACAGCTTCAGGAGGCTGTGACGAAACTGCAGTTAGAAATATTTCACTCAAATTATTAGATCAGTGCTGGAGATAACCTCTTATGTTTGTTAAAAATGTAATCATTTTTATTGACTCTGATTTTTAATGCACATTAGTGAGCTGGAAAAAAACCTTGTCTTGCAATTTGTCTGGTGGGTTGTTTTGATTTTAACCTTCCACCTATTGAATCTGTTGGTTGTTGAGCATGTGAATGATGGAACATTTGGGTAAAGAAGTGACAGAACTGAGCGAGGGCAGTTTGGAGTACACAACCACTGCTGTCACTTACGTAGGGACAGAACTCGTATTTGTGCCAGTGCAAACTCTTTGCTGTGCCACTGTGCATGAGCTATGCCAGGAATTTAAACTTCCTGGGAGACTTTGAAACTATTGTTTTACTTATTTCACTGGAGGGCAAGCTTGTAGCTATGCTGTTGACCTCACTGAAGAGTGGTGTGTGGAGCTGCTGCTTGGGCAGAGCATGAGGGAAATTCTAGGTTAGAGTCTCAGGTTTTCTCCACTGTGGTGCCTTTGCTTCAGAATAAAGTGGTTGTCTCTTTCCACACTCTGGTCCTGTGGTGTTCAGTCCTGAGACTGAATGCTGTGTGTATTTCCCTAATTACATCTACCTACATATTGCTGGGGGATTGCCACCAAGTGACACCAATCCTTAACTGGAAAAGGAAATTTCCTACTCATCTTAGAGCAGCTTTCACTATATAACTGATAAAATAAAGGCTTGGTTTAGCACAATAAAAAAAAAGCCCTGGAAGGTGGTGGGAACTCTAGAGGTTATGATGGTCTTACAGGAGAAAGCCACGTTTGTTTACTTGAAATAATTCCCCTTTCCCTGCCTAACATAGGTGAATACTTAGCTAATGCATTCCACCTGCCAGAGTCACCAGAGGAACTCCAGAGACAAGCTTCAAGCTGCTCCTGAAGGTTTCTAGTAACACCTTTGTTGAATTAACAGCAAAAAGTATGTACAAGATTAGTGATTTTATTGATTTTTTTTTTAAAGGTCAGTTTAGAAAAGAGAAGCTATGCTCATTGCCAGTTGAACGTTTTTCATCTTTGGGTATCACACTGATGGTAAATGTCAATATTTGAATTTCCATTAGCATAGCTTTTGGAGCTAGTTAAAGTACAAAATCTTGCACTTTTATATTTAACGGGAACTTCAGTTGCCTCTCTCTCCACTGCTATCCCCTCTGCCCCTCTCATAGCATCTCACTGGTTTGAATAGGTCCCTCTTTACACATGGGGTCTTTCAGAAATGTGTGGCTTGATGGATGGTACAAACTGAACAGTGAGTGTCTCATACTTGCACGTCTTGTGGATGAGGTTTTCTTCTTCCCACTTTATAGGATTTTGCTCCTGGGGGCGAAACTCTCCCATGCTCCCAATAGTGCTGGGTACACCCAGCTGATATCAGGGCTGCAGAGCTCAGCCTGTAACAAAAGTGACAAGGCTGCCATAAGGAACAGGAATGGAAAGAGTTAAACTTTTGCTGGCTGCCTTGTGTGTATCTCTTAGTAAGAGGTAGCGATGGAGAACAATGTTTATTCATTAATATATAATTGCTTGGGGCTAGATGCATTTCTGCCTTCCATGCTGGTTTGCTTTGGATGCCTTGTGTTTGGATTTTTTTCCCTCACTGTAATTTGCTGTGCACTGGTGGGGATAAATGTCATCAAGGGTCTGAAGCTTTTGATGTTTCTCATATAAGATGCAATGTTGAACAGATGAAAATGACTTGCTAATAAGTAAATAAAAATCAAAAGCAGCAGTACTAATAAAACTCCCTTATGTAATAGTGTCTAAAAATTCAAGTGACTTATTTAAACACTGGTCAGGCCCTTCTTTTTGATGTATGTGAATATTTTCAGACAGAGGCATCCTCGTGTTTTTAGAGCTCATTTTCTTTTAGATCTCACTTGAAGCATTCTGGGGAAGTGTAGAACCAGTGAATCTTTCTAGATATATTGGTGCTGGGGGATGGAGCAGGACGGAGCCATTCAAATGACAGCAATTCCCATCCACTTATCTGTTCTGCTTGGAAGACCCTTCCTGTCTCTCAAATCTGGCAGAAAGTCTCTGCATGCTTTGCACAGACTCGTACAAGCTTCTTGTATTCAATATTAAGTCTATGGGGTCTTCATGCATGTCTGAAGCTTTTGCAGGCTGCTCTAGTAATAAATACTGGGCAGCTGAAAACCATCTGAAATCAAGATTTCAGACTGAAAGGTAAACTTGTCTTGACTATGTCACTGGAAGAGCTATTTTGCTGCTGATCATTGCAGCTGGCTCAGAGAAAGCCAGAAGAGTTGCTTGGCCATCTTTTATCATGACAGCCTGAATCTTTGTAGTACTCCAGCTGAAATCTGGGAAAGGGATGTTGGGCTGGACATGTTATATCTTGACTGGTTTTTGGCTGATTGCTGTTTAGGGGTCAAGGTGCTTTGCCCTTTGGGTTTATTCACTTGCAGTTTGGAATGGCTGAAGTATTAAAACCCTTAAGTGCATTTCTTGTCAAGGACCTCTTAAATCAAACACAGCTTAAACGAGTCACTGAAAAGAAACAGTTTCCACTTTTCCCTTAATCTGTCTCCCATGCTCAGTAATTGATGTCTCATTTCATGAGTCACATTAGCTCCCCTCAGGTTAAATCTTGCAGCCTAATCCTGCACATCCTTCCGTAGCCTGTGTCTGTGCTGGGAGATGGGGAAGACTTTGCAGGAGTGAAGACTGCCAGATGGGTTTCTGCAGGAACTTGTGTTGTTTTTACCTAGAGGGGAAAGAAACTTCAGGGAAAAAAAAAGAAACAGCATCTTTGTCTCTTGGGTGACTGGAGAGGTGCCCTGGGTTGGTCTGGGGATTCCCATGCTGTGAGGGGGTCTTTTGTGTGAGCATGCAAGATATGGAATTGTTTGGGATCTGGTGTTACAGCACCTAGGAAGCAGCTAAAACCACATTTGAGGTGGGTATCCCAAGTGAAGATTTCAACTGGGCTGGAGGTAAAAACAGGCATGGCAGCCAGGACTTCCTGACCCCTGCAAGTGTGGACTTCCCCATTTAGGAAGAGGGAGTTGTCAGTGTGTGAGTTAAGCTACTTTGGTTTCTGTCACTTCTGCAGAGAGGCTCTTCTGAGCTGGGAAGGATATGCTTAGAATTTTTCAAAAGTCTCAATGGTCATTCTCTTCCCTGATTTCTTCTGCTCTAGTGTTTTGTTACAGAAAACACTAGAGAAAACAGAGAAAAAAGCATCAAGTAATGAGAGTTTGCAGTTTTCTCTGATGTGAAGGAAAATGGGACTGTAGTGACCACTTTCATTACAAAGCAAATTTTCAAAAACAAAAATGTCATATCATGTCATTAATGGTGTTGCTGAAGAAACAAAATGTATTGGAAAACAAAAGAGCATCAACATTTTCCTGACTGCTGCCAACCACTTTAACTAACAAAGAGGAAGAAAGTTGTGTTCTTGTCTTCACTTGGTTTGCTGGCTCAGTGCTATACATAGTAGAGAATCTGTGTCTTGCCCCTTTTGTTTGTTTTATTTTTTCCTGTTGTCCTGTGATTGTTTACTTCCATAATCAGACCAATTAACATGCTGACAGAAGAGAACCACTTGATTTTTTTCCCCCTCTGAGTCTGGAGCAAAGTTGAGCAGATGAGTAGACTTGTCTGTGGTGCAGGAGGGGAAGCTGCAGTGGGGATTTCACCAGACACGTGTCATTAGTCACTCCCACAAGCCCTACAGGTGTGACATTAATCAGGCTGTGTGCCCTGCTCCTGGAGTCCCACAGGACTCTGACACCATCTGCATGGCTCCTGTGTTCAGGGTCACTAAGATCCTGCAGAGCAGGATCACTTCCTGAGGCATCCCTGCCTTTGAACAGGACCCTTCCAGCCCTGATGGGTTCCTCCAAAGCCAGCACCTGCAGGGCATTGCTTTTCCGCCTGGGCTGATGGATGTGCCCACAGCTCACTGAGCACCCTCCCCTCCTGAAACTGCCCTGTCAGTGTGGGCACTGTCTTTGGAGAGCTGAGCTAGTGTGGCAGCATCCAAGAAAATCAACCAGGATGCCTGTGGTCCTGTCTAGAGGCTTCTCACTTGTCCTACTTTCTCAGAATTTTGAAAGACTTTTATAAAGGGAAATAAATATCATTTTGGGACTTGGTCCTCGGGTCTGCCGTACCTTAGCAAGGCTTGGAAAAGAAATAGCTTTTAAAAAGTTTTGCAGCGCTTTGTTGTAAAGAAATTTCTCCCTATTACATCACCTGAGGCATCAGAGCTGGGAACAGGCAAATATTTCCTGCCCCCCTTTTCCAACAGCCATGTGAAATATCAGTTGTAGGGTAGAAAAGTAATAAAATGTTTGCATTTTTTCCCTTCTATATCTGACTGTGTAGTTGTCTCTTGAATTTGGCTGCTTAGTTGGTGGGGATTTTAAATCGAGCACCTGCATGTCAGACATGTCACATACTCCCTCTTCATGTGTGAGGTGACACAGAGGGTCTGTCCCTTGGACCACAATTCCCCTCAGTTCTGCCACAGTGAGATCCTTTAGGGAGTCATGTGCACCGAGCCCCACACTGCACAGCAGTGAAAAAGCCATCTTCAAGGTAGTTATCTGTATTTTAATTAAAAAAAATAGCTTGCTGTAATTCTTCCCTTGGGAAAATATCCACTGATACAGATTTAGTTCCAGTCAAACCTTGCACTGTTAGTATCTAAAGAGACAGCCCTAGTTTCCTTTAGGCTTAGGAGTCTAACAACTTGGGAACTGTTTCTCTCCCTCCCTCCCCCTGAGAGATCATGCTTGCTAGACGGGCTTTCCCAAATTCTCACAGCTCTAATCTGGATACCATTTAGTGTGACAGCCTCCTTCCCGGGTTCCCACAGCTGGTTAGTGTTTTGAATTCCAGCCTCGTGAACTCATATCAGGCTACATGGGCTAATGCTCCGAGCACAACCTAGAGCAGATATCTCTGATGACAGAGTAATGGAGGGACTGCGGGGCTGTCTGCCCCTTTATTAATGCACAGTCATTTGTGGTGCTCCTCCACTTCTGTGCAGAGGAGCTGACTGCAGTGCCTCACGGAGGCATTTAAATGGTAATGGAGGTGAAAGGAAAATCATTCAAGTGTGTTGCTTGCAGTAAACTAACCTGCTGCAATGGGAAAATTTTATCTAATCCCAAGGGTCACAAATATGGCTAAAAATACCACTTAAATAATTACCGTCATATCCAGCTGAATACTTAGAAAGTAAAACCCCAGGAAAATGTCCTATCTTTTTTCTCATGACATTCAGGCTTCACTTTGGCTAAGCAGTGTTTCAAATAGCAGGAGGCAAGAGTTGTAAAAGAGTGCAATGGGCACAGCACCCTCTGTTCAAGCCTGGTGTAGAAAATGCTGTTGGATTCAGTGCCTTGGATTCAGGGCAGGTTTCAGAAGAAGCCTCTAGTTCAGAGGTTTGCTGCTCATTTTTGGGCACCACTAAGCATGTGGTTGAATTTGGAGGGGTATTTGGACCCTCTTTGGGAACATTAGTTCTGAGGCACAGCTGAGGAGAGATGTGAAAAAGGAAATTACATGGAGCTGATAATTCCTCACATCACCCACAGTTATATGACAGTCTGTACCAGGGCAGGATCTAATATATGTTGTCCATGCTTTGTGTCTTCAGTTGTTTTTTCTTTAAATTACAAAACAACAACAACGTAAACCCCTCCTGTAGAATGAAAAGCAACTTTACATCAAAATGGAAATGATTGGTGGCACGTGTTGAGAGCATGGGAAGCAGTGGGTGGAAGTCAAGTATTTTGCCTGCAATTACACAGTTCAGAATGCTATTAGGGAGCTGTTTAACTTATTTGTGGGGGTGAAGCTGCACTCGGGGAACATGAGAAATGGGACTTCACCCTGAAGCGTTTTCAAAACACTTGAATGTTTGTTTTTTGTTTGATGTTTACACAACTGCATCTTATGACTTGCTCATCTTCATCTAGTGAGTACCAGTCAGGAATTTGAGTGCTATGTGGATGGGAAGTAGCTTTCTTCAATGGAGAGTGTGTAAAGAAGGTAGTTTACTGGGAATGTGTAAGTGGATCTCTCTATTTACCAGAGAAGCCCACTCTGGGAGATGGTCAGCTCCTTGACTGGATCTTTGCTGAGCAGAAAGTCAGCAAAGATAATGTTTCCCAATAAAAATATTGTGTTAGTCAGAACTTTGGAGTCTGACCAAGTATAATAAACCCCAAAAATTACAGCAAGCAAATAGATTTTTGTGCCTTAAAATAAAATCTGCTTCTTTTGCTGTGTTCTTGTAGGCCTTTTCCATATAGGCTTTTTTCCACACCCTCTTGTGGAATCAGGTAGTTCACCTTTAATGATTTTGCATGTGAGAAATATGACTTATATATGGTTGAAGGCAGGACTAGAAGGAATTTGCCCACAAAAAAAAAAAAAAATTCTCTGTAAGTGATGTGCTCTACAATCCCATTTGTACATTTATTAGGCTGTGTAAATTTAGATGTCTGACATCTATTGAGGGACCAGTTTCAGAACCTTGCTTCTCAGATACTTGCAAAAATCTCATTTCCCCTCTAAATGTGGTAGCACTCAACCTTTTCCGGGTGACAGGATCATCCTGTGAAAACAGGGGTGTTTAACCTGGATATCCTCTAAAATGTGATACATCTCCTCAGCACTTGCATCAGAGAGGAAGAAGGTGGCTGGTCCCACTGCTGAATTCCAACCAGGAATCATTCAGGCCTTTAGGAAACATGGGAGAGCAAATGTTTACTGACCGTGTAATTAGCACGATGACTTGCTCTGTCTATTGGCCCTTAGCACCATATTTCCTGTCTGAGCAGTGGAAAGCAAAAATATTAGTTGCTGTTTTACCAGAGGAACAAGTGTCTTCCAAATGAACAAATGATCTATTGCCAGTCCTGCAGACTCTTCCCATGGGAATAGGCATTTTGCTTCTTTTTCTACCAGCTCATTTCTTTCATACAGCAGGTTCCCAGACACATCAAATGCCTCGCATGTTGAGCTGTTGGTTAAGATTTATAGTCTCTGTGTTATCAGAAGGAATTAAACTGTGGCTGGCAGTCAGGCTACTTCTCATGGGCTCCCGTAAAAATGTTTACATAAATTAATAAATTAGGGTTTGATATTTAATGTCTTTCTCAAGCACAAGATGTTCCAAAGACCACTCTTCAGAAGTTTCTTGCATTGCTGGGCAGCCAATAATCAGTCAATACTAATCCTTTTCTTGTTGAAAGAATAATACATAGACACAGCTTTGGTGGGTCTTCTGGAGCCAGATGAAAGCTGGTAAAGTTTTGAGTGAAATTCAGTGGCTGTACATTTACTTTGGTGTTAATAGAGCTCAGCTGGAGTCTTGAGAGGAAAACACAGACTTAGCAGTTTGAAGAAGAAACACTTTGTACATTAGTTTTTTAGTCTAGATCTTCATTACACAGTGGCAGAGTTGGAAGGATGTGAGTGCTTTAATATTAAACTAGGTCATATGAGCCTTCATCCAGTGCTTTTCATTTCTAGTTGTAAGTATGTAATGGAAATGTCTTTGTGGTAGCATAAAGATTAAAAGCAAAATTTACTGTTTGAAAAGTAATTTTTTTTTGAAAGGTCAAATGAGATCTTTTAATGTTTCTGGGACATTTTCTTTAAACTGATTTGCTAATTTATGTTTAATTTTATGGGACAGCTTGGAGTTGAAAGGAATGTAGCTTCTAGATGTAAGAATCAAGAATTGTATATGGAGGTGTAAGCAAATTGTTAGTTTGGGGTGCAATGGAGAATGGAATCCATGAAACATCACAGTTCCTCAAACTGCAGCTTTTTACTAACTGTGTGATAAACCAAAAGAAACAAACTTCTTTAAAGTAAGGGAAGATCAGTCTGCACTTCTTTTTCCTCTTCTGTCCTTCATCACTCTGCTCTAAATATTGAGTTCTTTAACCTTTAGTTAAACACGGTCTTATAAAAACAAAATCCCCCCCAAAAAAACTCAAACCATACACGATTTCAATATTTACAAATTTTTTCAAGGGATTGATGAGGAAAGGGAGGAGATGCTTTCAAGCCAGAAATATTCTACAAACTGCAACCAACAGAACCAGGCCATAGCCGAGAGCCTGGCTCTGCTTTTATCCATCCCATACAAAGGAAGGAAAATTTCACATTAAAGCCATTCAGGCAGCACTGTGGTACCACATCACATCTGCTTCTGCTCCCAGGTACCTCTGTCCTCTCAAGTGGGACCACGAGATTCGTTAGACCTGGTAGTTAACCTCAGGTCTGAGCTGGTCCAGACCAACAGGGCTTAAGTGCTCATACTTTGGCCACTCGTCTGCACTGCCCAGGTGTTTGCTGCCTTTCTCTCAGGGGAGATCTCACTCTTGCTTGGTTTCTAAAGCATTATACTTTTCAGGGGGTTCATGGCTGATACATAGTTCTGCCTATTTCTGTAGCTCTGAGTTACAGTAAGAGTCCTGCAGTAGTTCCACAGCAGGTCCTGCAAAGCTTTAGTGCTGTGCACTGGGTCAGACCAATCATTTTAATCCTGGGGACCAGGTACTGCTGTAAGCAGTAGTCTGATAAAACTGAGGCTGTTTCATTCAAGTCCTTAAAAGCCATGAACCTGCATCCCATGTCATTCCCTGCCTGCATGTACTCAGTGGGTGACTCCAGCCCAAGAGAGGTCTCAGGTTGTGAGTGAGTATTTTGGTGGGACCATTTGCCATCTGCCTTGCACCTGCTTGCCTTGCTCTTGGTTGCCCGCCCCTTAATTTGAGGTCTTGGTGTGACAAAGCACTAAAGCACCTTATGAGCTGGGAAAATCCAGGTAGCTGTGTGGAGCTGGACTGTCACCAGTGATGTGACAGCTGATGTGGTGCTGTGGTTTTTTTGGGGTTTTTCTTTTTGTTAGAGATTTCCTGCTTTCTAATCTTTCTGCCTCTCTGACCCTTAGGGTAATAATAATTTTTACTTATTTATTTTTTATGATTTTTCTCTCCCACAAATAATAGGGTATTTCAAGATGTCCTTCTTAAGTTCTCAAACTGTATTCACTTTATTTCCTTGTATTGGAGACAATAGGGTCTTAGTCTAGTGATGTCTGGACGTGAATTTAAATTTTAATGAATGAGAGACCCAGCATAAAAATAACCAAATTGTGTTATATAGGTACAGTGGAGTTTTTAGGTTCAGTTAAATTGTATTCTAAACAAATATTTTATGTTGTTGAAACCTCACAGCACTGCATAAATTCTGCAATAGAAGAACAACCAAAAGAAAGACCTACCAACTGATACAGTATTTATATTTGGGCAGGCTGTGATAAGACACTGATTTACCTGTGGTCTGCAGTAGTAAAAACTGATTTGTGCTTTGTTGTTGCCTGTAATATTTTCATAATGGCATAATGTAAATGTGGCAAAATTTGTCTTACATTTTTTGAAAAGGGTATATGAATCCAAGTCTAGCAAAGCAACACAGAAAACGTAAGCAGAAAAGCAGTATTTGTTATTGAAATGTCCCCAAAATAATGGTTGAGAAAACACAATAGATAAAAACTATGTTACAATATTCTTCTGAGGTGTGGCTTCAGGATTGCCCCTTTGTTCCTGTCCCCCTTACAAAAATGTCTGCATAACTACCCAAAAGGTGCAATAGGCCTCTCCCTTCTGGATTTCTCTCTAGAGATTGGGAATTTATCTGTGGAAAGCCTTGTGCAGTAGAGAAGCAGTTCTTCCTTGCATCTGGGAGGGTTAGAAGCTGGATTTCCCAAAATGGCTCAGCATGTGAAATCCAAGGATTGGCCCAAGTTTTGTGGAAGTCTGTGGCATAACCCCAAACCATGTCTTGAAACTTCAGCCAGAGGCCAAATTTCCAAGTATCTTTATAGAGCGTTCCCTGAGAGCTGCCTCTGCCTTTCTTGGGCACTTTTGCTGTGTGTCACAGAGCTTGACAAGTTGATAAGCAACCTTGGCAGAGTCTTATGGGGACAAAAGTTAGGCAGTCCTGGTGACACCAGCCACCTGTCCTGGAGAGGTGGGATTTAACTGATGCTAGAGGGTGACTGTAAGAGTGGAAAGGGAGAAATGAGCTGAATGGAGGGAAGGTATCTGTAACAAGGTGTTTCATGGACAGAGCATCTGAGCAAATGAGGACGGGGCAACAGAAGGAAAGAACCTCAAGCCTCTCTGGTGAAAATGTGGCAGCAGCAGAGTTGCTACTCTTTTCTAATTCATCCTTTACTTTGCAACGACTGGCTGCTGGTACAGGAGAATGTTGGCATTAGTGGGATATTTCTCTACCTCAGGAATTATTACCTTGATCAGTTTAGGCAAGGAAGTATGCAGAATTGGGACCCCCTAGCAATTCTCCAATTTTCAGGAGCCCATGCCAGGTTTACCTCACCATCTCACCATCAGATGAGATAAACTGTGGGACAGAAAGTGCGGAGAAGCCACTTTGTCTTATCAGGCAGCTTCTCCAGCACATTCTCCAGAGTGGGGCTCTTCCCTCGCAGCAAACACACATGTCAAGTGCCAGGCTCTTCCCAGAGGGTGGGAACCTTTCTGCCCCCACTCCTGTTTAGTTCCCAAACAAGTCAGACACCCTGTGAGCCCCTGACACATGGAGTTAGTTGGTGGTCTGCCCGCTGCCTTGCACATGGGGCTCTTCCCAGGGGGGTGCTCGCATGTGGTTTCCATCTCGGAGCTCTCAAAGCCTTCTCACAGTGCCTCAGCAGCCCCTTTGAACAGCTTGGGAAGAGGGCAGAATCTTTCAGGTGCTGGGGCTTTGGTAGCCCTGCCCCTGCCAGGGATGTTCGCAAAAGGAGTGTAGGGCATTTTGATTCTCCTTTTGAATGCTGCACTTAGCTGTGGCTGGTGAGCAGTTTTAATCTGTAGCATCTGGTCTGCAGTCTCCTGAGTATGTTCTTGCGCTGCCAGACTGTTCTGACATCCCTTTAACATCTATATTGCTGAGTCTCATTTTTTTTTTTTTTCTCTCTGAGGTGGTGTGGTTCCCTGGGCAAAGGTTTTGCCCTACAGATAACTTGAGAATATCACTTACTTTGTTTTTGTCTCTGCCACCTTCCCATCTGCATGTGGATAGGATAAACCCATGCTTAACCCAGTATGAGAAAAACAGTCACTAAATATTAATTGATTAGGAGGTATCTTCTATCCTCCTATTATGTGGCAAGATGTCATATAAATGTTCTTAAATCAGATTTAATCCTGGATTGGCCCTCGACAGAGGATGGCAGGCCCCAGGAGAGAGGCACTGCTTTGCAAAATGTCTGCTTTTGGCTCTGCCCTTGTCTGTTTGGTCCTGCTGGAGAATCTCTGCTCTCACTGCTCCTCTTTAGAGATGAGTAATGGGAGTAATGGTTTTTCTTCTCTCCCATCTGCGGCTGCTCACATCTGCCTTGACTTGCTGCTTGTTTACTTGTGCAATGCCAATCGCTGCCTGTCCATCACTGCATATAATCAAGGTAATTGCTCCGTATAAAAATTATCTTTATGAGGATTGCTTCTCCATATGAGACACTTCAATCCTGAGAAAAGGTTAGGCTTTCAGAATGAGACCTTGGGAAGCCTTGATGTGTAGCCTGGGTAATAGAAGTTTTTGTGGTCTTAGTCAAGATGTCTTGGAACTTTTGCCTCTCTCTGAAACTGCACTTTTTTGTTTCTCTCCTTCCCCCCAGTCTTGCAGCTACATCATGTTGCTTCTCTCTGTTTTTATGAATGGAATGTCATGATCTGCATCTGCATAAAGGTCCTTTCATTAGATGCTCCCTCTGCTCTTAAGACATTTATGGAGGTTAATTTGGGGAAAAAATTCTCTGCGACATGTAACATTTTCCTTCCATTTTACTTCAGCTGTCCCAGATTTATGTGAAAAGCTTGCACAAAACATCTTATTATAAGAATACGTACACTCATCATTCACACAGACAAAACTATTACAACGTATTCTTTCTACAGGGGAAGAGCTCTAGCCAGCCAGCCCAAATTGCCTCATGGGACTAAACAGTTTGTATCAAAATCTGGAATTGACATAACTAATTTGCAACACTTCTTATGTGCTTTCCCAAGCAATGTTACCAAAAAACAGATGCACAGCTCAAATCACTGCTCACTTTGCCACTGTCTTTTGCCTTCACCTTAGGGTTTTTGGAAACACAAACATTTTTTTGCCCAAACCTAGAAAGTCTTGTGGGAAATTGAACCAACTTTTTAATTTTAGTTCTTCCAGCAGCAGTTTGCTCATTCTTTATTTTTTTTCTGTGTTCCCAACATGTTAACAGATGTAAATATGAATCATATTTCATTCTCAGACTCCTTATAAAAATACACTCAGAACCAAAGTTTCTGAGTAATAAAAAATTCTGGATGCATCTCCAAACCACAATGAAACACCCTCTCCCCAAACGAGTCAAGGCTTGGCTTGCACACCTTTGTCTGACAGGGAGAGGAGAAACCTTTTCAGTAGCATTGCTGTTTATTTTGCTTTTACAGACAAGCAGCCCTGACAAACTGGTGTATGTGTGTAGCTTCATGCTCCTGTGTGTGTTTAGGTGTGTGGTTTCCTGCCCTCCTTATCTCCCCTGTCTGTTCTGGATGACTGATCAGCGCTGTAGACATTTTTGTGGTTTTGATGGCTAAAATGAGCTGATATTTGTTGTGTTCAGCCAGTCTCCTTCCCCTTTCTCTTCCATGAACTTCAAGCGAGGTTCAGAATTAGGCTTTGAGCTTCTATACCAGGAAAATCAGGACATGTTAGTAGTCTGGGATTACATTTAGGCTACAGAGTCTGCCATGAGTTAGCATGTTCCCCATTGTGCAGGGCCTGGTGCTGGGAGCTGGGTGTGAAGGCTTGTTTGAATTATTGGAAGGAATCTTGCTGGCTTTGGGCTTGCTGTAATGACCTCTAAAGCAAAATTCTTTTAAGCTCCGAAGAAACTATTTGCTTTGGTTAATCTTCTTAGGATGAATGGGCTGCATACCATCCCAATAAATTGGAAAAGGCTGGGATGTGAATCTCAGTCCAGGCTCCTGTTGGTTGCTCAGTGTTTAATTTTTTGACAGCTGAGCAGAACTCCTGGCACACTTCTAATATCCAGCAAATATCAGTCACCCAAGTACTTCTGGCCATCTTTTGGGAATAGAGAGTTGCCAAGGTCTGGTCTCAGTGGATAACATGAATGAGACACCCTTCTGGAGAGGAAAAGAGGATCCAGCTTATGTGGGTGTGAATTGTGCTGTGCATTCATTTGGCCTGAGGGCCAGAGAACAGGCCCAGCCCGCTGTATTTGGTGGCATAGGCACAGCTATTGGTGTTCTCAATTGAATCTTTGTATTCTGAATATTCCTGTTCTGGGATCTACATCCCCTTTTCCATGTCAGCAATACATGGAGCGTGGACACCCACATTTAAGGGTTTAGATTTGATACTATGAGCTGGCAAGCTTCAGTCTCACCTGCTGAAAATATCAGCTGCTTTGAACAGAAAACTTAGAGTGGGCTTAATTAAGAATTGACTGTTTGACTTAGCTGGGTTTTGATTGTAGTGGGTTATTTTTTCTGGCAACAAGCCAGTGTGACAGAGGTTGTTCTTTAGTGTAAGTGTTCACTTTCATCCTCCCTCACCAATTCACAAGCATCTTGCTATTGTGTGTGACCCTGCAGCACTGCAAGGTTCCTGCTTTCACTGTGGGCTTTGAACAGGCTAAATGCATGCCTTGTGTCCCCAGAGCTCCAGGAATCCAAATCAATAGTGGGTACAAACCACAGTCATAGGAGGCTGGGCTGTGTAGAAGCACTTCTCAAGTGAGGAATAAGTTATTCCTCCTTAGTACTTCCTTACACAACCTAAGCCTTCAGTCTTTGTTTAAAACTGAACCTTTAATTGCAGTGGGATTCAATGAAAACTCTTCCAGGAAGAAAAGGCTATTGCTATCACTTGGCTGTAAATGCTCTTGAGGGATTTCTGGTACATATGTCTTAACCAAGAAAATACCCCCCTGCTTCACAATGCAACTCCCTCCCCCAAACTGAAAAACCTCTGCAACTCCCTCCCCTGAATTTGCAGAGTCAGGAGCAATGAAAAATGTTTTCTGCTTCGTTGTGCTCTTTTCATGGGCCAAGTAAATGCATAGATACCGTCTCTATCCATGAGATAAAGCTGGCTTTTTTTTGAAGAAAAACAAGAGACAAGACAATCAGCAATGATTCACTTCTGTGGGAAATGTGCTTCTTTGCTTATTTAGGGATTTAATGTAACTTTGGAATATGTGTGTCTGCAGAAAGAAATAAGGCCATAGAGAGGTTTTAGTCCTAAAAGCTTGGTTTTCTAGACATGGGGGCCAGATGTGAAGTGTAGCCATGTCTGCTGGCAAAACAAACTGGAATAGAGCAAATGTGTCCTGCTGGTTTTCTTTTTGTATCAAATCAGTATTCTGGGAATGCCTAGGATATCCCAGGCTTTATGTAATAAACTGAGTCACTTGAGGATTTTGCTGCTGTAACTGTAGAACATTCATATAGAAAGATCTCTTGAAAGTGTTTGTTTTGTGCTTATGTGAACAAACAAGCCAGAGGAGTATGTGGTCAGCGTGATGAGGAGGATTTGAAGAGAAAAGCCAAAATGAGTGTAGGCGTGATCAAAGCTTTAGGCTAAACATGCTCACTGAAAGCACTTTCCCAGTGTTTATGGGAAAATGCATTTAGGACCCTGTGTTAACAGGAAAAGTGGGCAGTCCAGAGCCAGGTCAAATCTGTCCTTATGCTAAATAAGAATCTGGAAGTGAAGCCACCATTACGCCTTGGCTTTTCTCAATTCATTTTTAAATGCATGTCACTGAAAAATTGTAGATTTTTTAAACTATGGACTTGATTGGGTTGTTGTTTTTTTTTTCCCATTTGTCTTCTTATTAGTGCATAGGGATTGAGCAAGAAGGGAAAGCATTTGGAGGTTCCCTTCTGAAAGCAGTGCCTGGCTGAGCTCAGATGTCACAAGTATTTTTTACAGGGAAACAGCAATTATTTATTTCACTGTGAATTGGAAGAAACAGCACCTCAGCAATGTGATTCTTAGTCATCATGTTTTGTAAGAGCATTTTTATAGGGCTTTTGTAACAACTCTGTCTATATCCAAAACTCAAATCTAGTGTTACTCTCTTTTTTGCTGGTGAGCGGGTCAATGTGGTGATGAGTTGACTTTTCTCCTTCAAGGAAATGATTACTTTTAATTTTTCCCCCCTTACTTGATGCCTTTAAAACAATGTTCTTCCTATCTCTATTGGGCAGACAGGGTGTCAAAATTAGGGCTGAACACTTTCCTCTCAGCACCACCCAACATCTGAGCATGGAGCTATTTGATATGAACAAGGTTACAACGTTTCCAGAGCAGAGTCATCGACTTATTTTGCAATGAGGCAAAGCTTCCTTTGGGGCTGGTTTTCTCCAGGGCAATGAACCTCTGGAAAGCATCTTCATTAATGATGCAGTCAGGAGGATTTCGTACATTACCCTCTTCGCCACCTCCCAAGATCTTCAGCAGATCAGTTTATGTACTAGAGGCAAAAAGGTTTAGGGAAAGATTACAGTCTTGAGAAAAAAATTCTGAGTGCAGCAGCCAGGGCAATAGTCTTTCCCTTTTCCACCACTTGAGATGCTGAATGGTTTTAAAACAGTTTTGTGCAACTTAGAGTCTGATGTTTGGAAGAACTAGTGCTCTGTGCTGCTGGTCTGGGCCTGTGCAGGAGGGGGTAGAGGAAAGATATGGTGACACGGCTCCTGTCTTGTCTTCCTGCTGCTTTGCCAGCAGAACTCATTGAGTAAAAAGTATCCCACAAATTATACTTTCCATTTATTGAATATGTTCCCTCCACCATTTAACCCATCAGAATATACCACCTTGGGAGCAGCAGGAATTTTTCCTCTCCTCAGAAAGATGTATAAAATCTCTGTTGTATTGGGGATCTTTTGCTATTACAGAAAGCAATGTTGGGTGATGCAACTGTTTAGCATTCACTGTGCTCAAGAAATTCTGATGGTATACTTTGGGACAGAATTTAGTAGGGAACTTATTCAAATTTCTGTCTGGGAAGTCTTGCTCAGCATCTCTTTGAGGGTCCTGTAACTCTACAGCCCCATGTGGAAGAGTGATCGCATGAGCACACCTTCCCCTCTAGAGCTGAAACCTGCTTTGATTCTGCTTTCTTTTCTCAAAGACCACAGGAGAGCAGCTCCCTGCAGCTCCTGTGTTTCACCCCTCTGATATCACTCCTCTGAATGTCCCTGTCTGTGGGTGACACCTCCCTATGACGGAGATGTGACATCACTGACCACTTCCCCTGGTGTTGAGGCTTCCCAGCCCCATGGACCTCTCTGGCTGCACAGGAGCTTCCTTGGGGTGGTTTCCCCTGCTGTTACACAAGATGGGATAACTCTAAGGTCCACTGCAGAATCTCAGGAAATGCACTGTTGGAAAAAACTCTGCCCTGGCTTGGGGCCTTCCTGACCCAGAAGGCCTTCCCATCCCTAATTATTGCAATTCTGCTACTGGCATGCTCTAAATTAAATAGCCCAGGGGAAGTTGTGCAAAGCCTGTTGCCATTCTCTGGGGCTGCTAATTAAGGCATCCCTCCTCTTCGTCATGAAGCTGCAGGACAGATATTAATGGAGGAAAAATACATCCTTACTAGAGTTATGTATGCTTTTCCACATACTTTCTTTTGCACTAAGAAATGCAAATTTAGGCCAATCAAAACTTTGGACTCATTTTAAATTCCCTACATTGTTCCATATAAACAGAAAATAAAGTATTAAGAGACTATTTCTTTTTTAATGCCAAAAATATCTCAGGCAGCTTTTTTTCTCTGATAATATTCAATAGCTAAAACTGCACTCTACAGCAGTGTCCCTTTTTTGTGATCTAGTAAATTCTGTGTAGGCAAACCTTTTTTGCTCATTGTAAGATTATGGCCCAGCTGCTGTTTTGAGCAAAGTATTGTAACATAAACACACAAATCTGTCTCTTCTGCAATTGTGAAAAATCTTTGTTGCCATTTGTGCAAAATAATTGCACAAAATCCTTCTGCCCTGCAGTGTGTGGTAAACACACTAACCCCATTGTCTCAAAGGGGAATGCACAAATAATCATAAACAGAGAGTCTTTCTTTGAACCTGAGTAAGAAGTCTGAAAATGCAGTCAATAATTCAGATAGAGCCAAATATTCATAAGGAAGAAAAAAATAAAGCTGAGCTCTAGGAATCTATCTTTATGGTAGGCAAAGCTTTTTTTGGGAATAGAAACTCTTCAAATAAAAATCCTTCACTTCCACCCTCCTTCAACCAAAAAACATTCTCTGAACCTATATGTCTGGGTACAGACATTATCTAATTTCCATCATTATGTGGAACAAATGAGACAATTACGTGTTTCTTGTCAGGCAGAGGGAGCAGAATTACAGGGAAGAATTGTGAGGAAAGAAGAATTTGAGAAAGTGTTGCTAACATGGATGAATTCCACTAAACCTGTGGAGTGCAACAGCAGTCCTGCTGTGCCAGGTGAAAGTGTTCATTGTAATGCAGCAAACCTTCAGCAGGTGTATGAGTGGGAAAACTCCCGCTGCTGGTTGATGTCTCCTGCACCTGAGCATCTGACTTGATTTAATTGATCAGGCTGTGATAATGTATTAGTAATTTGCTCCCTAGGATATTATCAAAGCTATTTAATTCTGCACCTGATCTGTGAGAGCTCCCCAGATAATGGCTGGCTCATTTTAACACTGCTTGCCAGGGCAGGGTTTGCAGGCTTCATCAAAATATAGAAAAGACACTTGCAGTGTCTGCTTCTGTTCACTTATCTCTTCTGTGGTGTGATGGACAAAGGGAGACAGGGCTTGACCCATGGGGGATTATTGCAGGGGCCCAGGTTGCTGTGAAGAAGTGTCTGATCCACCTGGGATGGAGCTGCTCTGTGGTCAGCTCCAGCCATACTGGGGGGCAAAGCTTTGGGACCAGCTCACCCCACTGACACCATGGTGCAGCTGAGGGCTGCTAAACTCATCCTGGGCCACTGGTCCCATGCAAAGGATGAGCACATCCTGTGGATCTTGAGGTTTTCTGCTGCATGACTTGAATTGTTTATCAGAACAGTAAAGGCCAGTTTGAGATCAGAGACTTTATTTTTTCCTAGAATTCCAACCCTAAAAGTGATTCAACTCTGAAACAAAAATTTACTTTTCCTGTGTATTGAGTTAGCGTTAGAAAAGTCTCTACAAAGGTAGGCTGAGAGTGTGCCTATACATATGTGGCCACCTACCTCTCCACATTCTGTTTTCCACTGAATTTATCTATGTCCATCTCTTATAGTTATTTTTCCTGCCTCTCTTCCCACTCAATCCTATTTTTAATTAATGTGTGGCTTAGACAATGAGATGTAGTACAAAATCAGTGAAATAAAGAGGATTTTCCCTTACTATTTTATAGTGATCATTAGTTGTGCTGCAGTTACATTTTTCTTTTCATTTTGAGGAGCAGTTCTTCATTATAACTTTTTTGTGTGTGTGTGAAAAGGATGACAGTCTCCTTGGTTACTTTCCTCAGAAGGCTCATATGAGAAACTCACATGGAAAATCTAAGCAAATGATAATTCCAAGTTCATCCATATTTATACTTTGATTTTTTTAAAAAGAGACTTTTAATATATTAGAAAGCAAAGGTTTACAGGATTTGTGCTGGCTGGGAATTTAGATGTTGTACAACTCCATTCCTAGAAAAAAAAACTGTTTAGCTTGAACTCGTAACATCTGAGTCTTTACAGTGGTCTTTTTTGCCTCCTCAAGCTCCTTTCTTAGGGAAGGTTTCCATTCTTCAACAGTATCAGCTCTTTTAAATTAATTTTGCTCCTTATTTGTTTGATGGCCCTTAGAGGAATGTCTGATATGCTTACATTTCTAATGTTACCTGTGATTTCTTCAAAGCCACTTCATTTTTCTGAAAAAATGATGGTTTTTAACTGATTCTATAGGAAAATTCTCTATGGAATATGATTTTTTTCAAAGACATTACAGAAGTGCAGAAACTGTACCTCCTATCATTCTTAATTGGCTTTTGAGACTGTTAATTCAGAATTTTGGATGGAGTGGAGGCTGATCCTCTGGAAATCTAGAGATTACCTCTTTGCTTCTTGTTGCTGTAAGTTTTTTTTTTGGTGTTTTTTTTTTTTTTTGGTGCCATCTGTCTTGGTGTCTTGGGACAGTTGTTCTTCAGGTTGCCAAAGGCATCTGGCTCCCTTTTGTTTTCCTCCTTTCCCATGAACTCCGCAATATTTGCGTGGCATGCTACTTAAACTCTTCAGGCATGATTGCCACTTTGTATTTAGATGTGAATGCATTTGTGTTCTTTATCAGCCAACCAGATTTGGTTTATTTTTCCAGCCTCTCCTCTGGGGCAGGGGATGGCTGGAAGGGAGGGCAAGGGAACATTTGTGTTCTGCAGGGCAGGAAACAGGAGGCAGGTGCCAGCTCAGCCTCTGTAGATGTGACCAGGGAGGGATGTTCACTCCTTTTCTCATGGAGCACTTGGACATCTGGGGATAGGAGAAAATATAAGATGAAAAGTGTAATAGAAATGCTGATCACCATATTAGGTACTACTTTATCATCAGTGATGTTGAGGGTGATGTTTACCTTCCGCTGAAAGTTCTGCTTAGCATGTTTTCCCAGGGGCTGGAAAATAATTGCAGATTTGACTACTTACCTACAATACAAGTACATTAATCTAAATCTGAAGCCTTAAAGTCCTTGCAGCTAAAATGCAGAATGTCTGGCTGATCTTCAGTTTCTTGCTATGAGATTTGGACTAGTTTGTGTGTTAAACAGAGTTTTAGATCACAGCAGTTCTCTGCCATACATGGATTCCTAGTTCTGGCATCAGTAATCCCAGTGGTTTGCTTTCTAATGTAGTTATTGGTTGTCAGCATTTAATACTTTGGTTGTTACCTGCTGCTCTAAGAATGTCTTGTCTATCCCAACTGGATTTGGTACAACAATGGGTAAAATGCTGTACCTACCCATTGAGAAGTCATTGCTAATTGCTGTGTCAAGATTACTTAAGGTAATTCTCACCTGCTTTTAAAAAAGTATTTCTGTTTCTCAGCCTCCCTTTAACTGTTAGGAAAGACAACTTCTGACTTGATAATATTACAACATTCAACTGAAAAAAAGCTTTGGTCCTCACTGATATTTAGGCATTACCTTGGATTCCATTTATCCATTCCATTTATCATCTCCCCCACCCTCCAAAAATATTTGATGGTCCAAAGTCTCCCTTTGGCATGAGCCTTGCTGAGAGAATCCATACAGAAAGCTTTTATGCCTCGTGATCTGGCCACAAAGGCTGTAGACTTTCCAGTCTGCTCTGCTTCCAGCTATATTCTGGCAATATATTTTGGTAATTACTAACACAATACTGTGTTTTCCAGGATTTGTAGCACTGGTTGGGCTGTCAGAACCTCCTGACTGCCAAACAACAGACCTACCAATGATATCAGGTGAACAGGGACAGTGCAGAGCCTTCTGTTTTAGAAGGCTCTTTAGGAATGTGAAAGGTGCCAGAGTTTGCTGTAGTCAGAAGAAATGTCTCTTGAATTCCAGGAGGATTTAATTAGGATACAGCTGAAGAAAGAAGAGACCCCTAAAGGAATTTGGTTTCAGGGTCCTACATGCTTAGGATGCAATTTCCTCTTGGTTTTTGATTATGAGGGTGCCTTCAGCTAGATCAGGTTCTCAGAGCTCTGCCCAGCCTTGCTTCCCCCAACCCTTGTTTCCAGGGGTGGGACATCTGCAGCTTCTCTTGGCAGACTGTTCCAGTCTCACCATCCTCACAGTGAAGAATTTCTTCCTAATATCTCATCTAAACCCCACTGTTGTGTCAGTCTGCAGCCTTTCCCCCCTGTTCCATCACTCCATGCCCTTGTAAAAAGCCCCTTTCTGTCTCTCTTAATGTCTTTTAGGAACTGGAAGGTGCTCTAATGTCTCCCCAGAGTCTTTCCTTCTCCCAGCTGAACATCTCTAGCTCTCTCAGCCTGTCCTTGTAGGAGAAGTCTTCAGCCTCCTGAAGGTCTCAGATGAAAATAAAGTGTTCTCCAAGTAGGAGTACCTGGAGCAGGAATCCCCACACAACTCCATTCTGTGTTTAGGAAGCATAAGACAAGCATGCAAACATTTTAAAAGTCTATGGTTTTCATGTCTCTGAAGTGGCTCTAGTAAATTTTGGTGTGTCAGAACTGTTAAAGGCTCTTACCTCAGTTATCAGGCTGATAGTAACCTAGGTTTGGTTTATTTGATCAGGACATGGTTCAGAGATTCCTGGTGCAGGAGATAACCCAAACTGACTTGCAAGTCTGCCAGCAAAACAAATGTTTTTTCTCTATCCTTTCCCCACTCCTCTGCCCATACCCTCCTTATTCAAACTGAGAGGAGCTTTAGCTGTGGATCTCTGGATCTCCTCACACCAGTCACCTTCCACGGCAGGAGCGCTCCTTGGGGACAAGCTCACCCGGGCAGGCTTTGTATCAGCTCTCATGGGCTTGTTGATCCTTGCCAGCTTTCATCTGGTTGGATGTGAGCAGACCAGGTACTCAGCTGATACGGAGGAACTAATCCCCAGCTCACTTCCTCCACTTGGATTTCTCCCTGTTTTTGAGTAGTGTTTTTCTGAAGCATCTTAAACTTTTGGGTAGTGGGTATTTCAACTGCCAAATAGATAACACACTTCAAAACTGAATGCTTGCCAGATTAACAGGTTTCTGGCAGATTTTCTACTGGTCTTGTTAGCTCTTGCTGACGAGTTGAATAAAAGATTGGGATTAACAGGAAAGGAGCACCCATGCTTAGTACAGGCAGTGACCTTGAGATGCGTTTTACTTCACATGACATTAAACATCTGAAACATCTGGACACCTGTCTGACCTTGGTCCTACTGAAAGCCCAAGAGAAAAAAACCCACCAAAATGAGAATTTCAACTGCCTGGACCTGACAATAGGCACCAAACTTTGCCCCAGAATTCCTGTAGGAGCTGTATCTCCTTAAAGAGCATTTTGTTTTATTTTTTCTGGTCACCAACAAGCAACCCTAAATATGATTGGGTTATTTCACATTCATGGTGATAATTCCTAGTACAACATGTCCCAAAATACTTTCTGTAGCTTGGAAGCTCTGCTTTTAGGGTCTGATCCAATACTCACTGAAGTCAATAAGTTTCCCTATTGATTTCAGTTGACTTTGGATTAGATCCTTGTTTAGGGGCTATAAATACATCACTGGAGGGGAAAATCCCATCCCAGACTTTTTGATAGAAGAAAACTGGGGGGGAAAAAAAGTCTTTCTCACTCTCTTGTGTTTTGGTCAAACAAAATCTGTCAAGCTCTGTTGCATTTCCTAATCTTCACTGTTCTGACAGACTTCAAGCCAGCAGAAAGACAAGCTTAAAATTATGGAAATTAAGTGCAATTTTTTATTATGCTGTCTGAGATGTTTTCAATAAAGTGGAGAGAGAGATCACTTTGCCAGATTGGTGTCCTGGTGTTCCAAAGGTTTTGGCTAGTTAGCAGACTTCCAGTAAAAATGCATGTTGCTCTTCAGACCTCTTGTGGGTGATCCACACCTCTCTTGGAGCCTCCTCTTATTGTCTTGTGGCTTCAGATGGAAGAGAGCCTAAATTACTTTGGACCTGTGCTGAGAGTTCTCAGTATTATTAATAGCATACTGAGTGAACTTGCTGTGTAAAATGCTCCGATTGCCCCTCCTGCCTTTCATATAGCAGGCACTTAAAACTGAATTATATTGGGGAAGACATGGCTTGATGAACCAGCCTCACACAGAGCCAAAAAGTTAGGTGAGTCTCTGGGAGAGCAAGGCATTTCTGTGAGGAATAAAGAGCATGTGCTGTTCCTGAGCTGTGGCAATCAGGCTGAAGCCCCTTTCAAACTGACATCCAACATGCATTGGAATAATGCTGCACACTACTGTCCACAGGATTCTCACTCCTTTTTTCCTGGAGAAAGGGACTTCTCTATGTTTTGAGTTCAGCCTCCATAAGATGGCTTTTTCTGGGGTTCTATCCATTCAGTTTTTGTATTTTTATGATATAGAAATTAATCACCATCAGCTTTGCAACCAGGGAATTATTTCTATCACTTTTTGGTGCTATTGTAGAAGTAATAGGTCAAAATACCTGCTAGACAGGTATTTTAAGCATTCATAACACACATGCTAATTGTGTCTGTATTTAGTTCTTCTGATAAACATTATTATCAGTATATCAAATTTCTGGAGTTTTATGGATGCAACCCATAATCATGTGATTTTTGATACATGGCTTAAAAAGGGGAAGGTGAAAGCCGAGGAATGTAACAGTTGGAATTAAAAAGGAGCACAAAACAGAAACATGGACATTCCTCTGTCTAACTGCCATGTTGGATGGATTTAAAACAGAATTTTCCACCATTATCTGCGGAAAAGAATCTGCAATACAATAATACTTCTGGCACCACCTTTCACAAATAAGGCAACTACATTCACTTTGTAGGCATTTAAAATTCTGCAATAAGATACTTGTTGCAATAAGGCACACTTCAGAGACTGCAGCTGACTTCAGAGACATCTCACTGAGGTCTGGGAAGCAGCCAGGATCACTGGAAAACATTTGAGAAGAAAGCTGTGCTAGTATGACTTGTTAAAAAGCCCTGGACAGCCAAAACAAAATGCTCAGCCCAGTGCTGCTCTCCCCATCCATGCCCAGAGGTTCAGCCAGGACCTGGAAAGGTTTCCAGGGGTCCACCTGGACTCCAGGGATCTCAGCACAAGCTCAGCTCCTTCATGTGGGGGGCTGGATCTGATTTTGGGCAGTGTTTGTAGCCTTTGGGGTCAGTGATAGTGTGGTGGAAGGAAAGCTGATTCTGTGTGTTTTGATACATCCCTGAGTTCCTGGGGTCATCCCTGTGCAGGCGTGGAGAGACACAGAACATCAGTTTAACTAGGAGGACCCAAAGCAACTGGAACTTAAGGCACTGCCAAAAATCCCTTTCTGTGCATTTTCAAGCTACAGAATAGAGTGATTTGAAAGATGACCTGAGGACCATCTCATTTGAACCCCCACTGCCATGGACAGGGACACCTCCCACGAGGCCAGCTTGCTCAGAGCTCCACTAGCCTGGCATTGAACACTTCCAGGGATCCAAGGGTGGCCACAGCTACTCTGGGCAACCTGTGCCAGGGCCTTAGCACCCTACAGGGAAGAATTTCTTCCTAATATCTAATCTACATGCCCTCTGTGTTTGATCCCATTCCCCTTGACCCATCACTACAGATCCTGATGAAGGGTCCCTCTCCAGCTCCCTGGCAGGACCCCATGAGGTCCTGGAAGGTGCTGTGAAGTTTGTACACAACCTTCTCTTCCCCAGGCTGAAGAGCCCCGGCTTCCTCAACCTGTTTTCTGCTAACCAGGCGTGAGAAAAAGTGAGGGTTAATTGCAGCTTCAGATCTAGAGATGATGTATTTCGCCAAAAGCTGGAGAGCAGCACGAGTACAAAGGCACATTGACACATGGGGGCTTGGTGACATCACAGACCCGTGTGACATCAGCAGGGCTTCAGAGTGAATTGCCACCTTTGTCTGCATGGCAGCAGCACTGCCCTGAGTGCAGGGCTTTGTGTGAGAGAATGCTCTGCTGGCAGCCTGCAGTGAGAATGGGGACTTAACCTGGCCTCAGCCAGCGCTTGCCTTGCTGGGCTTGGGGTTGGTCACCGAGTCTGTGGAAGGTACAGGTAGCATTTTATTGGGCTCAAGTGGGATATTCAGGGGTCTGTACAGAGAAGTTCTGGGGCTCACAGGTCCTTTTCAGCTCTACTGGAATTCACTTATAGTGCTGCATGGAAGTACTGAGTTATTCACTACCTCTTAATTATTAATTTTTGATAATACGTAAAATAGATGTTAAGAGACCACTTTAATTGTTCATGGGGAGGTAAAAGAAAATCCTTTAAGGTAAAGTATTCCAAGAGAAGTGAATCATCATCAATCACCCTATAATCTGCCCAGCACTCAGAGAACAGCAAGTGCATAGCAGAAGAGAAATACTTTAGCACTTCACAAAATCTGGAATGCATTCAAAACATAGGAGAAAATGATGGCAGTGCAAACAAAATACAAATAGTGCTTTGAATTACTTCTTGCTGCTTCTTTACGGACACCTTCAAGGGTCTCCCTCTTACTGTTTTCTTTTCCTGTAAGGCTCATGTTTCATATAATTCAAACAAATTCAGTGTATTGTGATTCCAGGAAATTGAGTCATGAACATGCTTACAGATATTCAGCCCCTCATGTAAAAAACTTTAACCTCTCCTAAAAGAATTTTTCATTAATCAGGAACTAGTATGAAACTATGTAGTTACCGGAGACAAACATCAAACATTTAAAGATTAAGGTCTTTATTTGCAGATTAATCAGCAGCCACATCAAAATAATGATGCTATTACCACAACTACTACTATTAATTGATGTATAGATCACTTTGCACATCTCAAGGTGCTTTGAAATACAGCTGTAAAAATGACACAAAGCCACAAAGGCATAATAACATGTAATTAGGATACAGAGTAAGTCCAAGAGTTGTTAGGACAGTTCTAAGGAAAATAACTGTTGTTTTAGGAATTACCTTCTGTCAGTGATGGGGCAATGGGAGCTGAATTTGCTCCAGCTCTCTTCTTTTTCTGCTGCTGACTGGCAATATTAGTCTTGGAGTCTTCCTGTCAGAAAGTTGAAAAGGACAAGAATCAAAGCATCTGAGATTAATTCCTGTGCATTTTCACATTTCACAGTTGGAGGCCTGGTTTTTGACAGCCCTTTCCCTGAACTTAGGTAACTAATTTCCATTGCTCAAGGTCACAGGAGGTGTATCCTGTACTTTGGGATTAGTGTGCAATATCAGCTCTTTTTATGTTCGAAGCCTCTGTTTTCAAAGCATGGGATCTATTTATCTTTCTTTTCTTATGTTTACTTCCTGTTGTGGCAGGGTTTATAAAATGCAAGAACTAGTGTGGAGTTTTTTCTCTTAATTGTCTATGAAAGTATTGGGTACTTTGATTTTTCTTGTTTCATCAGAAGTTCACTTTTATTAAAACCTCCCAACTGTCTTGAGTTTGCTGCTTGTTGGTTATTTTTTTTTCTTCTGAAGAACACCACAAGAGCATGGTGAGGTTTGCAGCAATATCTTCATAAAAGAGCTCTTCCCAATACCTTTCTAAGGTACCTTATGATACTCCTTTGCACCTGCATATCACATCTTTCTCACCCTATTCTTCCGTTGGATATTCTAAGATTAATTCTGATCGCTGTAAAAATGTCAGGGCTCCGTGTCAGCACTGAGATGATGTTATTGAGATGATGTAGTGGGAGTTTGGCTGGAGTTATCTGTGTCCCCAGGCTGCGTTTTGTGCAGCTCTGCTCGCTCTTTCCACAGCCCTGACCTCGTGTGCCAGCTGTTGAGGAGGTTGATCCTCTTCCCCTGTTCCCCTGCCCAGCCTAGCTGGGGAAAATTTCTGTTGGACCACCTTGGGAGAAAAAGTGCTGAGGACCAAGGTGGCTGGAGGGAAGAGCTAAGGCTCTGAGCTTTTAGATGCATTTCTGGGTTTTGGTTTGTTGTTTTAGTTTTTTTCTTGCCTTTGTTTTATTTTAATGAATCTTATAATTCTAATCTTGGCTGTTGAATCTGAATATTTCCAGTGGAATAGGAGAAGAATTAGGGTATTAGGGTTCAAGATCATCTGTGCTGGCAAAGCCAAACTTCAAATACTGTGAAATTCTATCATGAGCTGTCTTGGACCCAAGTCCAGAACTGGAATTTGCATACAGATTTCCAGCAAGAGAAGAAGAATAATGTGCACCAGTGGTTGAAATTGAGACAATTCATCAAAGCAAAAATAATACTTATTCTGCAATAGCTCTTGCTTAATCTGAGCATCACTATCTTTGAACTGGCAGTGTACCTTAGGAATGGAATGAAATCCTTAAGTAAATAAATACCATGGTAAACTTCTTTCTGGTAAAAATACAAAGGGTTTTTTTTTATTTTATTTTTTTAATCTCTGTAATCACAGTTACATGAACTTAAAATTTAAATAACAGACGCTGGTGTATGGGAGTAATTCATCAGACAACTGAAGAATAAATTTTCTTTAGTTTATAAAATTCATAGTGTATGCACTCAAAGCTCAAATAAAATTGGGACAGAGTAGTGTGATGGAGTAGCTCATCAGGCCCATAACCATCCCCATAAATAAAAAAAAGGGGAGCATAAATGATGGAATTTGAGCTATTCTTTTCAGACAATGTGACTTCATGCATTTTGGGAAGGGTCATAACCATGGTAAATGCCAAAATAGAATGTAAGAGTCTTTTTAAAGTGCTGATGTAGCAATGAATTTACTTCTTTAAAATGGAAAAAAAAAATCAAATTTTTTTTAAATCCATTAATTCCGAGTACTGTATAAAGGCAAAACTGATTCTTGGTAACTGTGTTTGAGAAAGTGCAGACATGGCAAAATCCAGAGAAGGTTATCATCTCCCGCACTACATTCTTCCAAGCTGGTTAAAAAAATGCTGAGGTAATAAAGGTTTATGATTCAAGTCAGAGACATGACAGCAAATGTGATTGCAAAATGCCCCTGCTCTGGGATGTGCTGATTCTCTATGAACAGACTCAGTATATCTGTCATAGGTATCTGCTCAGGCAACAGTGCCAAGGACAGGTCTGAAACACTTGGAAATCCATGAAAAACTTCCTATCTGCTCTCTTGAGTCTTAGCCCAGCAGGCTGAGGTTTCATCTGTATTTTATGGGCTTACTTTTGCAACCCCTATGGAAGGGCTGCAGTTAGAGGCTCAAATGAACTCGTCAAATAATTGCCAATGATGTTCACAGAACCACAAAATCAACTAGGCTGGAAAAGACCTCCTTTTGAGGGTGTTGATGCGGCCCCTGAGGTCCCCATGTGAGCTGGTGCTCTTTTGTGGTGGGGAAGAGGTCAAGCCTTGTAGTCACCCAGGTATAAGTCTGGATGTTCTATATGTGCCAGAAAATAAGATTGAAATGAGGGTTTGAATTGTATTAGAAATCATCTCATCATTCCATGATGACTGTTCTTGATTTTATTCAATAATTAATTTTTCTATAGAGGGCAAATAAACCTTTCAGAAATAAACCTTTTACTTCATTGAAGAAGTAAATCCCTCTTTTTTTTTTTTAAGTTCTGTAGGTTCTGTAAAAGGTCAAGTGAAAAATCTGATGATTGATTAGAACTAAACCTGTTTGCCTTTAAGCCTTTGCTGAAGGGTTTGAGATCATTCATGTAGCAGAATGATAATTTTTAAATGTAAATGTAGAGTTGACCATAAAGGTACATGCCAGGGTTTCTGGAAGAAAGCGAGACTTGAGTAAAATCACTTTTTTTTACTGAGAATGTGGTGGTTTTGAGAGATATTTAGATAAGAATCTATCAAGGCAAACACAGCATTCTTGCTTAATTCTGTAACATTGTCAATTATAAAAATAAATTGAGAAGAAATTAATTTTGACATATCTAGAAATGTTTTTGACAGCTTGTAAGAGATGTTTTCTACTGCTTTATGTATTTAATTTACTTTTTGGGTTTCCTTGCAAAATTTAAATGCTACCATAGTACTCTGCATTATCCTGTCATTTTCCTGGTCAATTTTATTCCCTTCTTCCTCTTAGGGATTCTAACTGAAATATTCTGATGTCAAATAACTGATAAAACACATTGGAATAATTGACTCTAGACTGGTATTTTCTAGAACTATGCAGAAAGAGGTTTTGGACTTCATATTTTTGGGATAACTTCCTTTTTTTTCCAAAAGCTTATATCCTCATCATTCTCTGATCACTGTATTTTCTGCTAGCTGTAAAGAGAAAACATGTCTGAATTTCTCTTGGTATCATTATGTGTCTAGAACTAGAATCAGATGTTGTGCTTTCACTCCGAACTCATACACAATAACCTTGCAACATAATACTGCACCCCTTTTATATCAAGATGTCAAGTCCCTCTCTATTTTTACTTTCACCTATATGAAAATGTCATCAGGGCTAAAACTGAGCTGTTTTTCACACCCTGTGCCCTATAAAACACAGAAACATTACACTCATTAAATTTTACAGAAGGAATTGTGCTTTCTTATTTCCAAGGCAAGGAACATTTTGTGGAGTGGTTTTGGTGGCTGAAGGGCAGCAGCAGTTTGAGGACTAACACCCCATTCTTGCCTTACTAAATTAGGGGTATTCCACTTGTTTTGAGTTAGAACTTTGTTTTGCATTTCAAGAGAGCCTTGGAGAATACTTGACTGGAGGAACAGAGAGAATGTACATGTATGTATGCCTTGAAAGATAAAACATGTGGATCATAATGAAACTAGAATTTTTACTGTGTAAATAAGGGCAAGTTCAAATAATCAAGATTTAAGAAACTGGAAGAAAGTTTAAGAAACAAAGTTTAAGTTTAAGAAACTTTGTGAAGAATGAAGGAATATCGCTGCAGTGCTATGATACTTTGTTGGAATGCAGTTCTGTCAGCTTTTTGTGATGTGGAGTAGCAGGAAAGTTTGAATAGTTACTGCTTGCATGTTTCTGAACACACCATATTTTATTGTTATAATATAAAAATACCTGGTGATGTAAATATAATATCCATTTTAGTGTAAAACATATTGAAAAATTTTGCTCATTCTGAATGTTTCACTTATTCTGCTGTCATGTTTGAAAAATGTAATAAATACTATCGCCTAATCTCTGTAGGCATTTTCGGAATTGCAAGCAAAGATGGCAGCTCTGTGAAGTGTGTTATTTCCCATTAGAGGATAAGGAAGAGCAGAGTTGACCTGGACCCCAAATTATCCATTGTGCTCCCCCAGATTTTCCTTGGGGAAAGAAGCAGCAGCTCTGTCACTGTCATAGTCCTGACTTCTGTGCTCTGACTCCTGAATGTCCCGGACTTTGGGGTTTATTGCTGGCACTGTGGAGTCTGGATTTATTCCAACTCCAGGTACTAGAGGGTTGAGAATCTCTATTTGTAGTTATGACTTGAAAGAAAACCACTATTTTTCAAGGAAAATTGCAAAACAATTTAGATTAATTTAGTGTAGATGAATCTGAAAGGTCCAAAGCTTGAGAAGGGAATTATAATTCAGAACACCTGATTTCTGCAGTTGTCAGATGTTTGCTTGATTAATGCTGTTCCAGGTCTTCATTTCAACAATTCCAATTAGACCCTGACTTTTGCTAGAAAATGTAAATAGTCTTGTAGCATTAAAGACTTGGAACACCACCCTCTGGAGAGTTAAATGCCATCTAAATGTAGGAATTTAAGGATTAGGCATCTAGCCCAAATTAAATGTTGTGGCTTTCTTTCACAGAGAGGTGACCATCTCTGCAGCCTTTGGGTGACATCAGTTTTTCTCTCCTGAGCATGGAAGAGCCTGATTCTCCCTCTTGGACTGGGTGGTTAAGCTGTGGTGGGTGCGGGGAGCAGAAGGAGAGTCTCTGGCAGGTGGAGCTGATGCTGCAGTGAGCAGATCAGCAGATCAGTGCCCTGGGAGGTGGATCCCCATGCAGGAGGGGATGGGACACGCGGAGCAGGAGCTCCCTGCTCCTTGCCTGCTGCCCCAACACCCCTGAGCAGTGGCACTGGGACTGCTGCAGGTGGGAGCTCTTGGGGCAATGGCCGTGCTCAAGGCAGGACCTGGAATCTCTGCTCCTCCCTGGAGAAGTGGTTGGATTCATATCGTTCAATATAATGAGAAAACAGTATCCTAAAGCTCCTAAAATGCATCAACCACTGCATTTGGCTGTGAATCTGCTAATTTAAGAAAAGTGTTTCTAGGACTTTAAAAAGTTGCTATTAATACCTGATTCTTTAAAATTAACTCAGTGATGAGGGCATTTCTAAGAGTCATTAGAATCTATTGTACATAGGATCTGTTTGTTATTTTGTAACACTTTAAATTGCATATTACTGATCTGGGGGACTCTATTGGGTACCACTGTAATGTTTTACATTACCTCATCAACCGTGTTTTATATAGGTAAAGTATTATTTGCTCACAGCTAAATGCCAGGAGCTTGCTGACATGGCAACTGGAAAATATTACCCCTCTGTAGCTAGCAGAAGGAATTGTTGGCTTCCCCAGGCATCACTGGAAAAGATCTTACTGCTAGGGGAGTCAAAGTCTGAGGATCAGTGGGATTGGCTTGGGCAAGCCTAGGGGCCATCCTCAGTGGCTGTACATTGATGTTCTCTGGCTGAGGGGTTGTTCCAAAGGGTCTGTCCGTGTGACTGTGAGTGAAACACATGAGCAGGGTGCAGCTATTACTGCCAAGCTGGGGTGAGACACTGAACTTCATGAGGGGATGGCATATATTTGTCAGAAAATGTTATGTAACCATACATAATCTCTGCTTTCATGATGCGTGGAGATGCATTGTAAGACCATGCACATTTTGAATATACATGTACTGCTTTGAAGAACATTCCAGAGTTTTCTGAGACTGACTGAGAACTCTTTTTTAAAATCAGAGTACTGCATTGCAATTTCTAGAGATCCCCGTGCGTGAAAGCAGAAACGTGAGCTGGACATATGTCAACATAGAAAAATAACACGCCTGTGTTTTCAGTTCTCCAGTGTGGGCTTGGCCTGTGAGGATGATAAAAGTGCAGAAGGTAAAGGCCCATGTTAATGTCAGTGGGAGGAAGAACACCATCAGCTTAGGAACAATTCTCCTCCTCAGTCTGCCAGACAATGCTTGTGTAACCTTTTGTGGTTTTGTGCTCTCTCAGAGCCTAATGAGAGATTTAGTGAGAGTCCCTCTACTGATTCCAGGGATCCTTGGATCACTGCAGCTTCAAATAACACAAATTTATGCAGAGAGAGCAAGATTTGGTTTAAAAACTACACTCTGTTCTAACATTCAGTTGCTGGATTTAATGTCATTTAGTAACTTATTTATGCAAAATTCCAGACTGTCTGATAACACTCTTTTTTGGACCTGAAACTCTGAGAAGAAATAGGGATACAGAGAATACCAAGGCTTAGTTTCTTGCAGCAAAGGTATTCTAAAGCAAATAAGAACGTTTCTGCTTTGTAACTAACTGAATGATTCTATTGTAAATTTAGCTTTTGGATATTTATTTAAAAGGCTTCTGCTGCTTAAATGATTTTCAGTCTGTGCTGATGCATTGTTGCTTTATCTCCATAGTTTATACAGCTGTCAGGTACCTGTGGAGGGTCCCTTATAAATCAATTCCCCAGCAGTAATGTGCAACTGGCCTGAAGGGAGGCTCAGGTCACTTAATCTGAGAGGTGCAAAGAGGCATCTTATGTATTGTTTGGTTTTATTTATTTTTGTAAGACTTAAGACTACTTGAAGCTTTTGTGAAGTAAAAAGGGAGGTTTTAGCCTGAAGGAAATACTATGAACTGTCACTAAATCATTTTGCATTTCCTCAAAACATACCATTCTTTATTTTGAAGTTCTCCACTTTTACTCTGGTCACATGTCTTTCTCTCCCAGCTGCTGCAGTTGGGTCTGGGAGAAGAATCCTGACTAGGATTGTCTCAGGAAAGCACCATGTTTAAAGGAAGCACATGCAGAAAATCCTGAAGCAACACAATTTTTATAAGTGTCTGGGAAAAGGAGATTTGATCTCTTTATTTCCTAAATAACTTTGCAATGTGTGTCTGTCTATGCATGCACTTATGTACAAGTCAAAGGAATTGAAAGGAAAAAAGGTAGAAAGAACTGCTGGAAAATTAAGGGCTGACTTTTCAGCATTTGTTTTCCTTTTTATGATAGCATATTTTATTTTGTTTGGCACAGTATTTGCTCGAGAACTGCTGGCCAGAGGCAGCATTTGGCTGTAGTGGTGGTGTTTGTGTGTGTATGACCATTTTACAGATGGAAAAATGGAGGCACAGGAAGATAAGGACCAGCGCAGGGTTCTGTGGTGAATCACTCAGCCAAAATTAGGGCTTGCTTTCTTACTCTTAATACTACTTAGATCCATTTCATCCCCTCCTCTCAAACTCAGCAAGTTTTCAAATTGAGGAGTGATGGCCTAGGTTTAAAGAATGCAACCAGACTTTTGTATGACTTCTGGTTGGACTTGTCCAATGTGCTGTGGTTCCATGCTTGTGCAAGCTGTGTGTGTGTGTGAAAGAGCACAGGTGTGCTCAGCAACTGCTGCACAGCTCTGTGAGGTACTGGGAATCTTCCCATGGATTTTATGTATGTACCCTAGAGTCATACATAAAATTATTTCAGAGGGAGAACCACGATGTAAACACAAATCACTTCACATCTATGTGTCACAGGAACCTTAATGTACTACAAAATTGAATATCTATTGTTCAAACCTCTCAATGTTTTTCTTTTGTTTCTCTGGGTATTGTTTGTACTTTGGAGACCCTATATGTGGCTGAAGCATCACCAGTGACATGTGTGCCTTTTAGGAACTGAATCCATCAGAAGGCCACAACTTGTGTTAATTTGGCTTCATAAATGTCATCCTGATAAATAAAAAATACTGTAAAAATAGGAAAACATATGTACTAAACATTAGCATTAATTGACATCCAAATGCTAGAATCCATTCCCACACACTGTATGGAGGGTTTTATTATTATCACAGTTTTCTTTTAGGAGTACTAAATCCAGTGGCGATGAAAATCAGTTCCAAATTTTGTGTTATAAATGAATTCCCTTCCACTGGCAAAATAAGTTTCTGCTTTGTGGCAGGAGAGGGTTTAGCCCTTGATGTTAAAGTCCAATTGCCCTTTTGCCGTACTCTTTCGAATGGGACCAGCTCTTGTGATGTTGATATAGGAGAGCAAACTGGGCTGACCAGTGGCAGGTATAGGTAAGAAGAGAAATAAATGAGGTTTTCCATCCTTCAGCATGTTGCAAATACACACTACTCACTGTCCACCTTAATGACCTTTGTTCTTTGAGAAATTCTGTAGGTTTAGATTAAGAAACACATTTAAATACATGAGCATGTTTTGATAGGCACTAAATAACATGTGGTATTAGTTCTGCAATTTTTATTGTATGAATTGATCTAGCAAAATATCTGAACTGAGCTCTAAGTATGTGAAGTCAATTAAGCTGCACACAGACCGGCACTTGAGAGCACATGTGTTCTGGTAAATTAGAAACACAATTGGAGGTAAGAAAGCAGATCTGGAGTTTGAAGCAACTTTTTTTCTGACTAGTGTCACAAAGCATCCTTTTCCTTCCCTCCTTCTTTCTTGAGGTGCACTTGTACTTACTGCTCTCAATTTATTTTTTTTTTTAGCAAATTCTCAGGCACAAAGGAAGGGCCCACAGTGTGGGAGGGTACCTGCCTTGCAGCCCTGAATAGGTGAAGTCAGCAGGATTCAGTGGAGATGCTGGAGACTGACATCTTGCTGTTATTGTGCAGATCTTGGGCTTCCCTGCAGAGGCAGAGTGAAGATATTTTCAAATAACAGCTTCATAGAAAAAACACCATGAGTAAATTCAGAGCTGTTCATAAATGCCTGTTTTGGTCCCTGCTAGAAACAGTTTCCAAACTTTCCCAGTCAAGGTCTGTGTTTTTCAGCTGATTTGGTTTCTAGGTATTCCAAATACTCCAAAATATTACAGCAAACAAATTCTTTCTGACCTCTGGGGGAGGCGTAGGGATGATTAATTCCACAATGCCCTTTGGTAGTGAGTCAGCAGGTTTCTTACTCATTTGGTTTTCATACAGGTTTTTTTTTTTTTTTTTTTTTTTTTTAGAGAATGGGAATTTCCTCTTTTCTCTCTTCTCACACCTAGTGAGCAACCCCACAGCTGGGCAGGATCCTCTAAATACCTTGACCAGTCCTAAACCCCCTGTATTACATTCATCTGCTCCTAGCTGAGTTGCTTGGTCCTAAGGAATATATCAGAATGTCCAAACTCCAAGAAACTTCTCATGTGTTGAGTTCATTGCTGTCTTCATTTTTTTCTTCATCATCCCTTGAATTTAGAGGTCAACCAAGGAAAAAAGTCAATACTACTTTGTATGTGTTTAGTTTTTCCCTGAAGTAATAATTTTTCTATGGGCAGTTATTTCCATTCTCACTTTCTAGGCTCCAGGTCTTTATAGCTCCCTGTATATTATTTTCCTGAAGGGAATTAATAATCCTCTGTAATGCTCTTTGCTGAGGTAGTTGCTACTTTGAAAGAATTAGTGTGAATAGTGGACAGCCTTCAACCTTCATCAGGGGTTCTTCATGCATGCTCTGGAAGAAGCACTGACTGCAGGAGATGTGGTGGTACTTGCACTTACCTGCACAAATGAAATTTTCTGACGCTTGATAAATCATGGCTGAGGTGTCTGACAATGTTAAAAATGAAAATACTGTGTTTTCCCAAAAAAAAAGGAAAGAAATGTTGGCGCTGGATGCGCTCACTAGAATTCCTTTGTAAATTTGGGTTGATGTTCTTAATTTCCCACCAGCTGTAAAGCAAAATGGCAAATGAGACTAAAGATTGGGTTAGAAAATTTATGCTTTTTAGATTTGTCTTCAATGTGGTGATATAAATCCTTATTTTTCCCAAGGAGATGTTTGAATTCACATTTAATAGGAAAAGATTTTTATGTGATTGACAGATTTATTAAGCCATGTAACAGCTTTTTTAATGTGAACTATCACTTACCCCTCTTTCTGTATATATTTTTTAGCACAGGGTTGTCATAGTTATTGCTTTTACCCAAGTTAATTCATGTAAGGTTTTGTTAGTAAATTGGTTTTTTTCCCTTCACACTTGGACCCATTCAACAGTGCAAATGATGATGATTATTATCATTATTATTGCTTGACAATAAGCTACACACAGCCTAATTCTGGGAGAAATTCTACCCTATTTGAAACCTCCTCAAGTTCAGACTTTTCCATAGAGCAGGGTTTCTATATGCCCTAGATGATTTATAGATTTGTCTGGGGCTTGAACTTTTCATCAGAATTTGGGATTCCATCTGGATTCACTGTTAAAGGTGTCTCCACATACTTTTGAGGAGAGAAAGGAAAAGTCCCCTCCGTTTTGAGCTTCCTTGTTGCATTTTAAGTAAGACATAAATATTCAGATTAACAATGACTTTCTTCTCTGCCCACCACACTCCTGAACTGCTGTTTGGAAAGACATTCTACTGATTCTGTTACAGTCACAACTAGAAGTATGAGAAGTATGTTTATTAACACTAGATAGGTGTTAATAAACAACACAGTGGTGTCATTTATTAACACCTTTCTAGTTAGAAATGAGGAAAGAAAAAGGGAGAAATGGTGAAATGCTGAATTTCAGGGAAGGAAGATTTCTCTAGTGGTAGATACAATAAATGAGTTTCTTTAAGAGGAAAAAGAAGCCAAGAGACATGCATGCCTGATACCAGAGAACAGACAGTGTGCCTCACACACTGGAGAAACTGTTCCAGAACAATCCATCCATGGCAAAATATGACCCTTACAGTGTTACCAAGGTCACTGGAACCTACAGGGATTTGCTGAGGAAGGGGTTCACTGGGCAAATGAGATGTGTCTGGGGTGGGATGTTGTCCTGGGACCTGCTTTATGTGAGACTTCTGGAATTAAAAGTACAGGGGTGAATTTATAATTCATAGCTTTTCTTTGTTCTCTCTTGCAAAATCCTGCTGAATATCTATAGGAAATAGTAAAGCCGGGGGAAGAAGGAATTGTTACTTATGTACTGAATAAAAGCAGCATTGGGGGAATTATCCCCTCAGTAAAGTTAATTTCATATTAATTAAAACATTCGTAAATTTGCTTTGAAGATATTTGGATGAAGTAAAATCTAGAATTAATATAAGTCATGAAATCATTTCAGACAATGAAAGGAAAAATCTTAATTTTTATAAAAGAGAAAAGATCTTTTGATGGAAAACCTCATGATGGGAAGTCTGTTAGATTAGAAAATTTACATAGATGCACTTTTGCATGCAATATAGAGGATGCAGCTTAGCAGAAGAAAACAAACCTAACCCTTGCAGAGTGTATTGTAGTGAAGGTTGATCTAAGTAAGGATTTTTTGCCTCAGGCTTTCTAAGATTTGGTGCAAATTTGCTGAGTGACTCTTTGCTGTGACCTGCAGCCAGCACAAACCTATCAGAACATTGGAGAAGAACATGTCTATAACATAGGAGAAAACCCAGAATTCCATGGCAAAAGCAAGGAATCCAAAACAAAAGAAAACAAATGGAAAAAACTCAGCATCTGCAAAAAGCAGGATTTCACTCAAGGGAACTGTGTGAAAAGTGCATTATTATCTATTGTGAAAGTTGCCACAGGGATGGCTACACTGAATAATTAAAGCCTTGCAGTTTTAATCTACTTTAATTATTAAATATCTCTAGCTGCCTGTAATTCAGTGTAGACCCAGTAAGCGTTTGGGTGTATTTAGTCTATACTGGCACTTTGGTCAAGAGATAAAAGGTTGTCATCAGTTGTACAAATGTACAAAGTTGGATTTTTGGTGGTGCCTGTGTGGTTTTTCCAAGCTCTGGAATGGCAGAAAGTTTAGATTGACCTGATGTTTTTATTCAGGGTCCTGTGATGAGCGTCCCACCTTACTCCTCAGTGGAGGTATGCTGGTACCATAATGAGGATTTTAAAGCTGGCCTTTGGGTAGCAGAGTCAGGCCCAGCAGAGACAGGGTGGGAATTTGGGAAGTGCTTACCTTTCCTAGTGAACCATAAGTGGTAGCAGGGCTGTGTAGGGCAGTGAGCACCTCCAAGGAGTCACCAAGGATTCCTCTTTAAATCAACACCTTGCCCATGTGTGGGCATCGGCAGTGTGGGAAAGAGGGCTGGGATCTGGCTGGTGATAACTGGGGAATCCCTGTTATCAGGGAATGGCACCCACACACTCGGGGAGAAGTCATGTGGGCCAGGAAAGTTTTTTCCAGGATTTGGCCCGTAATTAGAATAAGGAATATTTTGGCATATTTTGCAACAGTTTGAGTATAAAGCACATGTCCATGTATTCAAATCCTAGGGAAATTTGAGTATTTTCTTCTGAGTAGCACTGGTATAAATACAAAATGTCTGCTCATTTCAATGAAGGGAGTTTTGGGTTTAAGTTAAAACTGAACCAGAAAATCTGAGCTATACTCCACTTTTTATTTTTCAAGGAAATTCCTTCTCAAAAAAGTAAAAAAAGAAGCCTTTTTGTAGTGGTGAAAATGCAAACTTCGGTTATTTTCCTTTGGGAGGTTGGGGCAATCATTGCCCATCAACCCTCTGTTATCACCAAGACCCACTGCTACATTCTTTTTAGACACTTCTACTTTTACAGAAGTTTCCTTGCTCTACTTTATCAGGAAAAGGTCTTGGCTTCAAACCAAGAGGGCCATTTGGATTTAAATTTTGACAGGTTTAAAAAGAAATCTCATTTTGAAATACATAAACTCATAAATAAAAGATGAAGTTGTATTTTGAGTAGCACTTTTCCTCCAGCTAAGGTGGAGGAGCTGGAGCAGTGTAATGAGCTGTGGCAATTCTGCAGCTTCAGGGGTGGAAATCACAAAATGTCTTGGAAGAGCTCAGCAATGGCATTAAAATCGGAAGGATTGGGAAGTGCTTGTGCACCACTGGACCAAGAGCTGATGTGAAATAGTGGTGTCATGAGGTAGCTGCCGAGTTATCTTGCCATTAAGAAAGGTTTTTGTGAGACATTGATATCAGCCCATTGATAAGGTACAAAATCAAAGCCATCTCCACCCTTTGCAACAGCAGCTCTGGCTCAGAGGCTTGAGAGAGGGCAGCAAGTGGAGGCTGGAGAGCTGAGAGGGAAAGGTGAGGTGCAGGCAGGATGAAATTTGATAAAAGAGGTGAGAGAAAATCATGTGAAGATTTTGTTCTGGCTTTTGGATGCCAGGGTTCACAGAGCTGAAATGTGTGAAGGCTCCCACTAGGAAATGAGTGTTTACACCTCCCTAGGCTCAGAAAACTGGACAGATAAGATGACTTCCTTTTGATGTGAAAGACTGAAATGAGAGTTGCTATTTTAGACAATGAGCAGCTGTTCTCTACAGTCCAAAAAGGGTGGGGAAGAAAACAAAAAGTCATAAGACGTGTTGAAGTTCCCCTCCAGGTCTTCTTCATGAATCATATAACATTTTCTCCTGATTTTTAAGCAAGGAAGATGAAGGAATATCACATTAACCTGGACAGCTTAACTGACACATGCATTTATTCATTTGAGGAGTTTATTTTTCATAATTTTGTATGCAAACAGGTTGGCATTGTTTTAATTCTGAGTGTTTTCTTTGCTAATCCGGGAGAGATTGATGCATGAAATGCAGAGCTTTCTAGCCAAGTGCTCTTAAAGGAAAGAACCATGGTCCATGAATATTAAATTTTAGGCAAGACTAAAGATACAAGATGCTGTTCAAACCCCAGCCAAATGGTTTCTCCACTCTGAACAACAGCTGTAAGCACAGTGTGGCTTCACTCACGCATTCAGGAGACTTAAATTACATGATTTATGCCTGTGAATTTTGGAGCCATGGCATTAATATCTACCTTTCCCTCCTCCTCAGCAAAATCCTACATTTTATCTTTGGAATTTTAAAATTATGACTTCCTAATAATGCATAGAATTCAAAGAACTAAATCTTGACCTTGCAGAGCGGTTGTCTCAAAAATAAATATGAAGACTGTGTCAAGTAAATGGTCTGTGAATGCACAGCCCTGTGTTCATTTTGCTCAGTGTCTAACCAGGAACATGGCTGGAAGTCTTCTCCTTTAGCTCATAGCTGTGACAGCCAGAGCTCTGTGTCTGCATGGGCTGCAGGCTAAGTGTCCAAGTACTGGTAGGAATAATTGCCCAGCTTTTTCTACTAGTTAAATATAGAACATTTTGGTAGTCTTTCAGATGAGGTCCCCATCAGGGTTACTGGGTGCTGCACTCTTAGTTTGGTGCTTGTTTTGGATCCAGACAGAAATTCCATCGTGTTGGTGTTTGCTTACCAAAAGAGTTTATGTGCATATTCTGTGCTCTGTTCCTCTTTCTTTTTGTGTTGGGAATTTTTGAATAATCAAATTTAATATCCAATTAAAGGGCATTTTGTGGCTCTTTTAAAGTTTCTCCTACGGTGCCCACTAGAAAAGGTATCGTTGGCTTTTCTAAATTGTTGAAATAAGGAATTCTAAATCCTTTCTATTATGGTTTATTAGGGTCTCTGTGGTTTTGGTTAATTGTCACAGTCTCGTTTACTGTAGGTGGAGGAATTTTAATGTATAGAGCAAGATGGTTTATTAAATCAAAAATATTTTATGGGAAGTTGCTATAAGCTGAAGGAAGTAGTGTAAAATGCACTCTTGGGGGCCCAGCTTTCTTAGTCTCATGTAAGAAACAAAGAAAGAAAATCTATAAACTAAGGATGGAAAACTCTGGGTCACAAACCAGGACTTCTCCTTCTCTTTCGGGTTGCTTGTGTACCAAAACTCCTAATATTTCATCATTGCCTACAATACTGAGCTGCAGCAGATCATCCCAGTGTGGTGCCTGCCCATTAAGGAATTGCCCTGTCTAATCCAAAGCAGAATTAAGCCCCAGTCAGCCAGAAAAACCCCAAAGGTTTGGTGAAAGCAGGCCTGGAGACTGGTGGTGGTGAATTCCCAGTGCCTGGGAGAAGGGTCTGGTGTGCCCTTGGATTACCCCAGAAGGACCTTGGCTGCAGTTTGCCATTCCAGGTTTCCAAATCTGCTGCTGATGATTGTTTTATTCATATTTTGGAGGGCAGCGGGGAAGGAAGGTAGAAAACTATTTACTTTTTTGTTTTCTTTACTTTTTGGTTTCCTGCTTAAATTAAGGCTGTCAGATGGCTTTAACTGAGAGTGGGGAAATCCCCACTGTAGGTGCACATGGTGCCACTTGACCCATTTTTCCTAATGGACTTGAAAGGGGGTTATGTTTGTTTTTAATGTATCCCTTCAGAATAAAGGAAAACTGAGGGGGTTTTGTGACAGCCTGATAATTGAAGTGCACTCTCCTTCAGCAGTGGCTTTTCAAGGGGAATGCAGGTGGGCCCTACATCTCCAGGCAAAGCAATCAGTCTTTTGTTTTATTTCTAAAGGACTAATTATTCCTGACTGCTTATGTTTTCCTATATCTTTCTCTCACATTTTTTTCTTCATTACTCTGTAGATATTTACAGAGCCTTCACTGCTGTCCTCTGTGAGCACCTCTGAGTGAGCCTTGAGTTTTATCCTGGAGACTTCCTCTGGAGTAATGAAAAATTACAAGAGATATGATTTCTTTAGGGCTGTATGGGAAATCTGTGCCCAACCTTGGAAGCCAGTGGTGTCCTCTGATCCCAGGCTAGAGCCTGCTGCAGTGAAGTATCTTTCTGTTCCACAGTATGTGCCATTTCTTCTTGATATTTTTCTGCTTGGTAGCTGATGTCATCTGCTTTTTTTCCTCCTCAGTTATGCTTCTAGCTTAGAAAATAATTGCAGGGAGCAAGAGATAAAAAGCTTCTGAGAATTCCCATGGATTCTCTTCTGCTTCAGACAAGTAAAGATCCCTCTGGCATCATTGGAATTTTCTTGCCTACTGGTATTGTGAAGTCCTGAGGACTGTGTACAAAGAAATAGAAAGGCTGCATTTTAGTAGTGGGAATTTTAACAGTACAGTCTGACTGGAGTCAGAGACACTATCTCATCTGGGGCCCAATCCTGCTGTCAGTACAACCCAGAGGGATAAGATCAAGCTTCGAGCTGGTGGTGCAGTGACAACAGCCTTCACACAAAACCTTTTGAAGGGACTCTTTGTGTTCAACAGGCCCTGGCAATTTGAGTCCCAGTTGTGAGTACAGAGGGAAGACAGAGCTGGTGAAGCTGCCAGGGTCTGTGATAAACCCAAGGACAGAACGTAGCAAGCTTTGCAGAAACCTCTGAAGTGCAGTAAAAAGGAAGGAAAAAGGATATAAATATGTTGAAGATGATGTTTCAGATAGGAATGGGGCACATTGTGTCCCTGACAAGGCACCTGAAAGGTTTGATCCTATAGCTCCAGTGAATTGAATCCCTGTGATCTGCCTGTGGGACCAGCCAAGATGGCATTTTTCACCCTCCTCTGGGTGAGACACTGCTGTAGGGGGACAGGACCACACAACTTTCCAGCAGGATGAGCTGAGTGGGGAAACAGAGCAGAACTGAGGGGGTTTATTCTCCTTACTCAGGTTTGAAGCTGGAATCAATCACTCTCTTTGTTCATTTCTTTGCATTTTTGTGTAGGTAGCTTCAAAAGCCTCTTCCCTATAGTGTAAATCAGATCTTCAGACTGCTGTAATGAAAACACTGAAATTTTTTCATGCACCTTGGAACAAAAAATATCTCGTTTACAAGTTGACTGCTTTGTGCTGGAAGGCCACATGTAAAATATTAACCCCCATGTTTGTTATCTGGGCTTTGCATTTTGCTTCCCTGTCATCTTGCAAACATCACTGATAAAATTCTGTAGCAAGCAGAGGGAGCATAACCCCGCATATCTCTAAAAAACAGCAAAAGAAAACACGGAGGCAATTCAAACATGCAAATGAATCCCTAATTACTTTGTTTGCAGACAGCCTTGAGTAGTAATATCCATTAAATAGGTTTGGGAATGCTGGGCCTATACAATCTACAGACACATCAGAGCAAGGACTTTGGCTGAAATCAGTCACACTGCAGGCAGGGCTCCAGCCATCTTCTGTAAATTGTAATCCTTTGTGCTAAGTTTTTATGTAAATTTTGCTTGAATTGTTAATCAAATAAGATACTCACCAGCTGCTGCTCTTCATGGTATAATCAGCAGCCTTTAAAGGGAATTCCATAAAAGAGAAAGGCCAAAAACTGTAATTATCTCATAGAAGCAGAATTTCTCTTGCATGAGAACAGATTATTTTTCCATTGAAAATGAATCCATTTGCAAACATAATGATTGTAATTCACATGAAGAAATTAATTTGCAGTTACATACTCAGCTGTACCTGTCACTACTGCCCTTTAATTCTGTTCCCAGGTCTCTAATGAGTCTGGTGATATATTTGAAGTGAAAAAAGGGTTCTCAGAAGAGATGGAAAATTTAAAATTAGCTCCAAGATATGGAGTATGGAGTTCCACTGAAACTTCCTCTGGTTCTCAGAAATAAGCAATTTACAATTGTAATGAAAATCCTAGGTGAAATTACATAACAGAGGAGTGGCAGGGACTTTTTTAGAAGGAACAAGGTTTTTCTGTTGTTTTGAGCACTGAATGTGTCTGTGAATGCACACATCTCATGTATAATATTCTGTCTACATGTCAAACACCATAATTACATAGACAGTAGTTGAATACTTTTGATTTGATCGTGTGCAGAGGGATAGTTGGGAACTGAAGAAATGGATCAAGGTGAATTTTGCTATCAATTCCTTCTGAGTGCGACCACACCTATACATTACTTAATAAAGATAAAATTGATATATTCTTGCATAGCTCAGGTTTCTATGCAGCTGCTATGTAAAACACAAACCTGATGAGAGAGCCCAAAATGCCAGTTGAGGTGAAACTAACTATATCTTGTCTGCAGAGGTTTTCTTCAAATTCAGTCTTCCTAGAGAGGTTCTTAAGCTCAGCAGTACTCTTCAGATCCTTCTCTGGATTGGTTTACCCCACATTACATGTGGCCAGACAACCCCCATGACAAATGGCAGAGCCCAGCTCTCACTTCAGCTGGGTTCAGCCCTGGAGCCCAACCCTTCTCTGGCAGTAAAGCTGCCAATCTGTCACCCTGAGGAAAGAATGGGGGAAATTGTCACATCCTTAATTTTCAGGTTCATCCTTTGCTGGTATTTTGAAGGGTTTTGGGGTTTTTTCCTCCCTTTGAAGTCAATTGTTCTACACCTCATGTCTGGTTTCTACTATTTGACCTCTGTACAATTTCCAAGGAAAAGGGACATGCTGGTGGGACACATCTGCACCTTGTTTGCCCTTTCCATACTTTATCTTTCTTACTCATGGTGACAATAATAGCATCTCAAAATGGCTTGGATTGGAGGGGACATTAAGGATCACCCAGTTCCACCTCCCCTGCCATGGGCAGGGACACCTTCCACTAGAGCAGTTTGCTGAGCCCCATCCAGCCTGGCCTGGAACACTTCCAGGGATGGGGCAGACTGTGACTGAAGGGTGATGGATGTTTTAACTTTCTGCAAAGAGACATAAGTAAGTTTTTTTTGGGGTTTTACAGCCTTATTTCATAATTGGAATTTATGAGTTTTCCGGGAAGATAATCTGGCATTGAGCAATGATTATCTTGGTCCTTGGTTAGAACTCTTGGACATTCTGATGATGAGTGAGTCTCATTTCTTTTTACATGCTGAAAAATTCATTCTCAGTTTTTAAAAAACTAAAATCTGAAAAAGAAACAAAGCAAACAACATACCCCTCACTCAAACCCCCAGATTTCTCCATATAGTAAGTTTTGTTTTCCTGGACTGTTTGTTTTGCAAATTTGTTTTCAAAATATGTATTATTGCTCAGGCTAAAAAACAAAAGAACAAGTGTTTTTGTGTTACAGAAAAATGTTTTCATCATGATTTTCAGCTTAACTAATGAGACGAAAAGCGGTAGTTCTCAAAATAAACATTTTAAAAAATGATTTTTTTTTTTTTAAAGGAAATATTTATCCCTAGTTGTCCATAGCTTTTTCTAGAGCACAGATGAATTTTGATGTAGTATGTCGGGAATGTAAAAAAACAGAGAATTTTGTGCTATTTTCTTGGGAGGAAAAAAAAAACAACCCAAAATCTAGCAGTGCAGCAATAATGGTATATTGTAAAAACATCTTGAAAATAATAAGTCACATGTACTCTACAATTTTTTTAAAGAAAATAATCCTTTTTTGATAAATTCTGTGAAGATTTTCATAGTTGTGACACAGTCTATAAGCCGCTTACACCAAATTTCTTGTCCTTGCTCTATGAGTCTTTAACCAGAGAGAGACAGGTTTTACATGGTTTTTCAAAAGACCTGGAAAGGTGTCATTGGAGGATGTTAGAAATTACAGTTTGTTACGGTATGGCTAGGATATGGCTAATTCTCTGAATATATGACCAGGAGAAATCTGTGCAGATAAATGTGAGTGAAATTTGCTGGCAAAGACTGTTTGCAGACAAACTTTTCAGCACCATTTTGCAAAAAAAAAATTAATCTATCTTAGAATTGTTTGCAGCAGTGGTAGTTTAATCCATTTTTCCTGCAAATTCTTTAGATAGAAATTTCTGTGAACCAGTCCTATCCATAAACATTTTCTCCTAACTTGATGAAGGAATGCATTTTAAAAATTCTATGAGCAATTAAAGCAGGAGGAATTTTTCTCTTCATTCTCGGAACCCCCTTATTGGTAATGTCAAAAGAGGTTTATTTTTCCTGAATCTAATGATTAACAATAAAGCATAGAAACAGCAAGTCCTACCTAAGGGGTCAACAATTAGTGAACTGCACATAGGTTTAGACAGATGGAAGCAGTTACAGCTCAACCATGGGGCAGGAGAAACTGAACTCAATGGCTGCACTTTCAAAATGACTGTGAGACATAAAATACTCCACCTATAAAATATGTAATAAAATATTTATGGAATTCCACAAGATCATTCAAATCTCAATATAAAAAGAAAACAAAAAAGGGTGTGGGAGGGGAAATAAAACCTGCCTCTTGCAAAACCTGCTGCTGATACCATGGAAGAGAGCTCCATTTTCCTTTTCATTTCCAGGAGGGAATGTGCTCTGAGTCACAGGGTGCTATAGGGCAAACCTCCTCATGGAACAAAGAGTGCTCCTGACACAAGTGAGAGCAGTTGCCAAGGAAAAAAGGCTACACAAAGACTCACCTGGTTCCATTGTGTAGGAGAATGTTGAAGCAATCTTTATGCATTAACTTGCTATCAAAAAAATATGAAGTCTAAAAAAGAAGAAGGTCTTAAAGCCTGTGGAAATGTAACCAGTGAGCTAACACTGAGTAATCCTCCTGCCTCTGCCAAACTAAGCATTTCCTATCTGATAGATTAAATTCTAAAGATAAATGTTGAACATCAAGTGCAGCAGCCTATAAATATCAGGCACTGATTTGAAAAAAACCACTCAATTATTTGTTCATACCTTCAAAGGGGTGTTTTCCAAAGTGTTCTAGGAACACCAGTCCCTTCCCTAACGCTGAAATCTGTAATGATAAATTATCTTTCCTCTTGCACACACAAAATGAGCTTTAATTCTGTTCATGGGACACAGATTGCATGCTGTGCAGGTTGTTGCTAAAGGTGTATGTTCCAGTGTCGCATTGATAAGCGTGTGCTGGATGTGAGCTGGCGTGCTCAGGAGGAAAAGCCTGCAGGATCAGGATGCCTAGTGCAGGAATCATTGGGTGGCTGTCTTGTAGTTTTCTGAGAAGTTCAACATCACTCTTAACCAAGAACATTAGTAAGAGTAACAAAGGTGAGTCTGAAGGAGTGGCCAACGGGAATTGCTCCCTTGCAGGTTATGGCATGATCCTGCTTGGTGTTAACCCTCTCTGTGTGTCCAAGCGTGGGATAAGCTATAAGGTGATGACAGCTGGAATATGATCCCAGGGAAATGCTTCTGCCCATCTCCCTCAAGACTTGTGGTGAGATTTAAACCTGAAGAGAAGCTTGTGTGGAGGGCTCATAGTGGCCTTCCAGTATTTGAAGGGGTCCTATAAGGAAGCTGGAGAAGGACTCTTCATTCAGGAACTGAAGTGACAGGACAAGAGGGCAGCCCTGGGCCATGGCACAACCTGAGAGTAGGTTTAGCATAGATGTTAGTGAGAAAAGCTTTGCTCTGAGGGGAGGGAAGCACTGGCATAGGGTGTCCAGACAATCTGTAGTTGCCCCATGCCTGGAAGTGCTGAAGGGTCAGGCAGAGAACAACCATTGCTTGGCCTAGTGGAAGGTGTCCCTGCCCACAGCAGAGGGACTGTAAGCAGATGATCCTTAAGGTCCCTTCCAGCCAAACCATTCTATGAGCCTAACTTTAACAAGAATTTGGAATGGAATCTTGATGGTCAAATAAAACTATCACAGAATTGTCTCCTTAATTCTGGGACTTTACCTTGATTTTCAAATGCATTAGTGGCTCAAAATACAAGATGCTGAAACCCAGACTCCCAGGGTGTTTGGATACCTACTTCTGCTTTAAACAAAGAGGAGTGAACTTGACTCTGAGAATCTTGTTCTGGGTGTGCTCTGTCAGGGATTCCATTGAAAAGCTACGGATTGCCTTCAGCTCAGTAATGCCTTTCTATCAGAAGAAGCCGCTGGAATGGACAATAACTGAGGTAATAATTCCATGAGGTGTCCAGTTCTGTATGAAGCTTAGTTCTGTTTCCAAGGTCTTGTGCAGGCTGTGGCAGGGAATTCCCACTGTTTCTCTAGACAGATGGGTGACCACCAAATCCAGTGGTCTGGTTTTCAGCATGTCACGGCCACCAGCCTGTGCCCCAAGTGACTGCACTGACCTGAGCTGCACAGGGCTGCAGCCCAGTCAGCTCTAAGGTCCAGTCCCACAGTCAATGGGAGTGTTGTCTGTTTAAGGACTGCAGAATCTGGCCTGTCTCCAAGTTTTTACAGGTCAAATAACATAAGGGAATATTTTAGTCTGAACCACTTCCTGAATTCCCGATGAAGAATGTAGAGTCAAAATATAATGAATGGTGACTGCATTCTACTCTAAACAATAGCTGCTATTTACCAAACACTGTGTAGTGTGTAAATTAAATGTGAGATTTCCCCCCAGTCTTTTGACTTCTTAGAAACTTTTCCTTCTTAACACTTGGGATTTGGACTGACTACGGAATTTCCTAGAGATGCATATGGATACAGTAGTGAAGAATTTCAGAGATGTTATCCTTCCTTGCAAGGCAGATTTCTGCATGATTTGAATACTATACATACAGAGCATACACTGATATAACCTGTTCTGTTTTGCTCTGAATTAGTCTTCTAATTTAAAACAAACACTCCATCAAGCTTCATTGCATTTTTGTGCACACCCTTACAATAACTGCTTCCCCAGTAGATTCTTTCCTTAGCGAGAAAACAAATGGCCTGGGGAGACAGCACTTTGATTTGCGTGCCAGTCCATTACATCTCCATGGCATTGACCTCCTGTTTGCCAGCTTTAGTTACAGCACTGTAAACTGTGATACCCATTTTATGGAGGCAATGAGGGACTGCCCTAAGCACCTGACAAAGATTTGTGTGAGCCCTTCACTTAAAGATAATATCAAGACTGGAGATGCTCTAGTGGACTCTGAGATTTAGGTTAAACTATGTCTGATTAGTTTTCTGCAGAAATTTTTAACTGTTCTAGTCTTGTAGGTTGTATGAAAACAGGCAATATATTTTTAGATTTAACAGTGCATCACTTCACACTGGTGTAAATTTAAGAATTAGTGGAAATGACTACCCAAAGCTTTCACAGAATGAACAGGCAGAGCTTCAGGCCAGCTTTGCACAACTTATGAAAAAAAAGTCTACTTGCTTATTTACTGAATGTGTTTCAAAATATTACACAAAAGCACATAAGTGCCAGGCTAGCAGTTGCTTTATTTCATGAAGCGAATATCGATTGCGTTAATGGGGGACTCATGCACTTGAAGGTGAGCATGTGTTAAAGCACCTTGCCAAATCAGAAACAGTCGTTAATTTTAGCTGCCAAACTACTTTTGTGGTTTTGGACTGCAAATTGGAATACCCAAAGAGATCAGATATCAGTATCCCATGGGAAAAAATGAATACATAGGAATATCAATGTCTTCTTGGACTTAACACAGGGGAAAAAAATGGGCTGTAGATCCAACATCTTAGGTCACTGTAAAGTGCTTTGGAATAAAAAACATGTAGGAGACATGCTTTGCTGGTAATGGTGTAAAGCTGACGCCATAACATTAATGCAACAAATCCAATTCAATTAGTGTGAACTAATGTGGGATTTTAATATGGGGTTTATCCCTGGAAGTGTCAAGGGCAGGTTGGATGGGGCATTGAGCAATATGGTCTAGTGGGAGATGTCCCTGCCCATGGTAGGTGGGATGGAATGAAATGAGCTTTAAGGTCCTTCTGGCCCAAAACATTCCATGAGTCTGAGGTGAGTCAGTTAATATTCATTTTCCTCTTGATGTGTTTTCTCTTAGTAGTGATTAACTCATTTTACAAAGCCTTTAGGATTTACCATCAGGTCAGGAGGTGCAATGTTTTGCTAGAGAGGGCTGGAGCCTTCTGTTCAGTTTTTGCAATTGCCTCCTGGCAGTGCTGTGGACTGCGGTGTCTATAGCCATTATTCACTTCACCAATCCCAATGAATTTACTCGTGGTAAGAAATGCTCTGCACCCTCTGGAAATGTCCTGTGCTTATAGGGATCTTTAGGTGCTCTTTCAGAGATGCCAGGTGAGTGATGCAGCCGAGCTACCTGTGGTGGCAACTACCTGTGTTCCTGAAAAGCCATTCTTTGGACTTTAACACCAATATTTGTATCCAGGGTGTACAATTTCATTTATAAACCTAGTTTATGTGTGTGTGGTGCTACTTCCAGACTGCAGCACAAGTTTCTTCAGTGTAGTTTGGCTTTGAACTGTAACTTGATTTTTGGAAGGGTGGTTTCCAGTTGCAGTGTACAGTGTTAACAGACTACTGCATTATTGCTGAGCTGCTCAGAAAATATTTTAATATCTATATTAGAAGGTAAAATAGCAATTTAAAGGACAATTTTAATTGGAAAGTCAAAACCCGTGGCTATTTCTTTAGTTTGCAGCAAGTAAATGCATTTTTGGATAAGAAGTGCCAAAACCTGTAAAAGTTTGGAGGAAAAACACTTGAAGCAAAAAAGAGAAGCATAACAATAGCAAACACTTTTAAACAATAGCTTAATGATTTCTTTGGGACACAATCAGTCTCTTTCTGCAATGCATAACAAAAGAAATAATAAAAATATCAGTTTGAAAGCCCAATTTTCTGACACATGAAAGTTTGGTTTTTCTAAGCAGCTTAGTAATAACTGCAAATGCTATTAACCCCCAGACACTCCATAGGCAGTTTGGCCTGGATGGTGACTGGAGTAATTATACAGCAGCTATATGGGCATCCCAGGTTTGTGAAGCTGCCAAAATGCACTGCCAAGGAGACAAATTCCTCTCTCACCGTTATTGTGATCTTTCATCCTTTTTTCCTCAATGATGGAGAGGCAGGGCCTGAACATCTTCCTCAATCTTCTGTTTCAGGCCTTTTCAACTAAGTCAGGCTTTTATTAACACTTAACGTGATGGGAGAGGAGTGGTTTACTATTAAAATGGTGTCCAGGAAGTTTCTGTGCTTCCTTCTGGCAGCTTTGTTGAAAATGCATTCAGAATAAGAACGATGATAAATTCTGCTGAAAATCTAGCATTTTGATGGCAAATCCAGTGTTTCTTGAAAGATTGCATCTCCTTGACAGAGCATAATGGACCTTATGGACTTCGAGCGGGATTCTCAAGGTTGTTTCTCAGTACTTTTGGAAAAATTGGTTTGTAGGTAGATCTCATGTTGGATATTTTATGGTCAGATGGTAGCTTTTCCCTCGAGCTGTGTGTGCGAGTGCTCAGCAGACACAGCACCAGGGCAGGAGCGCAGGATGCTCTTGATAAGGGCACACATGGACCACATTGCTGCTTCCCTGGTGATCCACATCATCTGGGATGTGCAAAGAGAGCTCTTTCAATGTTTCCCTGCAGGTCTCGGTGTAGGCACCCAGAGATGTGTCAGGGAACTTTGAGGGACCATATTGATGCACATCCATTGGGCAGGCACAGATCCATGGTGGTTTGTCTGACACGAGGACATGGTAGAGGATTTGTCTGACATAGCTGTTATAAGGAACACATGAATGTAAACAGGAACATTATTCTTCTTTCATACAATTATTTTAATATATAGCCAGCTAAATATGTTATAAAATACCCAACTTTGACAGTTGTTTGTTTTCCTTTCCTCCTATTTGGCTTCATCTGCTTGTGCAGCTAATTCTTTGGGAAAGATTCTCCCCCACATTAAATTTTATAGGTCATTTGATGCAGACTTGCTACATCAGAGGCGTGTAACAACATGAAAAAACTGTTTTCTTATTTTGAGATATTTCTGTGCTTTGTTCTCATGTAGCGATTACAAACAGAGGTTTTATTACTTTATATTCCAAACAGTGTTTGGAATATAAAGTAATGTTTATATTCCAAACAGTGGCAGATCTATATTGGCATGGTCTCCATGCCAATTTTCTGTCTGCTGCGCTCATCTAACTTTTCTAAAGTGCCCATCAAACAATTATCCAAAGAGCAGAATATTCAATATATGCAACATTGCTTAAGATCTTTGATGCCTAATCAGCACAAGTAGCTCTAAACCATTTCTCTGATATTGCCTTCTAAGCTCCTAGCTTTTTGCAGCAATGGTTTCAATTAATCTGCAGTTATCCATTAACATGTCATGTGTCTCTGATTAAATGTAGGCTCGGCTTTTTTTCCTAATGACTGCAGTTCATTGTCCCATCAGTACACTTGGTGGATTGTGGAATGGGAGCAGGAACTGGAATAGGCAGGATTGCCAGAAACTGCCCTTGAATTCAGTGCAGTTAGATCAGGATTTGACTTGGGTTTTCCCCATCTTCTTGTGGACACCCAGAATCAGTGCTGGTGCCAGCTGCTGGCATAGCTGGGGGCACGAGGGACTGTAACCTGTGTCCTGCTGTCCCTCTGCTCTCTAGTCCATGGCACTGGTGCAAGCTAAAGCACTCAGGTGCTGGTAGTGCTCTGCTGGCTTTCCACAGTCCCACCACTACAGCAAAAAAAAAAAAAAAAAAATGACGACCAGACTTTCCTCAGTCACTGGGAAGGAAAAAACCTCACACCGGTTCAGCCCACTGCACCACATGAGTCATTAGAGTGTGTATTTCTACATGCCTTCAGGTGCTGGGACTTTGGAGTGTTTTGTAGAAAAGATATCTTTAATTAACTCAGATTTTCTGTCTGAGCCATCTTCAAATACTTGTAAAGGACCCTTGGAATGAAAAAGCAATGTTTCACACATCTCTGTTGGTCCTGCTGGTGACATGTTTGGAGGCCTTGTGTGGCTTTTTGGCATAACATTTCAAGTGTACTGCTCTGTCTTTAGGTTTCCTGAGGATTTTCATTAATGGTTTTCAAGCACTTTTTTGAGGGGGGATGCATTACAGAGATTCATGCTTTTCCACAGAAGCACAGAGATATTTAATTATTAGAGTAATAATAGCACTGTATTTCCTCTTCCACACAATGCCATTCAATAAAGGAAATGTCTCTCTTGGTCTGCTGGCATCAACACTAGTCCCTTCCTCTCTCTTTTACTCAAGAACATCACTGTTTTTGCACAAGACTCTTATTCTGTTGAAGCCTGACCTAAAACTTGTTACTGGAAAGTGATATCTCTTTGGACAGAGAGGTTTCCAGAGAGATGGACATAGTTATTTAAATACATATATTAAATGTCAGTTCCATTGCACATTACTAGATATAGGCAAAAATAATTGTCTTGATTCAAATGATACCCGGAGGTTGCCCTGTAACCTTTATGCTCCAGGCTGCTGTGATCACTGCTTTGTACTTCTCTGCCCCTAGATCCTTATGGGAATGCACCAATCATTTTTTTCTCAGCTGAATCACCCCCAAAACATCACCACCACCAAACTCCCCTCCCTGTAATCCCTACAACTCAGCTCTCCTTATTCTGTGTTGTCAAGATCTTTGAGCTTTATACTTAACACGCTGCTCTGTAGAATCAGAAATAATCTCAGTTTATATTCCAGCCTTTACCAGTTAGAAATGTGTCATGATGGGGGCAATTTTTCCTAGTAAGTGCACAAAGAGCAGTAATGTGCCTGTGTGGGTGTCTGCTCTAGAACAAATAAGGGTACAGAGACTGAAATGCCACTGGATGTTCACAAGAGGGATGCTCAATCAATCATTAAATCACATCTTGCTCCTCAGACCAGGAATAATTCCCGTCTCATACAAGTGGAAATTGAAGAAGATTAAATGACAAAAGCCATTCTGGGCACAGGTAATACACTGAATGTTCTGCTTTAAGGGTACAAAGTTCTGCCAGAGGACGAGACTTTTGGAAGTTTGCCCTGAATTACTCCTCTTCTCTTGCTATCCACTTTACTGTAGTCAGTGTCAGGCTTTAGATTCATTGAGTCTCTCTCATACAAATGGTGGCCAACACCAAGACAGCTTAGGTCCTTTGGCTGAATAGTCTATCTAAAATAAAATTCAGATTTAATTCTGTAATAAATGGCATCCACTCTTAGAACAGTAGGTGCGCCGAGAAACAGAGAATTGCGATTTGAGTTGCTGTCTGCTTTCCAGGACCTTGCCTCAGAAAAGAGGCAACAAATGGGTCTCAATAAATGGAGTTGAGATATAATTTCTGAACAGGGTCTTCAGGGTAGCCATATGTGTTTTATGTGAAACACATGAGAAGTGTTGTCATAGAAAGTCCAAATGGACGGTCCTTACACATAATATCCATTAGGAAAGGCATGTCTGGGAATAGCACCTTGATGTACTCTGCTGCACAGCAGCTGATTTTTATTTGAAAATTACCTTTTATACTGACTGGGGGTCTTTAGTTGCCTGGAAGTGTAAAACTGGTTCTTGGCTAGCTGTTTTGACATGTGGCAAAAATGAAGACTAATGCTTTATAATCTCCCTGGAATTTGAAATCTGGTTAACTGGAAGCCCTTAGTAGTTTCAGGTCCTTGGACGGCAGCCACTGCAGTTACATAAATGCAAAATATTATTGGAATAGGTAGTAGGTGTCCTTCCTTCCTTAGGAATTGCCCCACTTAAAACCTCAGTTCCTGTCCAGTCCCAAAAGTTCTTTTTAATCTTGTTTTTTAAGCTATGACTCAGTTCCCCTGCCTTCTCCTCTTCTAGGTTGAGCCCAAGGTTGTCCAATTCTTTTCCCTACATGGTCTGGAGCAGTGGATATGATGTATTCTTGTTTACAGTATGCTAAAGCAGAATATTTCTGAGATGTTTACAGGTACTTCCTGCCCCAGAGGAAGAATATAGGATTTCCATCCTCCCCAGCAGCAGTGCCTTGGCCTTACTGGAGCCAAGGAACTCAAGCTGTGTGATCTCTCCCTTCCTGTTTCTTTTACTTGACGCAACGTGGTGGAGTTGTTTGATGTCTAGAGCGAAGGATACAGAAACTCCAGCTTGCTACACTCACCACTTACTTCCTTTATGATGTTCCCTTCTAGGAAGTTGTGAGGATTAACCTTTTTTCTTTGCAAGTTAAATGAGGTCCAAGATACACTTGAAGTACTTAGCAGCTTCTCTTTCGTATCAGGAAAGCTGGACTCTTAAGGCTGCCTGTCTTCACTTTATGCAAGTTTGGGGGGGGTAGCTAAACATTTTCAAACACTCTTGAGTATCTTCCTTCAGGGAATTTTTCCCTTAACTCTCACAGGAGACTTGTAGGTGGAACTGGCAGCTTAAATACTCAGTTTGGAATTTCACCTCATATTTATTTTATGCTTAACATCTTTGCAGAAGAAGGTTTCTGTGTCCGTCATTTGTCCATTATTCTGTGTCCATTGTTTTTTGAGCCCTTCTCAGGCTCTAAATTATTCTGTGTACTGTAACTGTATGCTCTGGGTCCCTCTTTCTCTCTGTAGAGTTCCCCATACTGGTAAATATGGCATTTGACCGATCCTGCCCCACCCATCAAATCCTGTATCTCAGTCAAAGAGCCCAAGGATGCAAATAGCAGGATGTGGCTTTCTAAATACTGAGACTCTGTGTCAAATTGTTCCATGCTAATGGATAATATTTTCATTATCACTGCTGTAATCATTTGCCATCTGTGGCCATCGTCATCCTTGTGGCTGCCCAGCACCACTACTGCCTTAAAAGGAAGGTTCAAACTTCAGCTTTGAGCAAGAGGGTGGACATATGGAATTGAAGAGTCAGTGTAGGAGTTGACTTATGCATTTTTAATCCCATCCTGCAGCAGTGAAGTAATCAGTCCATGAAGTCCAGCCCCATTGTCTTCCTGGTGTTTGACATTCTTGTGCGGGTAACAAAGAGAGCAGCACAAAGCTCCAGATTTATCCCCATGCTCCTCCCCATGGAGCTGCACTGTTGCTGCCTTCAGGGTTAATACACCTCAGGGGAGCATCCTGAGTAGTATCCTATTAAACACGGGTAGTACCAAATGAATCACTGCTTCAGCAAAATCTCAGCTCGTGCTTTTGTATCCATACCTACATCAGCTTTAGAAATCAGATGCCTGGACTAGTACTGCCACAAAAAATACTGCCCATCCATGAGTTGTGGCTGTGTGGTATATAAACAGTGTATATAACTCAAGTCTGTGGAAGAAGGGTTGGTTTGTTGCACCCCTGCGATGTGGCGCTTGCATGACACATCAACTTTTTTTATTGTAAGAATGATGCATTAAGCTGACCTGTTTCTTTGAGTGACTGCCTCAGCCATGCCTTACCTTGTGGTAAATTTGGGTCAAACCTTTGATAGTGTTTCCATTATAGTTAAGGAGTCCAAATAGGGCCTAAAACATTGTGCTGCATGTTTTCTGATTGTTTTTTATCTCAAGTGTAAAATAGATTGCTTTGACATTTCCAGAAAGTCTTTCTAAAGCCAGACAGAAAAATAATACAGAATATTTGATTCTGGTTTTTGGAAAGAGATCTAAATGTGTGAGCTTGAATACTTATATGGGTGTGATTTTGGTTCAGATTCTTTTGGCACTAATACTGAAATATTTGGATTGTTCTACTTAGAACATTCTAAAGGACGCATCCTTTTCTTCAAGTTGGAGTGCTTAATGCCTTTTTTTTGTTTTCATGGATCTGACCAAGCTAGTTCATGTTCCTTCTGGATACTAAAGGTGATGTTTAGAACACATTTGAAGGCTACTAGGAAGAAGTTGATGGTGATTACACCTGATGTAAAGAAAATAGTAAGGTCTGTAGCCCTGTATTAGTTTTCCTTTACTGTATTGCTCTCGACTCCATATTGTAAGTTGTTCAACCCACTTCCAGATTTTATTTCCATCAACTTCCTTAATGGCTTGTATGGTGTTTGCATAGGGGTGCCAGGAAGATGGATAACTTGGAACTAATTTGGAAGCTATTTTTTTGACTGAGACTTAAATCATGCCTATTAGTGCAGCCCAACTTCCCTGTATGGTGGTAACAAAGCATCCTTGGTAGGCACGGGTTGAGGTCATAGGATTTTGTTGCTGTTAGAAAAAGGTATCTTTAGCAAACTCTTTTCAGTGTTTCAGTTGGGAGAATTCAGCTGAATTTTGCAACAGGACTTAAGTGAATGCTGATGTTCTGTTTGGACTTAGCTCTGGCACATTTGCCATTTTGGAAACCTAGAGGAAAAAACACCATTGACAGTGCACAAGCCTTGGCATGGGTCATGCAGAATAAAAGGTGAAGAAGAAAAGGAAATCACAGTTGTGAGGGTTTTCCAATGTGAAAGGAAAAGGAAGGTCCATTTCAGGGTCTAAGGCCAACTACAGGATCCTTTTTGGGTGTTGTAGAGTAGTGTAGGTGTGATGGCACTCAGAGCAACATGGTGTCTTGTACAGATAAACAGAGAGCTTTAAATGCTCCTAAATATACTGGGTCTGTGTTGAGTGTGCTGAGGGCCTGTGTGCAAGAATTTTTGGTGATTCTGATGAAAATAGAGTGTCACCACAGCTTAGGTGAAGAGCCATAGCCACAATGAGAGAGTATTACCTGTTAGCAAAAAATATTGGCTTTTCTGGCTTTCTTCCTCATCACCATTGGAATGTGGCCTGGCTCGGGGACACTCAACACCACTCCACCAGATATGGTCCATGGGTAGAGAAAGATGTCTGATAAAGGAGAGGCACATGAAGGCATTGGAAACAGCCCCTGTGCAAGGGGACCTTGGGATGTAATGAGATAGGACAGGTTTCTGTAATAGGCAAATTAAACACGTTCTGGATTAACCAAATACCTGCAATAGTGTTTGCTTGATACAATATCAACAAAAAGTATAATTCCCTTATCTGATAGATATTTTCTCTGTTTTCACATGCTTTGTGGCTAGAAAGCACTTCGGGATGGCTTCTGTGGCAAGATTTCATTGCTGCAGCAATGGCTAAAAAATCAGCTTTCTATCACTTAATTGCAAAATACATTACAAAAATCTTTAATTTAATATTTTCTCTGTTTTCACATGCTTTGTGGCTAGAAAGCACTTCGGGATGGCTTCTGTGGCAAGATTTCATTGCTGCAGCAATGGCTAAAAAATCAGCTTTCTATCACTTAATTGCAAAATACATTACAAAAATCTTTAATTCTTCAATTAAAACTGGAGACTTTTTATGCTGTTGTTCCCATTAGTTCCTTACAAAGGGGGTGAGGTCTTGGTAATGTAATTCTCCATCTGTTTCTTACATGTGAATGCAGTTGTTTCAAAATCCATAATGTGCGAGACCTGCTTTACATTCTGCTCACAAATGCCTGAGTAATGCTATAAAAATGATGTGGAAAAAAATCAAGCTTCTTTTCATGCTGATGCACTATAAGTCAAACATTTGGATAGATTCTGAGGTCAGAAAGGATCGTTATGGTGCCAGACCTACAGGCCACAACGTTTCACCTAGTGATTTCCATATGAAGCCGAAGAACTAGGAAATACTTAAAGGAAAATCCGCTCTAGTCTTGAGATGTGCCAATGCAGTTCCTCTAAGAGGGGTCTCTGGAGTGTGTTTTCATAAAAAATAAGAAACAGGGAGCTTTTCATGTGAATCTAACAATAACAAATTTAATAAATAATTGTTAGGTTTATTTTGTGCTATGTAATAATATGGTGACAAAAAATAGGACAGGAAAAAAAAGCTTTAAATTCAGAAAGCTCCAAGCTTCAAAATATTGATATAAATCCATATCACAACTGTCATGGTTTGACGTGTCAAACCACAACAACCAACTTGAAATAAGAATGAAGAGTGACTGGGAGCGATCAGCACTTTCTTTGTCAAGGTAGAAATGGCTCTGAAGTAATGAGAGAACTGATACATGATTAAAAAAATTGAAAGAGATTCAACCCCTGTTTAAGCAACATATCCTGGATTCAGACAGGTGTATGTTTTCAGAAACGTTATCTCCTGTCCAGTGGCAATACTCTCAAGTGTGATCAGTAATTTTCAAGCATGATTTTTCAAGACATTCAGATTCTATGGCTCGTAAATGTACAGATGGATTTCCATTCTCTTAAAATTCACCGCCAGCTTTGTCCTGAAGTGAGGCTCTTATCACAGTTAGCTTCATTTGAAGACTAAGTCTTTGATTTTGTACTGCCTTGAGGGATTTCTGTGATTCCCTGGCTTGATAGTTGATATTGATAGACACAAATGCAGTTGCAGTGTGTCATAGATGTCCAGATTCTGTTCACATATGTTTGAGTCTTTTTGGATAATAGGTCTATAATTTACCATTTATTTAAAGAATAAAGACTGAATTGGAAATTGGTGTTAGTAGAAGCTTAGAGCAAGAGGTATAATCCAAAATGCTAATGATGATAGAACTCCATATTTCCTACAAAATTCAGCTGAAGAGATGACAAAAGACAAATTGCTTCCTAAAAACACCCAGATTTTCTCCCTTGGAGGATATACACATTTCAAAAGAAACTTGGGCAATGTTAGACTTTGTACAATCTCTACTGATCCATAAAAGATGCAATGAGGCTTTTGGATGGAGAAGCACTCAAACTTCTGTTTCGATTTCTGTGTGGTAGATGTTGTCTCCACTGAAGTGACTCTAAAATTACTCTTCAAGCGCTTTATCTGGAAGTTTTATGGCCAAATGTACCCAGCTTCTAACTTTCTGCAGAGTCAATGTAGCAGGACAATTTGACATTCCTAGAAAAGAATGGCATTCCTGGCATTCCTCTGAGAGCCCACTCGGGATAACTTCCTGCTGCTCTTTGACAGAGCGATCTAATTGCAGGTCATGGCTCTGGATTCTGCTCTGTTCACTTCCCATCCTTACCCATCTTGGACAAAAGCAGAGACTGGCCTTTCCCTAGGATGTTTCTGACTAACAGAACTTTTAAAAGAGATGCCAGAAGTCTGCAGTGTGCCAGTGGTTATATTGGTGCGCAGTAGCTGGGAGAGGCTTTTTGGATGGTTCTAACTCAGCCACACAGGACTGGTCACTGCGCAGGGTAACTCTGAATGAGTCCTGCAGGAACTTTCCATCTTTGCTTCTGCTAAACAAATTGTCCCTCTTCTGTCCTGAAGGACACGGTCCTTTCTTTGGGGACAACTATGAATCTTATTAAGCTCATTGCTGTAATAATTTCTGGTGGAGCCTACAGGCTAAACATAAGTTGCCTAAATATATGTTGTGTAATTACACCTTGTGTTAAGAAAGAAAGGAATAAGACTTTTTTTCTCCCCTCCCCATTTTAAATGTCTAAACATGAAATGCTGTGATGCATTTTTGGACTTCCTAGGAAGTTGTTGGGTATTTTTTCCCTCTTTGCTTAGAGAGCTCCCTTATGTCCTAGGGCAGGTTTTGGAGTGTAGATGTCTTTTTATTAATAAAGAGGTTTCCCTCTCTTAGGCTTCCTGGGAATCGCAAGGCATTTTCTCATGAATTTTTGTGCCATGACATCTGGCAACATAAAAAAAAAAAAATATATATATATATAAAACCAGCTATGTGTTCCTTGGCTTCACCCACCATGGCTGGTTGCCATATTCGTTTGTTGGCTTGAAGAGCTGCTTGAAGGACTTGACAAGATCATAGAAATCCCCTTTCTGTCATGCTTCCTCTGGGAGAAAGTTCTTTCAAGGCTAAACCCCTCAGAATATTCCAGAATGGAGGAATTCTTTCTAAGATCTACCCTTTTAAATAGAGCTCACTGTCTTTTCTTGGGAAGGAAAAGTGACAGTCCCCTAATATCTCCATCATTGTAAATACATGTGATACAAGCCTTTTTTAATAGCTGGACTAACCCTGTTAGTTTTTTTAATTCTTCTTGCTCTAATTGCCAGGAAACCTTTTACAGCTCTGTAAGAGTCAAGCACTAGGGTTTTCCCAAGCAGAGTTGTGCCAGGACATTTAGACCCTAATTCCCCCCACATTACGCAACTGTTAATTGGGAAAGATCAGCAGCAGACAGCTCACTATGGGACATTCAATCCCCACTTCTTGTAGCAGCACGTATAATCTTTGGGAGATGGTTCATGGACTCTCTGCTTGCAATACTTGGCAGCTCCCAAGCAGCTGCTGGGCTGGGAAGAAGTCTTGCTGATTGTCAACCTCAAGGGTTTAAGCAAATATGCCTGAAACATCTATTTGTGGAAAGAAAAACTCCCGACATTCTTGCAGCACCAAGTCCTGGGAACAAGCAGGGATTTCAGAGATCTATACCAGCATGACCCTGTGCATCACAGGGTGTTTCTGCAGTTTGTGTCAGGCAGAAAGACTAAATCTGTGGGTTTTGTGTACTGTAGTCACCAAAAGATCCTTGTTGGGGTGACTGTGGCTGTAGGATTGAAAGCATCAAGAGAATAATCTGAGAGAAACAGAGAGCTGAGAGGGGAGTTCATCAGTGCCTGCCAGTATCTGCAGGGAGATGCCAGGGGATGGACCCAGGCTCTACCCTGTGGTGCCGAGCAGTAGGACAAGGGCAGGGGGCCCAAACTGAGGCACAGTGAGGAAGAACTGCTTTACTGTGCAGGGACTGAGTGCAGGAACAGATCACCCAGAGTGGAGTGGAGTCTCCCTCCCTGGAGACATTCCTGACCCATCTGGACAACCCATGTGCTCTGGCATGACCCAGCTTAAGCAAGGAGGTGGGACCAGATACCCCACCCTGTGATTCCTTCCAAACTGACCCATTCTGTGCCAGAAAACTCCTCACTGGCAAGCTGCAGGAATAACAGGTTATGCTGGTACTACAGATGTAGAGGAAAAGGAAACAGAACAAGACCAACAATGCCAATTTTCCCAGTGAATCAGGTTTGATAGGTCACTGTTTGATCTAGACTAATGTAAAAGTGAAGCTTGGTTATTCTGCAACCAAGTGAACCTTCAGTGTCCTCTGAGATGAGATCCTGGCTCCAATCTTCAGCTTTGTGGATGGCCTAGACCAGTAGGTTACTGGAATAACAGAAAGCATGTAAAATGAGAAGTCGTCCAGAAAATGTGCATGTGTTTTGGGATTAATTCTCTCCCAGTTTTGCTTCAGCTCTTCAGGTTTGCACATCCATCAGCATCCAGTCCTACATCTCCTGTCCTTTGATACTTTCAGAGTTTTTGCAATATTGTCACAGCAGCTGGTAGTAATAGTATTGTGAAACCTCCTCACACCAACCCCTGCACAGCCCTAATGCCCCTGTTCTCACTGGAGGGATCATCTACATGATTCCATCCATGGGAGAGTGGAATCAGACTCCCTAATGTGTGGGAAATTCTAAATATCTTTATTTTACTTTCCCTTTATTTAGCAGTGATGTAAAATATAAATAGGAATCAGGTCCGCAGTAACCACCTGAAAGTTAATAAAAAAGATATTTTTCTAAATTGTGGTCTTATTTGTCTGTCTTGCTACAAATGGAGGTCTTGAGAGCTAGTTAACATCTATTTAATTACTTGCTTCTAAGGTTCAAATAACTAAGTGAAGTCAAAGAAAAAAAAAAAGAAGGAAAATTAATAATAATAATAAATCTTTCCATGTCTTGCTAATTGAAAAGAAAAAAAAAATACCCAAGGAGACCCAAGCCTGATGGATCCAGCTTCAAAACCAGTTTCTGATGTGACACAACCTTTCCCAAGGACATTTAGGTCTGTTGCTGCTAATAGCATCAAAACTGTTACAATGGATTTAAGGGCATAAACTGTTGTTGCTAGAGAAATAGCAGTAGGCAAGTAATTGCACAACTTTCTTAGGGGAATGGAAAGCATTGCAAGATACAGATGTAAGTCATTCTTCCTAACTGCAATAGTCCGTGTTTAAAACAGATTTTGGACTTAAAATTCATCAGTCTTCTGTAATAAAATGAGAGTGGGCTTTGGTATTGAGAGCCTAAGCTATTCTTTAGGCTTCACTGACAGAAACCAAATGAAAACCAGGCAAAAACTCCTCGCTAAACGTGAGTCCATCTGGGGCTGGGAGGTAACAAGAATAGTCTACATCATGGGGAAAAGCTGAAGGCCAGCCAGGACATCAATAGGTAGATCATGTTTCCACAGCAAATTTGAGTCATCAAAACCCTTTCCTCTCCCAGGGGAAAGATTGGACAACAGTATGGCCACTTGCTCTTCTTTGGAATTATGACTGTAAGCCCTGGGGATCGACACATATCTGATAGACAGGAGGGAAGTCTCTGCATATCAGCATGAGCCTACTTCCACCTCATTATTCCCTCAGAATGGGTGTTTCCATCCAGGCAATTACTTGAGATCTTTTGACTGAAATGTGGGCACACAGGTCTTTCTTCCCAAGCTTATGTTACATTTCCAGGACACTCTTTATAAGCATGGTCTGGAATTTGTTATCCATAAATGCAGGATAAAATTGTGCAAAATTTTTTTCATGTTGACCTTGATCTTTTTTCCCCTCTGTTACCCTTGATTGCCTGTTGGTTGTCTTCCATTACTCTTGTTGAAATGACAGAAGAAGAGGGAACAGCTATTAACATTGATATGTGAAGTAAAGGTCAGGTTGCAGAGGATGAGGAGGTGGGAGGGAGGCAATGGTGTTGGAAGGCAGCAAAAAGGATATTATTTTGGCACAGTGTATAATGCATTTATGGCTCTTGTCTCCCTCATACTTATGAGGCCTGAAATTTGTTAGGATTCCATTTCTAAGGCTAATGAGATTCTTCACAATTGAAAGATCGGGAAAGAAAGAAAATCGTCTTCATAAAATCAGGGTAGAAGCCAAATGGTTTTGGGGGCAGCATAGGGTGGAATGTGGCTGCCTCTCAGCATTTTGTCACAGTTTTTCTCCTCTGGAATATCTTACACCTTCCTCTGAAGGGCTTGTGCTGGTTGTTGTCTGATCATGACAGACACATCACTGGTCCAGTCTGGGTTCCTGTAATTGTCTGTTTATTTAGGGCTTGGTTTCAGTTGCAGTGATTTGGAGCAGAGCTGTTATTTTGGTTTCAGAATTAAAGATTCTGAATAAATTAATTTGATCTGTCTGCTTTCTGCTTGATTTTTTCTGTTGGACTGCCCATCACTAGGCAGGGGAATGGATGGAAAGCAGGGGAATGGCAACACCTACATTATTCCCTATCCTGGAGAGGGAGCCCCTTTTCCATTGGCAACTTTACACCAAGGGGCCAATTTATCAAGGAAAGGAGAGGATTCTGGTTCACTCTCACACACAGAACTCACTTTACTACATGCAGAGCCTACACCCTTCCAGGAAACCATTGTGGAACCTGGAACTGTCCTAAGCAAACCAGGAGACCTGGTCATATTGAACTCTAATACTGAATTTTTCCACTGTAACTCCATTCCACTCTGACTTGCCAAAAGTTTCAATCACTGGCTTCTTGTTTTCATGCTTTTATTCTGCAGTGCTCTTGACTGCAGTAAAGAGTAATTAAAAATATATATGAATATAAAAGAGCAGAGGATTATAAACCAGGGTAATATTTGTTCAAAAATTGCATATGTCAAGGGATTTGAAACCATTTTACAGCCATTAGTGAACTCTGCCTGACAATGAATTGATAGGGTCGGAAATCATTATTTTAAAGATCTACTGCAGTGGTTAGCTGCTGGATGAAAATAAATATCCCTTTATTTCTTGGTAAAGGCAGACAAATAAATCTATTATACATACAGGGTATTTTAAAATCTCTCTGCCTAGTAGCCGGTCAGAGGTCAAAATCAGGTTTCCTATCTGCTAGTGCTTGGTCAAAGACGTGTACAGGGTGTTAATTTAGCTCAAAGATGTCTGGGTAAATCTATAGGAAGGAAGTTTGCAGACAGGAAGGAGGGGTGTGGATGGGAAAGGCTTGCCCTGTGCTGGGCTGCATTGAATGCAGTCTCAAATCACAGCACATGGATAAGAAAGAATTTAGAAATTAATGTGCAATCTTAAGAATTAAATTCTCTATCGAGCGACCTTAGAGTCTGGCAGCTGTTCTGGAGCTGATAAGGAAAGGACCGGCTGAAACGTTCCCATGGAAGGCTCTGGTCCCTGGCTGGCATTACACGAGCTGCAGAGTATGAATCAGAGTCTAATTCTGTCAGCCAGTGATAGGGCCTGCGAGGCACTGGCCTGTGCCTCAGCTGAACAATATGCTCCTTGAGTTATGAGAATCGTGGAGTCTCTTTTGCTTTTTTCCTTTTTTTTTCTTTTTTCCTTTTTTCCCCCTCCTTCAGCCTGTTTTTCCCACACTGCCTCCTGTCCCTTTCATTCCAGAGCATGCAGTGCACCAGTGGATGTGTGCATTAGCTCATGTGTGTGGTGTATCAGGGTGCACTTGGACATGGCTGAGCAGAGCCCTGGACTCGCTCCCAGTGTGTGGGAGCAGCCCAGTGCCACAGCACACACTGACTATGCTTCTGGCAGCTGGGCTCCACTGGTAACAAAGCCATGTGTCCTGGCTTTTGGGTGGGCAAATCTTAACAAGCTCCATTTGCACAGGCACTGAGTTGGAAGTGGATCTCCTCCCCCTTTTCCCTGTTTTTCCAGCCGACCCAGGGCCAGTGTTATCGGGCCAGCCAGGCTTTCATCGCGGGTGACAGAGCAAACATCGCTGTGGTGACAGAGTGAAAATGCTGGGGGAGAAATCACTTGGTTTACTTTAACCTCACAGAAACTAAACTGTATGAAACTGAAAGTATTCAATTTACTCTGCCCGAAGCCAAATGCCAGAGACACATTAGAACATCTGTTTGCATTTATAACCTGATTGACTTTGCCAATGATAAAATGGATTTTAATATGATAATTTGAGTGCCCAGAGAAGTGGTATTAAATAGTTTGCTATTTTTGCCCCGGGTCACTAATCATTTGAGTCTTAATCCAAAGCTCCCTGAAGTCAAAGGGTATTTTCTTGCTGTCAGGCTTTGGGTGAAGTACATTTTTTCCTGAGGGCCGTATAAATGTGCTCGAACACATCATTGTTAGCACAGCAGTTCTGCTGGGTAAGGATTCATGCTGAACAGAATTTCTGGTGAGGTTTCAACATTTCTGACTTTCTCTGTTTTAAAAGAATCAAAATACACAAAGCAGAAGCCATGGCATGTTATCTTACTTTACATAAAAACAGTGAATTAGGGAAAATAGGGAAACATCATTTTAGTTTGCTTCAGTGTTGGACGAAGGTCAGCAATCAACTCATCCATTATCTAATCCTCTTTCTGTAAGAAAGCAGGCTGAAAATCCCATCAAAAGACCTTTCTCCAAATATGCTTGCTTCAATATGTTATTCTCTTCTGGATCAAAGAAGATGAATGAATTGTACAACATCTTGGGCCTAGTTCTGAAGGTGTTTTGGATTAGCAGTGAATCCTCATAAATAGAGGCTTAATGTGAGGTTCTTCAGACAGATTTTTGGTTAGCAGAGTTATATATATATATATACATATATGAAATATAAAAATATATTAAAAAAATATATAGTAGTAATAGCACCTTATACAGGTGCTGTTCTGTAAGGGTAAGCTGATACCCAAATGCTGCTCCAGAGAAACCCCCGCCTCTCCTCACCAGAATCATCTGCAAATGAAGTTTCCCAAATGCTGATAGGGATGGTTGAATGTGAGAATGTGTGATGCTGGAAGATGTGTTTGCAGCCTTGCAAGGCAGAGTACCACAGGTATTTGGTTGGTTTTCTTTGGCAGAGTGTGTCTGTTTAGAATGTGGGATTAATGGAGGCCTCCAGCTCAGAGCAATGGGCTGTATTTTCCATTCAAAGGTGACATTATTCAAAGGTTCATGAGTTTGTATGGCATAGGAGAGATTTGGGACTACTCTTATCTGAATTCTGAGCACAAGGCAGAGATGGAGTTTCTGATGGTTTAGGACAGGGCTGTAACTTCATCTTGAGCTAGAATGTCAGAAATGCATCAAACTTTCTGGTCAAGAGGTGACAGGAGAATCTCTAGGCAGGTTATTACTCTCTAGCATTACACTGCATGTTAACCTTGACTTTCAGCTTCTCTTTTTCAGGCCCAAGTTAAGGTTTTATAGCAAATGCTGTTAGCTAATGGTGTTGATGAAAGTTTTTGATTAATGTGTTAAACTTCTTCCACTCTTTAGATCATTCATCAACAGAATTAATATGAATGGGAATTTCATGCATGAGTATTTGCCAAATAGTTCAGAGGATTTATTTTCAATGAATGAATTATTTTCAGCCCATGCATTTTGATTCTGATGTAGGATTTTAATAGGCTAAAATCTTCTATTTTATTAATAATTTCTAAACAGTTATACCCTGCTATAAAATGAAATACAAAAATTAATACTAGTTACTCTGAAAAGAAAAATGAGTATTGATCTGACTAAGTAGTTTAAAAAGACTCATTATTTGTGATGCAAGTAAACACAAAAAAAATGCCTTTAAAACAAGATAATGTAAATCCAAATGAAATCAAGGCAAGTCAGATAACTGAATCAGTTCTCTAGCAAAAATATAAAATTATTATTAATTAGCCGTTGAAAAACCTGGTCAATTCAGTGTCCTTGCTAACCAATATGTTTGCATGCTTGTGAGTTACCTCTCCTAACCAATGTCTGTGGCCACTTTTAACGCACGAGCTGGAATCGCATGTCCTGCAGCCCAGCTTCCAGGCCCTTCACGTGGACAAGTTTTCCTCCTGGCTGGAGCCTGCCAGTGAGGCCTTCAGTCCCACTTCAGCAGAACTGGTGCCAAGCACTTTTTTGGTGCTATAAGTGTGAATGGATCTTTATAGGATCCAAGCCAGGGAAGCCCCACACAAGCTCTGCAGCAAAACCCATGGAAATCAGATTTTGATCAGGCTAAGACTTTAAAAGGAAACAATCTGGACACAAATAGTTTTCATTTTTTCCCCTTCCCCCCTTCTAATATGAGGCATCCCTTCTCTTTTTCCCTGCATAGTTTGAGGGAAATGTCTCAGTAAGCAATTACAGGATTTTCTCCAGTGAGCAGGGATCTCGCAGCATGATGTTTTTCATCTGGCATGTCTTTGTTGCTCTCATTGCGAGCCGTTGTGCTGAATAGAAGGCAGACATTACTCAGAATGGGAGCGGAGACTGTCTGTTTCTGAGTGCTGAGGCCTTATTTGCAATGTGTGCCTTGCCAGTGGAGCCTGCCTGTGCCTCTCTCCCATGCTGCAGCACCAGCCCCTCACATGGGTGCTACAGGGCTGAGACAGTGCACAGTTCCTTTGCCTTCCAACAGGCACTAACACTGCACTTTTTACTGAGTACACCATGAACAAGTGAAAGAGGGAATCACTGAAACTCAATCAGCTCACCTGCTGCTCCTACAGAGCACGAAATTGAGGTTTCTGCCAAACATTTGGCAGAACAAGAGGTACACTTTCTTCTTTTGAACTGCAGCGGTTCTTGTTCCAATAGAAAATACATAAATGAAAAATGTGTAGCTAAATAAACCTTGAAACACTTTCACAGCACTTACACATGTGTCAGTCTGCATGAACTCTGGCCTTAGCTGCTCAGTTGGGTTAGTGTGAGCCATGCTCACATTGAGGATTCCGAGTGGTACAATGTGAATTGCGCAACAGAAATATCCAAAACCAGAGAATCCAAAATGTTTTGCTCACTCCTGTCACCTGGGTTCAGTCACACATGGTGTTCTTCTTTCCATCTGTGGCCATGATAATGTGCCATTCATGATAATGGCTGGCTTTACAGAATATAACCAGGATGTTGTGCTACAGGGAGAAATTGGGCTTTGGTGCCATTGTTCACAGGGACAGCCTGCCAATATAAAACAACCTCAAAGTGGAAAGAATTTGCCATGATGGCCAAAATTAGAAAATATGGGGATGGAAGAGTTATCAGTCCCACCTCCCTTTCTCTGTCTTTTTTCCATTAAAATTCTTATTTAAGGCAATTTTAAAATAAACTCCCATTACAAAGCATAGATACCCCAGAACTTGTTTAAACCAAACTTGTGCACGCTGAGCTATGCTCTTCTCTTATAAAACAGTTCCTCTGCATCCAGTATTTATTTGCAGCAAGAATATGTGCAGCTCATCAGAGGGTGTGCATAACAAAAGAAAAAATACATAAAAATTAGCAGTTGTCTGAGTTAGCATCAAGCCAAATGTACAAAGATGAAGCTCCCTCAGTGACCCAGGAGGGGATGTATGTCCCCAACTCACATTTGTGAGGCACTGATATGAGCAGCAGCAATTCCTGTGACAATAATGACAGTCACACTGGATCTGCATTTAGTGCTTTGACTCTTAGGAGCAATGGGTAATGGAGTGAATCATGCTCTTGAAATACGTATATTTTTTCTGATGTGCCTTATTAACACCACGGGTTCATTTTACTCAGGTCAGTGAATGGTGTCATATTTTTAACAAATCAATTTAGGATAAACCTGAAGAGTTGCATCAATTACAACATTTAGAAGGCAGTTGTCATTCAGACATCTCTAAGCTGCCCATATCTTTTTCAGAATATCTGAATTTTATCAACCCTTTGGCCTGGGCTGTTTCTCAGATAAGTCACTTCATCAGTGTGATTCATTTTGTTTGTGTGGAGGTGTTGAACATAAAATTTTTGCATAAAATGCTTGAAGACCTTACAAATGCTATCCAGGAGAAAAGTATTACCCTAGGTAGCTTGAAAACCTGAAGCTGAATTCACTATAGAGAGGACACATCTAGTTCTTGCAGAGGCCGGTGAAGCAGGCAATGTGCAATAAAAATCCCAAGTACAGGACTTGGATTTAACTCAGGCTGCAGTGATTAATGGTTTAAGGTTCCTGGCTCAGTCCCTGGTGCTAGGCATGGTGAGAGACATCCTGCTGCTTAATAATCCTACAACTGAGCTGGATTTTGCTTGGCAAAATACAAGGTGTTGCAGATGATCTCATGTGCCCACCTTAGTACCAAGTAGAAAGAAAAAAGTATAGGTTAAAGGTTATTTTAAATGATATTTGAGAACGTCAGAGTGCTATGGATGAAATGCAATGCTCGTGGTGGGGCTTAGCCTCTATTTCTTAATGCTGAGGTGGAAGGAGCTGTTTTTTATACTGAGCTGGAGAATTTGAAGGTCTAGCAGGAAGTGATGGCTACAGGATACGAAGGGGTGGGGGAATCCATGAAGTTTTATTGCTGTTCAGTAAAAATGACCACATTACTCCCAAGTGGCAGAACTGCATACATAGAATAGGTTTTCATCTGGCAACCAACCTTGAAAATGCCATACCTGACTGTGCATGATACATGTTTTGTCCATGTCTTGCATCTGCGGTACCTCAGTGCCTTCTCTTTTTTCTTCCTTTTTTTTCCCTTTTCCTTTATTATGCAGACATTATTACTGGATGAGTACTGCATGAATTCAATTTATTTTAAGGTTTCTTTGCTAGAGATATTTATGTGCTGACTATTCTCATATTGTATACTCTTTTTGTTAGAGATGGCACTGAATTCAGCTTATGAAGTTAATACTTCTGAACTTTACATTTTTAAATACTGAGATTTTGGTTTTAGAGTTACTTGTGTGTGTCTCCATCTTAAGAGCTTAAAAAGCCCACCAAATTACTTGTGAAGCCAACTGCACTTGGACTCTGGGTTTACTAAGGATTCCCTTTCCCCAGGCAAGCTGTATAATGAAGGCTGTGCAAGGCACCATGAAGTTTGGGTTCACAGAATCACACAAATTTGGTGTTAACACAGCATGGGAAACCCAGCAGAACAGTCCACATCAGGATTTCCGTACTTTTTCCTCCTGCTCAGCTGCTCTTTTGCCAGAAAGCCAGCTTTCTTCAGCCTTCCCTGTGACCCAGGTCCCTTCCCTGTGGAGAGGGCTCTGGAAAACCCAGTCTGTTATTCTCCAGCACCATGGCTCTTCTTTACTGATGGAACGCACAAACTTGATTTTGGCTGTTGGAAAACTTGACTTAGTTTCATTTTGGTTTGGCTGAAACCTTCCTGTCCTCCAATTAATGAACATGAGATTTTTTCCTGAGATGTTTCCCTCCCATCTCAGGAGGGGAGAGGTGTCTTGAGCCTGTTGTTAGTCACTGGAGTAGGAGAGGGGAAAGCTGTGCACTGCAATTCTCTTTCCATTACAGACTTGAAGGGTGTGATTTTTTTCCCTCTTTCTCTTTTGGAAACTGAAGAGTTCATCTCTGCTTTTCCTTGGGGAAAGTGTCTTATGGTGAATATTATAGAGCTGTTTCAGTGTTTCATGTTCAAACTTGGACAGATTAGAGCTTTTTGGTTTTCTTACCCATGCTTGACATCACTTTGGCAATGAGAACTGCTTGGGCCAGCCTGTGAGAGAGTCTGTAGAGAATTCCTGCTGGAATGTTGTGCTATTCTGCTTTCTACTTTGTGATTCTTCCCGGCAAGATGTGTATTAGGAAAAATGTATTCCAGTTTCTTTGTAACTAGCAGTTTTATTATGTCTCATAAAAAAAAAAAAAAAAAAAAAAGGAAAAAGTAAAAGCAAAAAAAAAAAAACAACACTCTTCTACACTTTTATTGTGAATTCTGTAGTTCTTATACCTCAATTTCCTTAACCCAGCAAGCTCTTTTTTAACCAAAGCATTTCAGTTTTAGGGGAAAGCTTTATATCTAAAGAGGTAAAACACAGAAGAGGAATAAGAACATGTTAAACATGTATTTACTGAGGGATTTTGAGGCTTGAGTTTTTGGGCCTTTCAAGGTCGGGAGCACTAGCAGAGCTTAAAAGAACTCATTTCAGTAAGGTCCATGAAGCATAGATTTAATACTGTTTGCATCTCTGACAGTTTTTTAACCTTATATTCCAAATCAGCAACCATTTTCGGAGGTTTATAGGTAAAATAGTGTTGAAATCAAGCCAAGAAGTTACAGACTTGGACTGTTCTGGGCAAGAGAAGGGAGAAATTTTAGTGGCTGGTGGTCCATAGATAAAGCATTTTGCCAGTAATCACATTTTATTGGTTTGAATACAGATCTGAACTTCAGTCCCACATGAGTCATGGTCTCTAACACAGACAGTTTTCAGCTCAGATTCAACTTCTGATATTTAAACTTGAGTGCAAACTTTCTCAGAATTTTGCAAAGGTGAACATGTTTTGCAAGTTGAGGGTTCCAACTATTAATTTTACAGCCATACAATTTTAGGTAGTATTTAACAAGTCTAAAAGCTTAAAAGTGATGCATCAAAGAATGTTGTTGTGGAGGTTTCTGAGAACAGGAAGTTTTTACAAGAATACTGATAAAGTGATTCTGTGTCCTTTTAATCCTTTTTCATGATTCAGTATAACTTTGGGGCGACTTGGGTAGAATAAATTGTATCCATTTGTTGAATTGAAATAATTCAGTCTCTTGGGGGGAAAAATAGATTTTCTGGCACAGAGTTTTCAAGATGCTGATTGCAGATAGTGGTGTGCCAAGTCAGGTTCTAGCATAGTGATGATCACTGCCTGTCTCCAGGGAATTTTTCTCAGGCTAAAGTTCCAAGGCAGTTAGCTACTTGGAATTCAGCAGGAATTCTAATCTTCTCTGAACTCTACTGGAAATCAATAGGAATTCTGCTTGGCTTTGGATGTCTGTAAGAGCCTGAGCTGGTACTTTGCTGTGCTTCAGACACCTTTGTTAATCCATCCATTCTCTGTACCAAAATGCCCAGAAGTTTAGGAGTGTGCCCCAAAATGGACACCATGTTTTAGCCAGGAGACTGCTCCACTTCCGTGGTGGGAGAAGGGGTGCTTAGATAAATAGTCTCTCAATTTGTTAAGCATGAGGGATCCATAAAAATGAAAGTTGTTATTATTGCAGCAGGAATTTCCCCACAGCAGAAACAAAAAAGAACTGACTTTCATCCATAAAAATATTGCAAGTGCACCACTTGTTTGCCCCTCACCTCTGCTAGCCTGTTTTATGTAAGCCATTCTCCTTTATGAGGGTTTAGACACAGAGCACGGGCGTGTTGATCCTTGCATCCACAGAAAAATTCTATGAGCTAAACACATGTTCTGCCACTGGCATGTTGCTGCTGTCCTGCCAAAACCCTCCTCCGTGCTTGGCTTCTGCAGCAGTGAGCATGGGTGGAGGAAGGAAGGAACAGCTGGGAGGCGATGATGGTTTCCTGATGCCCTGCCCCACCCGTGGCACAGGTTAGCTCAGTTCTGAGTCTCAGGCAGCTGGTAGAAATTCCCAGGAGACTCTCCATTCATCCCTTGCTTTATCTCCACCCAGTACCTGGCACACATCCTCTGCAGCAGGCGGCCTCTGCTGCTTCTGCTGCTGAATAATTGCTTTTCCCAGTTCCATCCTGCCTCCTTCAGCTCTTTCTCTCTTTGGGATGTTGCTTGGAAGAAGAAGAGACTCGGTTCTGTTCTTTGGATTTTGGGACAAATTTGATTTTAACAGGACTTGTGTGCATGGAGTTTTATCTGGAAGCCCAGGGGCCCCTGGCTGATTTATTCTAGCTATTTGAAGGGTATGTTTCTGGAAATAATTCTGGTTAAAAAGTTGAGGTCCAAGAAGCATAGAAAACTATTCACTGAGGAAGGAGAAAAAATGTGCTGGGAGAAGCAGAATAAAATTTCCAAAGAACACTGTCTACCTCTGTCCTGCTGGAAAGTTCACCTTTCCCAACACAGAGGTTATCTTGAGCATTGAATGATAGATAAAGCTTGTGCCATTTAAAATATTCCTTGTGTTATCTGCCAACAATACACCCTGCCACAAATTTGTCAGCCATTTACAAGGCCAAATTCAGAATCAGTCAATTTAGCCATTGTAATGTCCCTTTGACTGATAAATAAAGTGTTTCAATACCAACAAAGTGGCGAAACCAGTTTCACTGACTGATGCTGAACCATTTTATGGCCTAGCAGAAAGCAGAGTGAATTCTGGATCAAAGGGTGATCAATGCTAAACCCAGGACTATAAGCTGCAGTTATCTGATGTCCTGGTGAAGGGCGAGCCACAAACAGAGTTATTGGCTGACATCCCTGGAAAGCAGTAGTATTAATAAACATCTGGAGGGTTTGACATACTCATGGTTGCCAGTAAATAATCCCTGGCTCCAAAGCAATTCCTTTAGAGAAGCAGTTTGAGATATGGAGAATCTAAACAGTAATTGTGTGATGGAATGATGGACAATACCCTGATAAATCAGGATCGTTTGTGTATTGCATAAATAATGAACAGGGTCATAGAAAAGGGGGGAAAAGGGATCAGGTTGTAGCATTCAGTGACAGGAGTCAGCCATGGAGGAGAGAGGGAGGGGAGAAGCAGCACCAAGTGGCAGCTCATCCCTCTGGAGCACCTACAAATGCATCCCTTCATTCCTCACAGGGACCAACAGAAAAACCAACTGAGTGTGTTTGTGCAGCCAGGAAGAGAAATGTTTCTGCCCGCTGAGGATTCAATGCAGATTTCATTGAGTTCCCTCTGAATCTCCCAGTAACTGCTGAGAGACTGGGATCTGGCCTGCCCAGCTGCCTGTTTACATCTCAACCTGCAAACATGAATCCACGAGCCCAAAGCAGCACTTCACACTTTGGTGTTTACTCCCAGCCATTCTCAGACAGAGATTCTTTTTGATGAGCGCCCCAGTTATTTGCTTGCTGCAGCTTTCATCCTGTTTTCTGTGGCTGTCTTGTCTACTGGATATCATGAACACACTGGTAGTGCTGCTGCCCTGCATTGAGGACACCTTGGTCTGATTTTCTCCTCTCTTTTCCCCCTGCCAGCCCCATTTGAGGCAATAAGGGCCTATGTGCAGATGAAGTCGGTCTCGTGCACCTACACCAGCATTATTCTCTTGCGTTGCAGCCTCATAACCAAGGTATTCATAACATCATTGAGGCTGCTGGGAGCCCTGCTGCACAAACCAATGGGGCTGGGGCTGCTTCCCTTTGGGTAAACCCTGTTGACAGACAAAAGGTTGCTGCTTGTAGAGGCAGGTTCCTTGCTCCAGTGCACATAGTGCTGCGGATACATCATCAGATTAGTCAAATGTCTGTGAAAAGGAGCCTGTCTCCCAGGTTCCAGTTGCTCCCTGCCCGCCTTTGATATTCCTGTGCTTGCACAAGGAGTTTGACCATGCTGGCATTACGCAGGCCTGGCTCACAGAGAGCTCATTGTCTGCCTCCTTCTCCCAACAAAGCACTAAGGTGTGGGGCTTAAGCACAGGCGTGGGATGTGCTTCCCATCCAAATAATAAGAGATATTTGCTGCCTTTTAGCTTCAGCATCAATAACCTGGTAAGATAGCTTTTACTGAAAGGAAAACCAACTGCTCCATCCAGTATTTGGGGCTACAGGTTTTACAGTTTAGAGCTGGAGGGCCACTGCTCAAACAGTGCAGAGCATAGGGGTTTCCTGTAAAGAGTCCTAGATTAATACATGCCCAAATATTCATTAAATGTAATGTAAGAATTAAAACAAACAAACAAACAAAAAACCAAAAAAAAAAAACCAAAAATGGTTTGATGATAATGATAGTGTTTTATGCACTCACAAAAAAGTGCCACAGGTGTCCCTGTCATTGCAAACAGCACATGCATTCACACAGTCCACTTTCTGGGCTTGTTTAAAAGGTGGGGTTTTTTTTGTTTGGTTTTTTGTTTGTTTTTGTTTTGTTGTTGTTGTTGTTTTTACCATGGAATTTCACTGTTTTTTCTTTCTTTTTAAACTTTTTTGTTGTAATATTTAATTCTAAATAGTACTGATTAAATGTAATACTCATGCTGCATTTACTATTCTATGTCTAGATCCCACTCTAAGTAACATTGTATTTAGAATTTAATGTTTTAAAGACAACTTTTTTGAGGACACCTTCATACTGAACAAAAGTTTTATTTTTTCCAGGTCGGAGCACAAAACATGTTTTGGAACACTGAAATTTCCCATTTCAGGGCACAGATCCCGCTTTCCAACCAACTCTTGTATATGGGCTATGAAAACTCTTCCTGATTTGCCCAAAGAGAACTTGGCTCATGATCCCTTCTGAAGTTTATTCAAGGGCAAAAGATGGGGTGATTATTGTGAAGAAATCTTATTTTGGTTCATTCCCAGAAGACCAAAGTAAAAGCCAGAAAATTGATGCTGTCTCACCCACCAGCTGTCATTTCCAACCCAGATGCTCCACATCCCTTGCCAGCTTCTTGCTGGGGAAATGGGAGGAGGAAGGCTCAAAAATAAAATAACTTAAAGAAGAAGAGAAGGAAAGTTGAATATTGTTTGTGCAAACTATTATTTGTTGCAAAGTGGAACATAAATAGGAGCCCTTGGTAGCCACAGGAGTCATGTATTCCCAACATCATGACAAACTGTGTCCAGCTTTGCACATTAATAGAAGTGTTTAATGATAAATCCTTTCTAGCTTATGGCTATGGGTATCTTTCCATTTCGTGTCTTGAGGAATTTCCATGTGTAGATACACGTGTGGTTCCCATCACTTCATTAACCAAGCACAGATTAACAGAGCTGTCCTTGCAACACTTGGGTGATAAAATGTTGCCTCCTCTTTATGGATGCAAACCCAGAGACACGGAGATTTTTAAAGGCCTCATCCACAGCCTGTAGGCATTTTTGTGGGAATCTTTTCCTTGATTTCAATGGTCGTAGATAATGTCCTTAGAATCTTGTCTGAGGGAACTGCTGTGATGACTTAGTCAAACTGTTCATTGAGTGTTTGATTTTTAAATTTTTTTTTGTCCAGCAACAAAATCTGATTATTCATTTTCTACAGTATCTATTATACTGTGTTTTAAACTCATAGCTTTGCTCTTAGTGCATTTCCTTTTAATAGAAATAGAGCAGAACAATGACCTGAGGGTCATTATCTTTCAAACTTTGTCAGTTATAATACAGTGCCTAAAAATAATAAAATATTTCAAAAATTGCTAGTCCCGGCTGGCCTCAAAGCCTGGATGTGTAAGGATATATCACGGTTAAGATAAAAGTCACTGTGCTCTGTCTTTTTCTTTTTCTGCGTATCGTGAGTCTAGATACTTTTCCAAAACTGTTATTAAGTTTACTATAAATACTTGATCAACAAATTTATATTAAAATTATGCAAGAAAACAAATATTTGTTGTCCCTAGCACTGGAAATTCAAATTAGTTGCTTTACAAAATACTGTGCTACCAGTACAGCTTGCATTCAAACTTTAACAGGAGTCTAAAATGTGGTTCCTTGATGAAAGCTGAAGAAATCCTGATCTTTTCCTGGTCTTTGAGCTTTGCTGTGTTTAGATGTTGTCAGCTTTTATGTGAGTGTGAAGTGATGCACAGCGAGTAGTAGTGGCAGCCCACGAGTAATAACTGAATGCAAAGGCTCCAGACTGAAGGGATTTCACCTGATACAGAGGAGTTTTAATTAGAACTAATGGGGTAAAACTGAGAAAAAGGCATATGCAGGCTGACTGTCAGGAAAACCCTCGTGGTGGTGAAAGCTGTCATGGTATGTTCTCCCAAGGGAAGCAGTAGTAGCAATCTGTGGAAGTTAAATCACAAAAAAAAAAAAATAGATTGTAAAGATGGAACTATTTTTGGGCTATGAGGACTGGTTGATTTGACTGCAAAGCTCATTACTAAGCTTCTTCCTCTTCAGAGTCCCACGATTCATTTTATTTTCCTGAGCATACCATAGAATTATAGCTTGGTTTGGGACAATAAACCAAAATTCATAGGCCTGGGAAAAAATTATTTATCTGTTCCATCATTCCATGTTTATAATGTTCATTTAGGTAACTTAAAAAAAAAAAAAACCATATAAACATTTTCATGGTTATTTCAATTTTTCATGCATATTAATTAATAAAAAAGAACTAATTCCTCTGTGACACTGAGACTTTGTACCATGTGTGCTTAATGTTATAGACTTGACCAAAGAGAAAGACTGTTTCTTCAACTCCATATGAACTGTGGTAGAACCCCCTTCAAATGCTGACCTCAGCACTAAACCAGACATTTCCAGTGAGGTAACTGCTCTGGAGTGGGCCACAATGAAGCAGCAGTGACCAAGCAGTGTTTTCAGGGTTCACCAGGTTCCTTCTTTAGTGCCACAGATGCCTGAGGAGTGGTAAAACCGAGGCTCTGACTGTGACAAATGGTGACTGTCCCTGCAGGGTGCAAAATGAAATGGTGCTGCTTTGTGAAGCTGCATTGTGAGCTCTTGGCTGAGACCGTGATGGAAACGATTCCAAGAAAAAAGCCCCAGAGAAAATAAATGCTAAAGATGTCTTCATTACCTATGCAGACGAGTGAGTTTTCTCTTGAATATAGAGAATCCCTTCTTGATTTCTCTTGCTGTGGAAGTCAGGGACCAGTTGTTCCAGCTGGAGTTATGAGACAGTTTTAGTGGGGGCATATATTTATACAATATGTAGTTCAGTGACACTTGGAGTGAAGCATTTGGGGGTTATGGAGGACAAATTATGTGCAGGAATAATCATTTATCTGTGTGACATTTCAGCATCATATGATAGGCTTTTCTTTAAAATCATGCATTGAAAACTGTGTTTGTCATTCCACATTTCTAATAGGAAACACTTGATAGAAAATAAACCCTGTTTCTTTGGAATGTCATATAATGAAATTGTTCTACCTACCCCAACTTTTATGCCATTAATCTTATGCTTTCCATTAGTATTTTCAGCCTTATTTTTTTCCTTGGGTAGCACATCCCCTTTGTCCTCTTCAGCAATTAGCAGAAATTCAGTAATTTCTATGCCAGGACTATAAAACATGCACAGTATCCTAATTTGAGAAATTACTAAGCTGCTCATGTTGTACATCAAGCACTGAGATCTTTGGGCATGGCATTATGATATTCTGTTCTCCTCTATTCTACCACAACCATTTCACGGAGCTCTTCTGTCTCATGGAATTAAAAAAAAAAAAAAAGAAAAAAAGGGAGGGGACTTCTGAAATCTGGGACCCTGTTTGCATTTGCCCAAATTTGCTGAGGCATATGGGAACATACATTGACTGTGCAAGAACTGAATGTCCTTGTGACTCTGTCCCTGGGGGACCATGGTGAGACTTCTGGTAACGCTGCAAATCAGGATCTATGGAACAAAATGCTGGATTTTGTCGTAGCACTATTAAAAGAAATAACATTTTAATGATATGTGCTATTGGCGTAATTCTTCCAAAATGGACAATGATTTATATATTTCATGTGAGGACAGGATTCCTTAGGGGATGACTCATTGTTTTAGTCTGGAATCATTCCAGTGGGAACCTTTTTCAGAACTGGTTGATACATACCTTACATGGTCTTAGTTTGGGATTTTTTTTTTTGTCCTTCATATTGTCTGCTATGTGTGCGTAGCCTATAAAAATTAAACTGCCTCTTTCCCTTCCGAGTCAAATCCAGTTTGTATTTACCAAGACCTTTTATGGAGAGGGGAGTGTGTATGTATATATATATGTATGAGAAATACATGCATACATAAATGTATTTATGCATGTACATATACAGGGGAGAAAAAAGATCTACTGCAAAGGCAGTGTTTATTTTTTAGTGAAGGGGTGAGTTTTGCTTTAAGCACATGTTTTCACATCTTAGTTTGACCCAAAAACAACAATTACCAGCATAACTGCTTCCATTTATAGAAATAATTCTGTACCATAGATTGTGGGACTACATGGATGCTGTGGCCTCTGAACACTGCATTAACAGCCAGTGGGAGCAGGACAGACTTGGATCATCTGATCAGGGAACAGACTGTCTTCACTTGCACTCCTGGCCTTCGTGGTACGTTTTGTCCCCATTTTGAATTGATGTTGCCACTGTTATGGATCAGTGGAGTCAAGAGACTTCTGTAGCATGGACAATAAGGAACTGGGAAGCAGAGTTGCCCTGGAGAGTCCCCTAAAGCGTTCCAGTAAAGGGCTTACTGCATCCAGGATTTGAGGTCATCTCCATTAGTTGCTCTTTCTGAAGATAGGTCAAATATTTGCCTTTCTTTGGTCACTGAGGACCTCCCTTTGTCTCCATAACTTTCCATCAATGATAAGAAAGTGTCCCTGCCATGTCACCTGTGGTCTCTGCACTCTTGCCTCCATCCCTTCTGGTAGCATGGGTACCTCATTTCTTAAGAGATCCCTGACTTTGCTTTGACTGCTTAGAACTTCTGCTTTTGAGCTGTATTTGGGAGTGAAAAGGCTGAGTAGACCTTTCTGGTGAAACCTGAGGCACAGAAAACATTGTGAGCCTCAGCCTTACCTCGGTGTGGTGTTGTAAAATTCACCCATCCCTTCTGATGGCTGAACCTCTTCCTTTTCTTCCTTCTGCTATTGAAGTGATTCTATAAGTTCTTGTAGTTTTTAACATGCCAGTTTGAACTCTTTGCCTTTACTAAAAGCATCCTTTTGTGTCTGAGAAATGTTTCTGTGTTCGTCCTTTGTAGCCTATCCTTGCTTCTGTCATCTGTGTATGGCTTTTTGCACTGGAGCTCTGTCAGGATTTCCCAGTTTAGCCAAGCTGCTCTGCTGATATGCAGAGCACAGGGGTGGGGCTTTCCCATGCTGAGAAGAACATGATCCTTGAGACAACATCAGTCTTTCAGAACCCACAGGATGCCACCCACCAGTTCCCTACAACAGGCAGCATCTGCTTTCCTAAAATTCAGGGTCTGTGCTCTGACACTTGCTTTCCTTGTGTTTCTCAGAATCTTGAATTCTGCTGGATCTTAGTGAAAGCCAAAGGTGATTCTTTTGCATGTGGGCCAAACTGGTTAAAGTTCAATTAAAACACTTTGAATATCAGTTGCCAATGTCAGATTTTTGTACTAAGTTCTTCCTGTGCATCACATTACACTGGTAGTGCTGGGTTAATGGTAGAACTTGATCTTAAAGGTCTCTTCCAACCTTGATGATTCTAAGATCGTGGAAAACAGTGACTGAGGAAGAGAAGTTTGAAGAATCCATTCCAAAAGACACATCCAAAACTGTAGTGTCACCTAACCAGCCCTAACTATGAAAAGATTTCCAGTTTTGGGGACCAAAGTCTCAAGACAGCAGGTTACGAGATTTCACGCTACATGATTCAAGTTTAGAAGGTTTCATCATCACCAGGTCTGTACGAGAACCCCAGCCCTGATTTGGTCATGAAACCAAACCCCAAACCACCAGCTAAACTTAATTTAGATCTGGATCTGAGCACCCACTTCCTTTTCTTCATTTCCAATCAAAACAGGTTTCAGTTTTGGTTGGTTTGAATTCTTGATGAAATCTCTTGTTGGTTATTGTTGACTTTTTTCTCCCATCACTGTCTGTGATCTCAAAAAAAACCCAAAACAAACAAACAAATTAAAATCTCAAACCCAAAAACAATCCCCCCTACTCTTCTCAGGACACATGTTTCAATTAACCAAAACTACTGTCAACAAGTGAAAGTATGACAAAACAGTGGTGGTTTCCTAGCCCTTGTTTTTATAGTTATTAATTATATTTGGTTTTGGTCCTAAAATGACATGTAAATATTTAATAAATCAGGTGAATTTGTTGTTTTTATAATAATATTTTATTGGATAAACGGTAGAGTATATTTAAGTGGGCATAAATTCTACCCAAGTATTTTAAGTGCTTGTGTTAGCAGTCTGTTGCAGATGTGTTTATTAAATCTGGCACACAGATAAGGATTAAAAACTTGTTCTTCCCTCCAAGTACTATGCCTTAAAAAGCAAATATTGGGAAAACTAACACACATCTGACTTAAGGCTCAGTTTTGAGTATAAATCCTAATGACTTCATTTAAATGAGTAAGGGAATTGGATAGTCAATATAGAAATAGATTTATTGATCTTGTTCAGGTTTGTATACCCTCATGGAAATCTCAGATGCCTTTGAAGCATATTAATTATAGGAATTGAAAGCCAAGTCCAACTTGGATTTTGTCTCTGATCTTATTGCTGCCAAGCACCTTTATTTTCAGACATTTCTACCTGCCTCAAATGAGCACCTGTCATGAGCTTCTTAGAAAAAACGCATATGTGCTTTTTCTTCCTTTGTTTTATGTGGTCATGCAAATAAATAGAAAAATTGGCAACTAAAATTTTTGTGGTGTTCCCTTTGGAAACAGTGAAATAGATGCTCTAGAGGTAGTCAGCCCCTCAGACTGACATCTCTGGAATACCCAAAAGATGTTCTCTTTGAACACATTTGAGCATGAGTGGTGCAATGGAGAGGAACAAAATCCTGAACTGCAGATATAGGTAGGTAAGATATGTAATGTAACACACCAGAGGAAAACGTGTGGAAACCCACAGTGCCAATCTGTTTAAGGGATTAAATAGATTTGGACCCTGTCTCTTCCCAAAGCAAGTGAAAGAAGCTAGCAAGATATGGCCAAAGTTTTTTCTTACTCACTGTGGGGAAGGAGGGACTTTGGGCTGGACAACAATAGAGAATTAGTCTGTGGTGTGAGGATATCATAATGACTGGAGGTGGAGAGGGGAATCTGGAACTTCTGGTGGTTCTCAGTGGGGTGCAGCTTAACCACCTCCCTTTACTTCCTAATACACCATGTATCACTCACACACAACCGTTCTTAGCATGAAATGTTAACATTTTATTACTCGGGGCAGAGGAAGCAGCTGTTCTTTTGGACTCTGTTCTGATCTGTGCTTTGAGCAAACCATCCTTTAGCTTGGTGGAATTTGGTGAGCAAAACCAGAGCCCGTGCAGGGCTGCCAGGATCTGCTGCCCAGATGGAGGCACCGAAAACAGGGAGCCCACAATTTGTTTGACATGACAAATTCACCAGCACTAGAAAGCATTTTTTAAAAATGATGACTTTTAGGGAGTCAGACAGTGTTTACATACACAATACTAGTCTGTATGCAGACAGAGGCTGGCATTATGCCAGATGCCTACAAATTCAGAGCCCCATCCTCAGCTGGTATGTATCACTGTATCTCCATTGACTTCAATGAACTGGCGCCAGTTTACATTAACTGAGGAGCTGTTGCATTATGTGGAACGATTTCTTTCCCTCTCTTCCTTTTTTTTTTTTATTATGAAAAGCATGGAAATGTCATTCTTGATAGCTCACAGGACCCTTATTTGGGAAACCTTCCTCTTCTCCTTTGATATACTTTGTTTTCTCTTTAGATGATTTTTATTTCTACCAAATTTAAGATGCATTTACACTAATTTTCTGAAGGTAGTATGTTCGGGGTGTCTTATGCTTCTTGACCTGTTCCTTAGGGGCTCACATAGAATTTTGTAAGTTGAAATATCAGAGCTATAGGGTAATAATTCCTCAGCCTTTGATTAAAATATGCATTCTGTCACTGAAGTGGCATCCTTTCACATTGCTGTGATACATAAGCATGTCCCACAAAAGAGCAATCAGATGAATATTTTTGGTTATTTCCCAGGAGCTCATGGAAGCAGTGGCTGAAGGGAGACTGCTGACCAAAAGCAGCAAAAAAAGATCCTTCTCCTAAATTTAAACTCTCTCAAGCCATATATAATAAAATGAAAGCTGGCTCAGGCTGTGATGCTGTTAGCTGAAATAGGCAATGAAGTCTGTAATCAGTTTTGTCACACAGTACTTTGGCCCAGGAAACGTACATTTATGTGTGTAGCTTCCACACCTGTTTTTTCATGTAGGAATAAGTCCAACCTGTGTAAGTATTTCCTCTACCCAAACACATATTCACATGTCCATTCAGTATCCAGTGGGTCTCACAACACTGAGAATCTTTCCTTTCCTGAACAGATTGAAGGGTTCTAATCTAGTAACTGGTGTGTAATTGCTTAAGGGATGTTTCATATTGGCTTTGAATTTCTTTTTAGAAGCTTCTTTGAACTCTAAGGATGCCTTTCCCTAAGTTTTTCTTCCTTAATCATCATGTTGTTGTCTCTTATCCTTGAGAAGATGGATGCTTTGGATACCTTCTCTGTTCTGTGTAAAAGATCTGCTCTATCTTCACCTTTGCCATAATAGTTTTGGACATTTTCCAATTTTAAATGAACTTGTAGTAAGCATGAGTGTTTGAAGAAGGACTTCATGTCTAATATTGAATGAGTGTCTGAATTTTTCCGCCTAATCTTTTGTTGCTCTCTTACCTACCCTGTATTTTCTCATGCAGTCATCTTGAGTCACATACCCACAGTCTGGCCAGATGTTCAGAAGAGCTCTGCTTCTATTCTGGCATTTTAAGAAGTAGCCAGATTTTGTAAAGTCCCTGCTGTGTGTCTGAAATCAGAGCTTCTGGGCAATGTAAACTCTTGAAAATTAATTAACGTGCCTAAATTGGAGAGAATTTTTTTTTTTTTTAAAGCAGGCTGAGATTAGGATTTTCTGAATTACTCAAAATCTATGTAATATAATTTCCCTACTATAACTTGTCGACTTGAGGTATTGGCAGCCTTCTTACAAGTGTTGTGTTTTCCTTAAAACTTAAGTGCAAGGGAAAATTCCTAGATATAGGGAGGCGTGGAGAAAAAGCAACTGTTGACAACACAACAATTCATTCATTTCCTAACATCACAGGTCACGTACTGTATTTTAAGTCAAACAATAAGGCCATTGTTCACACGGGGAAACAAGCACAGTTTATGTAAAGGTTAAAAGACTGGAAAGGTTAAAGGCTGATTTGTTTTTGGCAAAGTGTGGTTTGCTCCTCTCAGGTGAATGGGGAGGTTTCATGCCCTGGCACTTTGCAGAGGAGAGGGGAGGCAGCTGATGTTCTTTGCCACGGCCAATCCCACCTCACTGTTTCCTTGTGCTGCATCCAGCTCCAGCTTCCAGCCCTGCTGTAAACTCTGCAGGGAAGGCACTGCCTCTTTCCTGTGTGTTTATATAGTGTCTTATTCTGTGCAAGCCAGAATTCATCCCAAAGCCTTTTCTTCCTTCATGACATTTTAATAGGTACAAGGAGGTTTTCAGTGTTCTAAAGGGGGGTGCAAGGATCAATATCCTTCACGTTTGGGTGAAATTGGCTGCTTAACTGCCCTGCGGAATATTCTTTGGTTTTTCCACTGACAGGCAGCTTGGGTTGGGAATTTTTATTGAGTCACTCTCTAAAGCTTGTTTCCTTAAGGGACTTTGGATCAGGACTTTTAGTTCCCCAGCCACTTGGATTTATCAGCCTCTGAGAGGAATTATAAGGATCACTCCACATCAGAAATCGCTTGTGTCATGACTGATAAAGTAATATTAAAAGCTGCAGCAGTTGTTATCAATCAACTCCTATCTTCTCTATCAGCTGTACTTGTCAAGTTCAACTGCTTTTCTTTCTAGAGTATCCTGCAAATTATATTTTATAGCCGGGCTAAAAAACCCCTTTCTTATTAAATACTGGCTTTGTTCTAGTTTGAAATTTGAGAAAATAATTTAGAACTCTTAACTGGAAGTGAGGTATACAAGTATTCTTTTAGTCAAAGGTGTGGATGGAGAGAAGAGCTCAAATGTAATTGATGTTCATGCTAGCGAGCATGAAAAAATAGTCTTTTAAATTATATATGTATTGAAAAAAGTGTACGGAAAACTGGAAGCCTGTAAGATACTGATTTTAAAATTTAGTGCTGATGTTGTTTGTACAATCATGTAAATGCTACAATTCTGTCATTAAGTTTGCAAAAACAAGTGCTCAAATTTTGGCAGCATGAAGCAGATTATTCTAAGACATTTAGGAGTCTAATTGTTCAGAGACACAGGCTTCAAGCAGTTGTTTGTTCAGGCTGGCTATTATTGGCTCTGCCTTTTAGCTCCAGTGGGATCTGAGAGTGTAGGCACAGAGTTTGTGGTGATTGGGAGTGGGGCTGGGCCACACTGATGGGCTACAGCTGTGCAGGACAGGTGAGCAGTGTTGAAGGTAAGGAGCCATGGAGTGCCCAGGTGCACTGACCAACCCCAGAAAGGAACAGCGGGCACACAGGTGCCATGCATGAACCTGAGGGTAGAAAAGGTTGGGCTAAAGAACAAGAAGGGCAGATGCTTGCAGCCTCCTGAAGTGGAATGATGTTAGTCTGTATGGGCAGATGCCTGAAACCTTCTGATGATGTGTGGTGTTACTCTGTTTGGGTGAATGCTTAAAGCCTTCTGAAATTGTGTGGTGGTACTCTGTGTGTCCTGGCCATCTCGACTGTGATGTGTGCTGTGACATGAGAGTTCTCAGCATTTCTGAAAATCAGCCTGCACTACTGCAGGTGTTAGAACAGGTACAGAAAACTTGGGTTGCTTTCCAGACTTGGCTTAGCACTTGCATATATCCAGTGTGCCATGTTCTTGTACACAACACTTTAGAGAAATAAGAAAATGCACAGTTTAATAGACCTGGTTTAGACTTGCACCCATGCTCCTGTTGTGCAGGGAGCAGTGAAATGATTTCCCTCTGTTCCAACTGTATTTCCCACATACCACTGTCCTGTCCCACAACAGGTAAAAATAGAGCCAGGGCTTTGGAGGCTGGCCTTGCTGTGAGAGTATGATGTGAAATTTCAGTATAATCCCACTGCAGCCATCTGTTTACACAGCCATGCTGTCCTGGGACAGAGTCGCACGGATTGCAAGCATTCTTGCTGCGAGGAATCCGGCTCCGACAGGAATAGCCGATTCCCAAAGCTCAGCTCTGTCTAGAGAACTGGCTCTATTGCCCGAGATCATGGCAGAGAATAAGCACTCCTCCAGTTTACCATAGATTTACCATCAAAAGGAGCTTTCTTTTAGGAGTTGGAGTTCTCAGAGTGTGTTTTCCCAGGAATGTTTGGTTCAAAGCTGAGGGGCAGGGCCTCGCTATCAGTGTGGAATGGTTTAGGTTGGGTCTATTCCAAATGCTCCCAGTGCAGCCTGTGGCAGAGACATCTCGCCAGACCACACCAGCTCCCTGCACAGGGAAGTAGTTGGCTGAGTACTTTTATGGATTCATCCTGGCTAATAATTCCTGCTGAGAGGGGGTTTTGGCATGTGTACTTTCAGTGTTGGTTTGGCCCTGGGCAACATCTCCCTGCTGTGGGTCGAACCCCACATTTAAAGGTACCCTCAGAAACATTTGCTTTGGGGGACATGATACCACACAAATAACCAGAAAGCTGCTGACTTTAAATGCTATATTTTGTTGTCAAACCTCCTCTTTCAAAACAAAAACCTTCTGCGATTTCTCTGGTGGAGCACAGTGTGTTTGGTATGTGAGGGGGGACTGCTGTACATTAGCACACTCCACGTTTGGAGTATTGCCCCTCAGCCATACTCCCGCTGGGGAGAGACTACTCTGCTAGAATAATAGTTCAATGAAAATACAGTTCTTAGCAGATGCTCAATGCATACATAGCAATCACTGCCTAATGTTTATTTTGCAGTGGTTACTGAGAGCTGTTGAGTCACTGACATCTTTGTTGGGAGTCTTGGTTTGGGGCTTTTTTTTTAATATAGTGCCATTTGATGAAGGCAAAATCTGATTCTCAGTATCTATTGTTTGTCATGGACTTTTAGAGAACTCCCCTAAAAAAAGGCAGCATTAACTGGTTAGGGGCCAGTTAGCAAGGCCAGACAGAAACACCAGCAGGGTGTGTGAATTCTGACTGTTGTCTTCATACATGCAGAGGTCAAAAGGCTGTCACAGCATATGCAGATAACCACCCTTAAATATTTGAAAAAAGCATAAGTGTATTTTTAGCATGATCCTTGGTAACCCTCTGCTCATTTTCAAAAACGACTAAGTGAATTAAGAATCTATATGCCATCGTTTTAATGCGATGTTATGCCATGATTCTTTGAAAAGGTGGTTTAGGATCCTAACTTGTTTATCCATTGCTGAACACGTTAGACAGTGTGCCTAAGGGAAGAATAGGGTTGAGTCAAGCAATCTGGGTGCAATTTTGAACTGTCACAGAGACTTTGTACTGCCTTGAATAAGTCATGCAGAGATTGCCAGAGAAATGGATGTGAATTTACAGCTGGTGCCCACACTTTCTGTATTAGATTTTTGAAAAGCCCCATTTACCTGTCATATAAGCCTGAAGGTGCCTCTCTTTCTGCTGATAATTTGCTGATGAATTATCTGGGTATCTGCCCATGGACAGCACTGCTTGACTTTCAATGTTAGCAGCAATTTAAGAACTCGTGACTCACCTCTCCTCCTGGGCTCTGGGGCCCAGCTTCTCTCCATGTATTCTGCGTGGAAAGGGGCTTCCCTCAAAGGCAGGAGAGAGCTGCCTCTCCAAACTCGAAGCTTGGTTTGCTGGTTTCTGAAAGAAAATAAACAGCCAGTAACCAGCGTAGTGGGTATGGGATGGTTACTCATACGGTTCTTTCTGTTTCCTACCCTGGAGTCCATAATGTGCATTCTTGTGTCAAGAGCTACTGTTGATGCAGCACCACAATACCACAGATTTAAAAAGGAAGGAAAAAGAATCAATTAGATGCAATTATAATTAAAGTCTACTTACTGCAAGTTTGTTCTGGCTGATTGGACAAGCTGAATAAGAAATTTCTTGATCATGAAATTTTGTATCATACCACCACATGTACAATCCTTTGTTTACACAGAAACCTCCATATTATGCTCTGTTTATTTTAAAAATCAAGTTCTATTTTTGCAATATAATGACATGTCAGTAAAACCATAAGGAGCATTGGCTTATTCATTCACTCACAGCCTCCTTTTGTTACCATCTTTCCCCCTGGCAAATAAAATAGAAATTCATGCCTTCTAGTAGGTTCATTTGTAAACTCATTGGGCAAATGAGGGGCAAGTGAGGCAGCTGCATGATCAGAATTCCTGACTTCTGAAAGCAGATTTTTGGCAGTGGCAACCAAGTCTTTGGTTTGTTTTGGTTTGGCTGGTCTCTAATAAGGCCCTGATTTCCTCCTTGTTCTGGCTGCTGCTGAACTGCTGATGAGTCTGTAAGGGCATCTGGGGGTCATCTGGCTGAAGCTTTGTAGGAACTTGTGCATCCCAAAAGGGGCTGATTTCATTGGGTTGTACCTGGTTCCCTTGAACAGGATAACCTGTCAGATGCTATTTTCCTGTAACTCCTAGATATTTCTGGGGACTTGCAAACGAAATCTGCTGCTAGATTTTCCCACTGTGGTTTCATCTGTTCTTCTGAATTCCGGTCAAGATGTGGTGTCTTTCTCAAATGGCCACTTGGCTGAGCTGGGAGCTGTGGGGTTGATGTTTGAGCCAGTATCAGAGCTCTTCCACAGCGATAGGGTTTAGGCTCCTTTGGGGCCAAGGATGAGTGGGCTAGGAGGTGTTATTTTTAGGAATTGCTGGAGACTGGATGCTAAGAAGTGCAAGCTCAGCACTCCAGAAAACCTCCAGCAGGATCCTGTCAAGGACTGGTAAGCCTGGATTTGCCTGTGCTTTTACGAGCTTTACTCTGAGAATGCTAATTTTCAACAGATCTGTATTTGTGTGGTGTTAGTTGTAAAGAAAAATAAAAGAAAAAACATGGCAGAATTACTCTGTTAGACTACAGTGATTGTGTGCTTGCCCAGCTCCAGGTAGTGTGGGCCTTTGCCTTGTGAAACAACCCCACATTTCAGAGGCTGGCACAATACGATTGCTGTATTCAGAAGCCCAGGCTTCTTGGAGTTGCAAAGCACCATCCATTGAAGAGTGACAAGAGATCATGAGAAAGTTTGTGGGTGTTTACAGGAATTTGCAAATTTCCCATTCATTTTCTATGAGATACTCGCACAGGCTGGCATTTCCTGACCCAAAAAAAAAAAAAGAATGGGAGTGCTGGGAGGGAAAGAAAGCACTTGTCATATCAACAATCATGTGCTGATATACCACTATTCAGAGCTGCAGGAGGTGCAGAAAGGCTCTGAGAGGGTCCATGTGGGTAATGGGAAAGATGCTCATGTGTCTGCACCCAGGCCAGGCTGGGATCTCGTGGCACGCTGATGAATTGGATTGCTGTGGGCGTTTTGGAGATGAGGTGGTCTGTGGCACTGGCTCCTTCTGCACACTGCTGCTCTTGGAATCCCAGATTGCATTTGCAGTTCCCAAGTTCAAACCTCAGCATACTGCACACCCACAGATTCCCACAGCCTGGGCCTGCAAATGTGCACTCTAACAGAAACCTCCCAGTCCTCGTGTGCTTTTTTGTCACCACTGCAGTGAACAGCTTTGTTTTGAACAGAGGATGGAACATAGCTAATTTTCCCACTCTGATCTGGTCCCTCGTATGCTAAGCTTGGAGTGAACAAGTTTTATATTCTCCCACCCCCTTGATTATCATTTGCAGTGGGACATTCAAGGCAACAGCACCTCTAAATTTCCTAGAAAATATTTTAGCCTTTTTGCCTGCCTGCCTCGGTTGTTCTTGTGAAAATAGGCACAGATTTTGCTCATTGCTCCTGGAGGAGTATCTTCACACTAATAACTCAATTAGTACAAACAACAACAACAATTTTGTGCCTATTCTCTCTTCTTTACTCACCTCTGCTGGTTTAATATTCCTGAATATAACAGAGTATGTATTTAGTGATCAGTCACAAACCACAAATCTTTAATTACTTAGTAATTTGGGAACATCAATTAATGTTCACCAAGGTCCTTTTTAGTGAAATACAGGCCCATTGCTCTAAAGAACTGGAAACCTTAGTAAAGGGAGTAGGAAAAGGCTGGTGTGTGAAGGGAAATCAAATGAAGGAGCAGTGGCCAGAGCTTCAGAAACAATGACAGAAAACATCCAAGTGTTGTTTGTGAAACTCTGCTGCTCCGTGTCCCTTTCATGTGACTTTGCTCATGTGTTTAGCACAGTGCCGCTTGTTCTTTGCAAAGCACAGCCTTCTGCTCAGCTGAAGGACATGTATAGTCCATCCGGGGCTGGGGACACTTCTGATGTTAACAACCAGAGGTGCTGGGATTTGTGAGACATTACAGCAGCACTTTGACTTGTTCAAACTCAAAATCAGGAAAGGATACTTAGTTTATCCACAGCAAATAACTCAGCAAGCCTGTCACCAGTGCCCTCCTGGTCTGTGCAGATACTGCACACAGCAATTCCTCTCTGTAGAAAGAGCCCATCAATAAAGGCCACCCATTCATTCCCAGTGAAGATCACCAATCCTTTGGTTGTCACGACTCCTCTGAGCCCATTGTTCCCTACTTCCTTTCTCATATAATAATTCTGACTTCTGTGACCTTTCTGTCTGCTCCTCCAACATGGATTTTAGAGCACCTACCACAGAAACAAAACTGAATCTCAATGATTATTGGTCTTTATTCCTTTCGCCCTAGATGGAGTTGCATTTTCCTTTCACTCCATTTCCGTTTAGACTTTCTTTCCCAATTCCTTTAAACAGTCTGGCTTGGTTGCCCAGTTTGCAAAGGCGTCTTGTGTTCTTTACTGTGTTTTTCTCACACCCTTCTGAAAGCCACAGGGTCAAAACAATGCTTCTAATCTCATTTGAAATCCCTTGTGTACTTTGTTTAGTTATGTTTTTGTGCCAGTTTTTTTGACAGATTTTTTTTCTTCTAAGTGGGGGTTGCAGTTTCTTCTCAGGGGTTGAAATTCTGGTTTCATAGACATCAATATAAAGCTTTAGTCAGACGAGGATTATGTCAAGAATCCTGAAAGAAGAAAGATTGTTATTGCTTCTTGTTCCCACATTTCTAGAGTTTTAGTTGACTGTATAGAATTTTGAGAAATAGGAGAAACATTCTAGGTAAAAGTACAGATAAGAGCAAAATTTCTTTTAGCCTGTTTCAGAAGCATGGATTTGAAGTTTTTTCAGATGTGTTGAACCACAGTGGATTTTTCCCTCAGCTTTAAATAGTACATTTGTTTTTCCTGCCATTCTGCCATCCTTGTTTATACTGAGTGTATTCCAAACCCTTCTGAAGTTAGTGGAAACACTCTCACTGAACTCAGTGAACTCACCTCAGAGTTTCCCCACCACCTGAAGGCAGAGAGAAATTAGAAAGGCTGCCTGTGGCATAGGAGACTAAGGGTTTCAGGATAGAGGGAAGTCTGCTCTTATTCTGCGCTCTTTTCCTCATTTGATGGAATGCTGCTTTATAAGGCTGTAACAGGACTCTGCTTGTGCTTCAGTACCTACATCAGCCCTCAATCTTATGTTTTTGCACTAATGGCAGATATTAAACCCATATTCTTCTGATTATTGTAAAATAGCTAAAGGTGATAAAAGCCCAAATACATGAAATTATATTTATATTTACTCTTTTGAGCTTCAGTCTCCTTTTGCTGCTTTTTAAATAATTTTTTGTTTAAAAAATAAATCCATCTGGAATAGGTAGCTTATAGTCACTTTTACACCTTCCTCTGAACTATGCAGGAAAAACATTGAGGTGATGCTTTGAGTGCAAGCAGAGTAAGAAATGGTGGTGGGAAACCAGCTATTTTTTTCTATGTACCAAGGAATTCTTATTTTGGACACTTGGCAAAAATTGCATAGTGGAAAAATAAGCATCATCATTGGGAGCTCTCTCTAAACATGGACAAGAACAGGTGAGAAATTAGAAATCAAAAAAAAAAAAAAAAAGGCAGCAGCACTTTGACAGGATCATTCTTCTTTTTTAACAGGAAACTCATTCCTAACTAGAGCTGTGCATGAGACACCAGGCACTCCAAGCTGAATTTGTTGCACTAACTGTGCCCTGGGGGGTTGCTGACAAGTGAGGAGGATCAGCAGAAGAAACAATAAAGCATTTTTATTAGCCTTGAAGTCAGACCAGTGGGAATTTTCCAGAGAAGGGCCTACCCTAGTTCTCTTTCATGAACTAACTTCCTCCAAACTATTTGATAACAAGGGAAATGAAAACAATCAGAAGGCAGGGGGCAGAAAGCCCTGTTTGTTAATTACATGGATGTTTTGGAGCTGTCAAAATGTGGTAGCTCCACAGCATTCCTGTCAACCACTGGCTATAAGTGGTTGTGGCTATCTTCAGGAAACTTCATTGCTCTTTGGACCTGAACTGTATTTTCCAATGACTTGCTGTGGAATAGTTTGGGTTGGAAGGGACCTTAAACACCCCATGGTTCCACCTTCACCTTCCACCAGACCAGGTTGCTGAAAGCTTCATCCAGCGTGGACTGAAACAACCCCAGGGAAGGGGTAGTGTTCCACTTCCATCCACAGCTTCTCTGCGCTGTTCCAGTGTTTCACCACCCTCAGAGCAGAGAATTTCTTCCTAGTACCTAACTTAACCCTGCCTCTGCCAGTTTAAAGCCATTCTCCCTTGCCCTGCCACCTCATCATGATGATCATTGCAGCCAAGGGTCTCAGACCGAGCAAAGGCACTGTGCAAATGTGCACTGAGACACAGAGATTTCAATAGAATAAGTGCTTTGAGTTATTTCTTGTCTGATATTCTCATTGGTAGGGCTGTGAGGCTGACAGAGACTGACAGTCTGCTGCTGTCAGGTCAAAGTGGTTTTATTTCACTGCCCAGGAATGCTGCAGCAGCATCCCAGTCATCTCAGGTGAGGGATGATGGACCTTTACTCAGTTTGCTGCCCTCTGCTTCATGCTCTGAGTATTTTAATCTGACAGAAATAAAGATTAGGGATCTCTAAGAGTGATATTGGCTGCTAAATAACAGCACTTCTAGAAACTTCTTCGAGTTAGGCTTTTCCTTTTCTGTCTTTCTCTGGTCTGCTGTAAAAGCTAAAAGCCCAAACCCTTGATTTCAATGGGAAATAGATATGTGAATACCTTCAAAGATGTGATTTCAATGGGAAATAGATACATAAATACCTTTAAAGATTTGATTTAATGCTTCATCTAATATGCACTGAAATAACAGCATGCTCTGAATTGATTCTGCTGAGCATACTCAGATCCTTTTAAACTAATGCTGCAGCCAAAGGTTTAGGAACTGCAGAAATGTGATTCTAAACCAAGGTTCTTAAGGTCACCTGTTTTTAGGATTGTCTTTCAGTGAAGGTGAAACTGCTTTTTTTTTTAACCAAAGGCAAGAACTTTACAAGTACTTAAAAGTAGCATCAATGGTTCAACAAAACTTTTACTGCAACTGCTGACTTGAATTTTGAGAGGTTCTCTTGTATATCAAAGCCAAGAGACTTAGCTTATGGGTACCTGTCAGAATCTGTGGGTATTGGTGATTCCGAGATTGTAGAAAGTCTCTGTCTTTCTGTCCTGTTGCCAAAGAAGAAGCCATAATTCATCTGTGCTGTTTTCAAGGTTGTTTATTTTTGCTTATCTCTAACATGTTCTGCTGCCCTGCCGCAGGTCTGTCCTGCAGGGCAGCGTGTGGGGCTCTGCCCTCAGTGGGATGTTACAAACATTATATACCAGAAACTACATGTGCTATATTTACAATAATGTGCCAATATCTGTCACCTACGTTGAACAGTGTGTCCCCAGCCTAAACCAACAGAAAAATGCCAACACTACAGTGAAACATGGAGGGCATGAAGAAGGAGGAAAAGGACAAGACACACCTAATTTCCTCCATCTTGTCCCCTCTGAACCCCTAATCTAGAAACCTAAAATTTTACTTTTGCACCGGTGTCACACTTAATTATTACTCTTATCAAACACTCAGAGCTTGTAATTCATCCGGTAAGATTGAAAACTCCTCTCCATGGACAGAGATCAGAGACAGTGTCTCTTGGGGCTCTGTACAGGGGGGTTCCTGACCCCCTGCCAGGGTCCCAGACCTGCCAGGGCAGCCTGAGGGAAGCCCTGGATTCCCACAGGTACCTCTGTGTAATTTCTTGACATTGGGTTTTGAAGATGACCATCAGGATTTCAAAGCAATAAAGTTAATCTAACTGCATTATTCTCTCTTCAGTGTCTTTGCATGCTTAAAATAACTCAAAATTATTTCTGACTAAATATGCTAATAAAAAAACTGGAAATATCACAGCTGATGAAATGAGGACAGGTTGGGCCAACTTTTTTTCTCTCCTTATAATTGCCAGTTATTGACTTCCTTTTTGTCAAGGTCACCAGAAAGCTATGGAAAACTTTATTCCAGAATACTGGATTTACTGGCATTTCTTGAAGAAAAAGTGTGAAATACGTGAAGAACTTGCAGAGTCTCTGCCCTCAAGTCTCTTTACAAGAAATTATTTTTGTGATTAGATGCTGGACCAATCTGCTCTGCAATCTTTCCACTGCTATTAAATGTAAATAACTTCCAGCCTTGCATTAACCCCTTTAGCTCCTGACAAGCAAAACTGTTCTGTATCTGCCAGGCCTAATGAGAGAAACAGATGGGCTGGGAATTTGAAGCTGGGTCTAAGGCAGTGCTCTTTTTTGTTGGGACTATGTTTATGAATGCTTCTGTAACGCTTTCTCATTCCTCACTCCCCTTAGAGAGTGCAAATATTTTTATCGAGTAGAACATTTTTGGGAAATACATCCATGGTCATGGCTGGATTTTGATCTTGTGCCTGCTGAAGCAAATGACAATGTTCTTGCTGGCCTCTGGGAAATGGTTGTGTGCTCTGCAGGCATTGACCTGAAAAGACATTAGGATCTCTCTGACAGGCCCAAGCTGGAAAGCTGTAACTCTAAATTCAGTTCCTAATTCTGTGTAGTTGTCCAAAGGCAGCAGGATCTCAGATATGAGTGGAGCCTGTAAATGCTAAAATAAAAAATGCTGATAGGAATAAAAATATGAACACATGTTGAGTTAAGGAGGAAGGCAGCTCTTTTTGAGCAAGTCTTGAGAGGCGAGTTCTCTAGCCCTTTGCATTCCCTTCTGGAATGTCCATGTAATGCCAAGATCATGTCTCAGTCCTGACTCCTAAATGCTCTGCCATGGCTTAGTTACAGAGTGGAACCTGGCTGAGAATTTTCAGATGCCTTTGTGGACACTAAAGACAATGGAAACACAGGAAAAAGTCCGTGCTTCAAAGTTGGTAATTATTTGGACTCTTAACATTCCAAGGCTAAAGATGCTGTAATACTATGGAATCCTGTGTACCTGTCAGGCTGCAGCTGAGCTAGGCTGTGTTTTAAATGCTTCAGTCACACGTATGAAGCTGAAGAGTGACCTTATAATGGCTTTAGGGGATGCAGGCTTCCCTGTGCAGGGCTGGTTTCCACTTCTTCCTCTTTATCCACTACAGTGTTATGATGTCTCCTATGAAACACAAGTGATTTCACATTAGGAACTCTTATCAGAGAAATACAGTATGAAGTGGATTAACTGAAGATCAATCTTATGCCACATATTATGGATGAGGAAAGATTTTTACCTATGCTCACTTCGCCACAAAAGAGGGAAAAAGACCATTAAAAAATTATTGCACTAAAAACATTCCCAGGCACTCTTGAGTTCTTTTATTTTCCTTTTTTTAATGGGAATTATGCCACAGAGGCACTGGCTTATAAAGTTAATTAGGTTTTAAAAATATGTTTTAGCCTCTTGGTCAGACAAAATTAAAAATTGGCAGGAGGTCACGTGGGAAAATTCTGGCAGAGATGAAAAGTGGTTCCAGTCTTCCCATGGTCCTTGGAGAAGGATTCTGGCTTTTCTCTTTCTTTCTGGGTGTTGGACAAAGTTCTCCAATTCAGCATCCACCAACAGAATATTACCTCTGGCTTGAATGAAAATTAGGTTGTGTATTAAAATGATGAGTAGATATGTTATCACAAATTATCTGAACTGTACCCAGCTGCCCTGGCTGGAATGGTGGTCCTTACAGTTTTCCATAGGACTTTTTGTTCTCATTTAGGTCATGACCACCTGTAGAGAGCATTCTTCTGGATTTTGCAACCAAGTAGCAGCCATGGCTTCATGGTTTTTCTTTTCAAAACCAAACCTATCAGCTTTCTGTCTCAACCATGAGGAAAGAACCAAGGCCTCTTGAGGCTGTCCTGTCTCTGCCAGTTACTCTCCTTCCATAGTGTTCCTATCTTCAAAAATAATCATGACATCCAAAATAATTTGTATTCACTGAAAGTTGTGATCAAAAAGAAATATTACTGAATATATATTCTTACTGCCTGATTTTTTTTTTTTTTTCAGAACTCCACTCCATGGGCTTCAAATCACTACCTGGAAAACTTCTGTGGCTGGAGCTGCAATAGGCTGATGGATAAATCTTCTATTCCATCCTCTTTGCTTAATCTGGGATTCTGAAAGATATTCACATATCAGAGAAGGTAAGTGCAAAGCTTTTTCCATTTTGTGTTTTCATCCCACAGCTTGGTTGTGCTGCTTATAAGGATGAGCCTGTAAGGTTTTGGAACCCAGTCAGACTGGGGGTTCTGAAATGGAAATTGTTGTTTGTGCTGAACACATCCCATTACAGGTTTGGGGCTGGGTCACGAGGCAAAAAACAGGTGGTTGAAATGTGCATAAAGAGGAGGGGAGATCAAAGGAGAAGAACTGGGAAAGGTTTAGGTTGGGTGGAGCAGGAGAGGCTTGGCCTGGCTATCGAGTCCAATACAAGTTTGATGTTTTTCCTTTCTGTCTTCTGTGGAGGCATAGAAAGGAATAAACAGTAAAAAAAATTAAAAGTGTCGTGATGGTTGTTTTCAATTTGAAAACTAAAAAGTTATATTATTGGTGCAGAAACTTTGGCTACGTATGGAGCCCAGAACTGTTGTAATTTTTCCTCTCAGAAGCAAGGTGTCTGTGTATCCAAATGAAGTGTCTAGGAGAAAATCTTGGCCAGATTAAGCCAGAAGACTAATATTTGGTGCTGGAAAGATATATTTCTCTACTTATGGTTTCTTCCTGATGAGTTTGAAAATCTCCTCTGAATTGTTAATTCACCCTTTCCATTTAAAATTTTTAAGGCAAAATGTTTTATTTTACCATTTGTCTATGTAAAATATCTATGCGTGCATATCAGGGTGAAAAAGGGGGAAGGAAGAAGCAAGGGATGGAGATGGGCTCTTGTGTCTTTCTTTAAGGTCATGTGTTAAACACAATCCCTTTGAATTCATCTGTAGAAACTGTCAGCATCCACAGGGGGCTGCTGTGTCTGAACAAGACTGCTCAATTTGTTTTTGATTAAGCATAATTATTTATTGCAAGACATGCAAGTACGGGTAATGCCCTCTGAGTCCTGGCAGGGAAGGTGTGTGCTGTGATTTGGGTCTGTTGTTTTTCTCTGTGTTGGTTTAAAGTTATTTCCATTACCCATGTTTTTTCTTTTTTTGACAAACAAAAAAGGGATGCATTTTTGGGATGCAACTTAAAAAGCAACTTATCCTAACCCAAAGAACAGCAAAAAGAGCAACCTTGAAAGGTTTCTATAATGGAAATGAAACAATCAACACAGAAATATGAGGAAGAAATTACACCCATTAAATACATCTAGACTGATGAATGATATGATGGCTGCCTATTCAAGTTGGAAATTTTACACATGATTGAAGCTTTATTTAGTCTAATGAAATGTGCTTCCTGAATGCTGCATCTGAGTGACGGCATGACCTACAGCACAAAAGAAAGTATTATGTGATTAGACTGAGATCATTCTCATTTAAAGTCATTGTGATATAATTTTACATTTTTAATTAGCAGCATATACTTTTGTATCCATTGCCTCTTTTATTGCAAATACCTTTTCAGGTCTTGTCCTTCCACAGGCTTGTTTGAAGCTCAGCACAGATTAATAGCAAAGGGGTTTGGAGTTCATTGATCCTTTTTTTTTTTTAAATCCCCCATGAAGTGGTGAATGGTGGGAGGGGAGGAAGCTGATCTTACAGAATAGGCTCATCTTGTGCTGAATTTTTCCTGAGTTCCATAGGACACTCTTCACATTTTAGCTTGAAATCCAGCTGAAATACCTTGTTTGGCCCTTGAAAATATTGATAGTGACATCTTTTAAATCAGTGGAATTAGAGTTATTGGTGGAGCAAATAATTCTAGAGATATTCCCCTCAAGATCTTGGCTCTGGCAGCTGGGATTTCATGAGGGCTGTGGCATTATATGGATTTACATCACTGGAAGTTTGGATCTACATCCTCTACACCACACATTTCTTACCCCACTTCACCTTTATGAGCTGGGCCTTTACTTTGAAGCTGTTTTGTGTACCAGGCTGGAAGGCAACTCCTCACACAGAAATCCAGTGTTTGGATTAAAAGCTATTAAATCACATTTGACTCAAGCAAAATTTAACATGGTTCATAATACAATTTTATGAGCTATTGAGATTTCTGGCACCATAAAATGAGTTTGTTAATGGGTTTCAGCAGTTGTTACTTAAAGTGATGTTAATAAGTAATGAAGGGGGAAAGTGAATGCAAGGGGTGAAGTTGCTTCTCAAGTCTGCAGTTCTTTCCTCTCCCAGAGCATTAGCAGGGGTAAGCAGGCATTAAACAGGTTCAGTGTGCTGCCTTTGTGTGAAAGAGCTTGCTGCAGACCCCATATTTTCTGATGAATATGAACTTGCTGACCACAATCCTGACTTTTAGCTTGGTAGTGAGGTTGACTGATGAACACCCAGGACCAGACAGATAAGCCAAGCACTTAATCTATCTACTGTATGTGTTCAGTCAGACTAAAGCTTTATCAATCATTTCAAACTGCATTTCTAGGGCATATTGTATAGCTTCCCATTACCATAAATCACTGGATTTGGAGCCAGCAGTAATTTAACCATCTCACTTGTGAGGCATCTGAAGGTGTCCACATACCTGTAAGTACCTTAATTTGTGCCTGTGTGGAAAATCCATAATTCCCTAGCACATTTTCTGGTTTTATTGCAGCCTGTAGTTGAAATTTGGGAGGGCAAAAGAAAAAAGACAGGGACAACCTGACTAGCTCACTGCATAGATAGCTTCTTGATCTGGCTTGTATTTTCTGCTCCAATGAAAAGGATAAAGTTAAAAAAGGGTATTATAAATGCATTTGCCAATTGCAGAATAAAATCTAACACTGAGAGACAAAAAAATTATCTTTTCTTTAAGGAGACTTCCCCATTTTTTGTCTGTCTTATTATTTTTTAAATTCTGTCTTAACACATACAGTTGTGTAGGATAATCATATATTTCACAAAAGCAAGGCAGCATTTTACAGGTAGGGATCATTTTTTGCCTGATCATTTTTTTGTTCTAATTTTACAGAATTAAAGCTTCAGATGTGCTCAGATCTTTTTTTGTTCTGTTTCAGTTATTGTCTGGCTTAAAATTCAGGGCATGAGGTCCAACAACCATTCCAAAATCTCATGTTAGCACTCTGGATTGTGACAAACTCAGGTACTTCCAACCATGAGAGATTTGACTCCTTTTGGAGCCTTGCTAAGATTGTCACATCTACAGGCATAGACAGCTTTCCAGCCACTGGTTCTGAGGAATAAATTAAATATCCTGGCCTAATTCTTAGAAGCCTTCATATTTATGTCATCAGAATTTAGTTTTCATTGTTTTTACCTATTTTTGTATATTTTTTTTCCCTTGGTGGTAAGTGTATATTGGTGTGGAATGTGAGAAACTGGTGCAGCCCATTTGAAGTCATGCAACAATTGCTTAAGTTACAACTTATCAAACCCAAGTTTTTTTCATTATTTTCCCCTCAAATAACATTTTGTGGTCTATTAAGCATAATTTTCTGATAATTGGTGAAGTATGAGTGCATTCTCTGTCATATATGGCTGGTCTAGATTTGGGCCAGGCTTTTTGCATTATAAACCTGTCAACAGATCCTGTTTTCAGCTGTGGTGTAGCACTGAAGGGCAGTTGAGGAGGAGACATGATAAAGTCTTTGGGACAAATTGCACATCACAAATTAATTATATGTAATGCTTGGCATAGCAGACATTAATTTTGGGCACGAACATAATACTTGTTTTCACTGCCAACAATTATCATCTGCTTTAAGTCATGTCTTGGATGAGGAGTGGATCTTGTGGTGTTACGGTAAAGGCACTGAACGTGAATAAGCGGACACCTAAGGGTTTAAGCTCTGCATGGGGAGATTAACTACTTGACTGTGGATATACTTCAGGTGCGTTCAGAGAAATTTGGTTTCCCATGCTAACTGCTGCGAATGAGGGGAACTGTTTCCATGGGTTTCCGTGAGCTTTTGGACTGAGGCCCAGAGCCTGATCTCATACTTTGCCTGGAGGAGATTTCTGAGAACATGCAAACTTGGGCATCCCAGGGACTAGTGATGCCAGAGTGGTTGTAAAGGGCCACAGTCAGGCCCTTTATTTACAACTTAAATGACTTCCCCAGTGTGTTCTGGGGAGCTTTAGGCAGCTCGTGGTTTGTTTCACCTACTTAACATTACACTGAAGAAGAGTCGAGTCCCCATCCTTTGACAGACAACAGATAAGCTGGTAACAAATGTTGATCACCTGGATAAAAGCAGAGGGTGAGACTACACTAGGATTGAAGTTTTGGGTTTGTGGACTGTGGGAAAATTAGTTATACAGACTTTTGGGTCTCCTCTGCTGGAATACAACTCCTGATCACTGTAATTTTGGGTGATGCTTAAATGGTTTCTCAGACTATGCAAACCACAGGCTGTCCCAAGCTTTGCCAAAGAGTGAAGAGTGGCTGAGAGGCTGTGCTTCTGCACAGCATGTTTCTGAGATTTGTCAGTTCTGTCACACTCCTCAGACCTGTGGAAATGAAAGGAAAGGGCTTTCCAGAGATATTCTGTTCATAATTATGAAGTAACTCACAGCCACACCACATAAAAACCTTCTAATGGTTCTTACACTGGCACATGAATGGTAGTGAGGAGGATGTAGTTTAAAAATACAAGAGAGACTTTTTTCCTTATAAAACATTTCAGGAAATCCTGCATTTTAGTGGGAATCTCTCACCTCTGAAGAATGCTGCATTTGAAGAATTTATAATGCTCTATTATCTTTGAGCCTAATTTGCAATATACTTATGTAAAGTGAAATTTGGTCGGCAAAGATACTTCTTTCTGAGCATTCTTATGCAGAGCTATGTAAATGTTCTTACGCAAGTAGAGACAATAATACTGCTTAAGGCTATATACATTACAAGCAGGGAATTCCTCATACATTTAAATGCATATTTTAAAAGCAAATCTGGATCTGGTTTCAAAATTGAGTGGATTGACACCAGTTTACATCATCAGTATCTGGCCTTTCAAAACTCAGAGAACCCATTAAAAATAAAACTTTTGGTGCGGGGAGACTGGAGTATCATATAGCAAGTGAGCACAGGAATGGCTGGCAGGAGAATGGTATGCTGCAGATGAACTGGATGGGGGACAGATATGCACGGTTGTAAAACACATGGGAAAAGTCCCTTCTGTTTATTTCTTTTTTTCACCCCCTTATTAATTTACCGCAACCACAAGCCATGTGTTCCAGTTCCTGTCTGGGAAAAGAGGCTGGGTAGGCTGTGTTGTGACTTAGTTGAACCAGGGATCTGAAAGCAGCCGGAAAACCCCAAGAAATCCTGAATTGCTCGTAAAAGAGCCAAGGAGAATTGTTTGTAAAGCACTCAGTAGTAGGAACAAGGCCACTCTGGTCATACTGTGCTCCCTGTTTGGTGTTTGCAGCTGTAATGAAGGACATCAGCTAAAGATCACGTGGACAAAAGATCTTCAATGAAAGCTTATGCCTTAAAATTTTTGGATTCATAGTGCACCCAAAAGTTTGTTTGGTGTTGGCAGAGCAGGGACTTGTGTGAAATATCCCAACCCCTGTGTACTTTGGAAAGAATTGTTGTGCTTCATGTGGATAATATTGAAAACGGGAGAACTCCTGCTTCAGCTCCTCCTTTCCTGTCTTGCTCTCAAGGTGAGAGAAGCATGTTGCTGTTCTTTATGCAACACAGATGATTTCCTCTGATGCATAAAGGATCTGTGACAGGCTTGGAGCTCCCTCTGGTTCTTTCTCTTTACAGCCACTCCTGTAAGATCAAGCCTCTCACTTGCCAAATAAAACCTTGTAGTATCCTAGGTAGGGTTGGAGATATGTTTATGGTCTGGATTATAAAGTAAATTAATAAACTATTGGTTTAGCAGGCCTAAAATCCAATATATTGCTTTTTTGTGGTTCACCTGTGATAAAGGTGTGATGAGTAAAGTTCTCATCTGAGTACTCTCCCTGTGTCTTTAGAAGACTAAGCATGATAAGTGCGAGAACACAGCCAGGTAAGTGGAAATATATCTGGGAATTAGTGCAATTTTACCTACTGGTTCTGATGAGACAGCAATGAAATTACTTCTCGCTGATAAGGGTTGTTCATGCATGGTTTAAAATCTACTTTTAAATATCTACTTTTTATCCAGTGTTTATGTTAAACCTCATCATTTTCTTTTTTTTTTTTTTAATTAACTCTTTTTTATCCTTTTTTTTTTTAGTTCTGAGTGCCTATTTCTATTTTGCTACCAGTTGTGAACTTAAAAGAAATGTTTGCCTTTTGGATTTCTCTGTCCCAAGCTTAATCCTTCCCAGAGACTCAAATGAGATCAAGGTCAGGTTTTGTCATTAAAGATGGAGAGGGCACATTTCTTTCCTAGTGTGCCTCAGCCACAGACATCTTATGTGGTTTGGTGAGTGTGAAAGGCTGGAGAGATTTAGTAACTCTGGTATAAAGGAAGAACTCTTATTTTATCATTTTTCCCTTAAATTTGAAAGAACTAAAACATTTAGAATAGAGGGTAATTCATGTGTGTTGCAAAGATAGACCATTTAACGAAGAGCCTTAATATTTACTCTTGGCACTAATGCACTGTTAGTCAAATTCTGAATCCCTGCTGAAATATGTTTAAATTTGAATTGCATATGTAGTATGTAATTACATCCATAATGACTGTATCACATATGTGTGCACATATATTTTGTAGTGTTATTTTTGCTCATATCTGGGGCTGAGACTAAAAACACTTTCAAATTCAATGACTTTGATAACAAAAGTGACAGAATTTTTACTTTTTAACACCAATATGAAATTTTGTTAAGTCATTTCATTGAGGGGGAGATTCTGGTTTTGGAGAGGGTTATTGTGCACAGTGCTCCTGGTTTAGGCGACTGGTTAGGCGGGTATAAATAGGGATCTGGACGTGTATATATTCTACCTCTTTCCTTTTTTTTGTGACAAAATTAGTTTTTAGAGGTGTTATTGTTCCTTTTTCTTACACAGACTCAAATCTGTACAGTCCACATGCTGGTGAGTCAGAAAATGTGTTTGAGTGCTGTTTGCTAAGCAAGTTTTGCCCATATTTACTTCTGTCTCTGCACTTGAGGAATACAATGTTCCTAAGCATGAGAAGTTGCCTTGATTGGAACGCTCTGTATGTGGAGATGCTGCAGTTCGGGACCCTCCAGGTGTGCCAGCCCCTCTTTGAGCCTGTGTAGATGACACAGCTGGGGTCTGTATGCTCCACGTGGTCTTCAGCTCACAGTAAACAGCCCATTGCTACTGGGGCTCATGGGAAAGGCTCCTCTGGTGCAAAAATAGAAGGAACAGCCTCCTGACAAGAGCTGGCACCTTCATGACAGCCACATCCTTTCACACCGTGGTATAATGCAGCTCAGCATGCTTTGAAGGCCCAATTTGGTGGTGGTCCCGCCTTATCTCGCATTAGATACTGATCCTTATCACAGAGTCATAACAAACTGTTTGGTAGAGCTGGAGGGGGTGAGAGAAGCTTTTGGCTTCATTTAGAGCAAGTCTGACATGAGTATGGAGACATTCTGTACTTTGGGCGGCCAGCCTTTTTTGTGGCAAATTTGAAGCAGTTTGTAAAAATTAGTGCAATGTTAGACCTGCCCCATTTACCCTACTGGGAAAGGAAAGAGCTTTGTTTCAATGGGATGTTCAAAACATCAGGCTTACAATTCTTGTACTCGAGGACATTGTGTTTAATGCTTTTGTGACTACATGGGAATGATAGGAAATGATGTTCAAGTGTAATTTCCCAGGCAAATGCAAGGTTGTCTCAGTAACTTGTGACTCCCTGGCTCAGAGTTTGAGGAGAGAAAAGACGAAGTTATTCAGCAATTGGAGGAAAGTGGGGCAAAGTGTTATCTCAGAGCCGTGATATTTGGCTTCCAGTGGCCACAGAGACTTGACACACATCAAATGTCAAACCAGCTGATAGCAGACAGGAAGGATTAGAGTTGACACAGCAGCGCTGACCCCTGCCAGCAGCAAGGCCGTGTTTAAACGCGGCTGCGTCGCTCTGAAATCACCCCGGGCGTGCGAGCGGCGCGAACTGGAGGTGAAGGTATAGGAAACACAGGGCGCTGGGACATTCTCCTGCCTAATTGGGCTGACAGCTCAGTCTGCATGGAGGGACAGTGTTTATTTACTCATTGTTGTGCGATGAGCAAATAGAAAGATATGCCTGCTTTAGCCCATGCTGATATTGGTGCTAACACTGTCTGGCTCCAGCTGCCGTAAGCCAGGACAATACAACACAAAAACTTCCTATTCACCATCACTTCTAAGTCTGTCCTGGCACAGATATGCAATGACCTCAGACCGTGGTTGGGTCTAATAAGGAATTTATCTTCATGGAAATGTGACCTCTTGCTACCAGAGAGCTACAAAAATATGAGTAACAATGGGTAAATGAAGATAAAGGTTTATCCTGGCTAACTGTTGCATTTTCAAAACAGTTCAACCCCGCCATGAAAAAACTACTGTTTGACAGAGGACACTGTCTGAAACTCTTAATAAAGTTACCCAGGTCTTTCTGTGGAAAGAACATGCTCTTGTTATTGTTTATATAATTGAAAACTACTTGATTGATTCTTTCTTCTTTTGAATGATGCAGACATTCAATCTCAGTTTTCAATTCCCAGAATCCACTTTGGATACAGGAAAAGAGATTTCAGAAAATTCAGTTTTTCACCTAGGAATTAGGCTTTTTCCTCTCTTAACCTCAATCCTCCACACTAGGAGTTCACACTCTGTATGTGCTTTTAATCTTGACTTCAATATATTTTACTGTGGCCAGCTTTTAGTTACAGTTTAATAACTTCAGCTTTATTTTGCCCCAGGCCATATTATAATGAATAAAAAGCTTTTTCTATGATTTAGGTGAATTTATGCAGCTGCCCTTGAAACAGCTGCATAACTTTTCCTACTGGCTAGGAAGGGTAGCAGTTTACTCAGCACAGACTGATCAGCTGAATTCTACTTTCAAACTCAGTTTGGCCAAAAAAATCACGTGAAAAAGAATGCAGATCCATGACCATGCTTCCAGATACCTTTTGAACCGTTGATCTTTCTTAAATTAAAATTATCCTCACACCCAAAAGCAATTTGGACAGAATAAGAATCATATTTTGATCTGGTTCTGTATGGTACCTTGTGCAATGAAATCTTTAATCTGATGAAGGCCTCTGGAACACCCAAACCAGCTGCTTCCCAGCTTTTATGAAGGAAATGGTGAGTGGACATGTGAAGAAGCTTGCATCAGCCATTGGTTATCTTATATTTGACAACTCCTAGGTTGGTTCTTCCTGTGGACACAGCTTACAAGCAGGTCTGGTCCTTCAGTGGCTGCATCAAAATCTACAGAGAGATGTCAAAAGTAAATCTGCAGAGCCTGTGCAGTGGTTCTGACAGGAATGATGTGCCCAGCTCAGAACAGGCATTGAGCTTTTCACCTTGTTCATTTTGTGTCTTAAAACCTGGCATCTGGAAAGGAGTCCAGATCCAGGAGGCTGTGTGGATTCCAGCTGAGCAGACAGCGAGGAGGTTGGGCGCATAATAGACACCGTGTGGGAACCTGCCTACAAATTGAAGGGTGACAGACAGGATGGGAAGAGGCAAGAGGTCAGTAGTATGTAGCTTAGGGAGCACGTGGTTTGAATGCAGCTCTGAAACCTAAGGCACCTCGTCAATTTGTGAGGCTTCTTTAATAAGGGCCCAGCTTCATCTTTACACAGGGAATCCCCTCCAGAATTCCAGACACATGAAAGACATTAACTCATAATGCCTAGCAGTCTCCTGAGTACCTGTTAATAATTATGGCTGGCCTTTTTGGCCTTAGAAGCTTTCTGTTACCTGGTGTTGAACCTTTTCGAGTAAACTGGAAACCAGTACAGGATGCTGAATGTGGAAAGGTGTATTTGTTAATACTTCTGTGCACTGACAAATCTGAACCAAGTGTATGGTTCTTACTCACTCAGGATTAGCAAATACTGAATTAAAATGAAGAACAACTGTTTACATGCACTTAAAATAGCAGGTTTAAAAGAAGTCTTGTAAAGGAAAGGGATAAAAAAGAGCAGCAATAAACTCTAGTCTGAGATCATACTATTAAACAGAAATATTATTAAAAAAAGGGTTTTTAGAAGAATGAGAATGATCAGTTTGCCCAGCTGTTCTAGTAGCAAGGAAAATGTTAATTAAAAATTAAGAGAATTCTGCACAAATACTATTCATCTTGTTAAAAAAAGGTATGCAAAGAAAGCAAGGCAGATTAGATCCTGGTGTAGACTGTATGTTCTAAACTTAAAAAGATTATAAGATGTGTAATAAAGATAAAGCACCCCCCCTAAAGTGTGAGAGCACATTGAGTCATGCAATGAACCTTTTATTCATTACAGCTCTGAAAAATTTGGGGTCAGTTCTCCATTCCTTTATAAAGGAGACTTAAATGTAGTGTTTCTGTAATATATGTTCAGTTAAAAGCCCTCCTCCCAGCTTTTCACTGCCAGAATGAGGTAAAGAATCTGGAGATTTTAGAACTAATAAGCCAAGCAGTAAAATGGTGCACATTTGTGTAGAGCCTGATGAGGGAGGCTGGGCTGCTTTGGCTGACGGGTGGACACACCAGGACTTCATTCAATGAATTAACCTTGGCAAATTCCATCCACGAAAATTCAGAGAGGGGAAAAAAGGCAAGAAAAACCTGACTGGGGTTGTTACAAACTGCACAGGATGAAAGCTGCACAAGCCATCCACCTGCAAACCAACCACTCAGCCCTAGGAATCTGGGAAAGAAGAACTGAGGCAATCCTAGAGAACAGTGTTGGAGTACCTGTATGTCCTCAGCTCCAACTGATGGGGGGGCGGGGGGGGGAAATTGAAAAATCCACTTTCTCTGGGCAGGAAAGTCCATGTAATTACAGAATAATGTCATACTGCACTGAACAGAAAAGCTCAGTAAGACAATTGCTAGCAAATATTCCAGCTCTTACTTCTTTGGGAGCCTCTGAGGTCAGAGAGGTGACACAGACGTTGCACACCCCATCCTGTGCTGCAGTGCAGACCTTTCCACAGCACTGGGATGGATTGGAAAAGTATTCCTTCAGATGCAAAGGTCTCAGCCTTCAGAACTCCCATATGCTTCATTAGTGAAAAGACTTTGATAATAATGGACCTCATTTAAACATTATGAACATTGTCTTTAAATATATTGCGTAAGAAAAGACTGAATAAGGTAGGGATAAAAGAAAATTCTTGCATTCTTAATGTGATTGAAAGTATAGTCTTTCCTTACAGATTTAATTCTTCCTATGAATGTCCACACTGTGTTTGCAATATTTTTTAAAAAACCTGGATAGAATCACACTGGAGTGAGTGTTTGTGAAGTTAATAGAAAATTCTGGGCCTTCAACTCTGATAAATGTAACTCTAGAGTCCTATGAAAAATTTCATTTTCAAGGAAGCCTTGCCTCTTTATGGGAACTTTGTCCAGCTGAAAAATTTTTACTGGCTCTACTCATTCCCAGTTATGGACCAGATTTGGAAATACCTGTGAAAAATAATCTATTGGTTTCAAGGAAATGCATGGATGAAAACATTGTAATGGAGGACATCCAGATCTGTTCTTACAGAAATGCTTTGTATTTACGTGGTCCATTACTTACACGTTCTGAAGAGCATTACAAGCATAGAAAACTCCAAAAGGGTGAAAGTTAGCCAAGAAAACCAGCTGTGCATCACTTTGAGTCCTATCCAAAACACTTGGAATACATCTGCATGGCTCATCACTACATCTGTATTGCTCTACTTGCAATGTGACTGGTTTGGTCCTAGAACTACTGAGACAGGGCAGTGGAGGTATATAAAACCAGGGCAGTCATGGAAAAAGGAAATTTCAGTGTCTTTGTGCACAAAACTGTGTTCAGAACTAGCAAGATGGGTTACAGATGTATGTCAGAGAAAAAAGGCAATTCACTTTGACTTTTACAAACCATTCTCTTAAAAATTCTTTGCAAGGCTTTAAAAAGATGGGGAGGGGGCAAGAAGGATATATATATATATATATACACTCCTGAGAGTGACTGCAATCCTCAAGGCCATGCAAATAATTTGTACCTTTAATCGTGAAGGTATCCTAGGGCTGATGAGAAGTTAGGCTGGGCAGGAAAAACACAGGGCAGGAAGCTGAGAGATTCCAACCTCAGGACAGAATTCTCATGTGATCGTGGGCCTCTTGTTTGGACCCATGTTTACCTACACAAGGGAAACAGACTGCTTCACCCAAACTGCTGCTGAAACATTGCTCTGAAATAAAAATGATGCTGAGCCACTCTGGAGCACAGACCTACCTCTTCTGCCTGGAAAAGCTGTGGGCATTTTGCTTTTTCCTACAGGAGTAACACAGGACTTGTTCTAAATTAGGAACAACACTTCCTCCCTCTTCCTGAAGTTTTGCTAGGTGGATTGCAAACCCAGTTTCTGAGTCTGGCTTAGTATAGTAAGTATTAGATTTTAACTTTACATTAAGCTATGTTGAGTACATTACTTTTACATTAAATCCCTGTGAGTATTGTGTAAAGAGACTAGGTTTTACATCATTCTAATGGCTTTTCTGGGTATTCTAGGTCTGGGTCCATCCCAGCCACCTTCAGGCACCTCGTTGTTGTGCCAAATTTAGGACCCTCATTACATGGCTAGGCTGGTGAAGTGACCTCTTGTGAGTGCATGTATCCTGTGTTCTCTGGACCATGTACACAACCTTTCCGCTTTCTAACTGAAAGGCACTAGTTAGCAACTGATGCAGAAGTACTCTTCCAGGATATCATTGGCTTAGTATAAGTTATGTCCCCAATGACAACAATAATCTGAAAAAGAGAGGTAGAATAAACGTTTACATATGAGTAGCTATAGAAGGGAATCTGCAGAGTAACTAATTTCACATCCTACATTTTCATATAGTTTTTTTTGTACGCCAGTCCATTGTAATTGATTCAGTCTTTAACAGAGTTTGTTGGATTAAATCTGGCACAAAAGTTGGCAATCCTGAGTTTGCTAAATCTTTAAATATGCATCAATTTGGGGTCTCTTCTTCAAACAGCAGTTGCTCAGCTGTACTGCATCTGATACATCTCAGATGTACAGCATCTGATGGTTGAAGTCACCATCAGATTTCTGTTTCATGGAAAAAGCACTTGTTATAAATCTCAAATAGTCAGTAATTGATCACAGCCTGGAATTGTAAAACTCTATCTCAGTGCCTGAAATAGCACATGTTTGTGGTGTGGTATGTGGTCTCAGTCCCTGTCAAGAGAAAGGAAGACCTTGGAGAATGTGAGAGTCTTAAGGAGCTTTCCACTAATAGAAGGGTCAAGGGACAGCACTGTCAAAGCATCCCCTCGTTAAAGCTGTGTGGGGAAGCAAACTGCTTTCGACCTCCAGTGTCCCAGCTGTCAGTCACAGGAGATGAACACTCCTTTTGTTCAGATCCCTGAGAAAATCCTGATTCTCCTCCCTTTTATGCCCCCCACGCTGGCTCCCATGCCAGTGTCCTTTCTGAGGCCTTATTGGCAGGAGGGATCAGCCATGATCCAACTGTGCCAGCCTGACTGAATTTCCCCAAAGCAAAAATCAGCACAGCTTCCCCTCTCCTGTCTGCAATCTCCATCCTCACAAGAAATCCAAGGAACTGCAGGCTTCTCACGGGTGCCTGCGGTATGGCAGCTGTACTGTGAGTGGTGGTAAAAACTGAGATTGCTTGGACATATGAGAAACTGAATATTGACATAAGAATTTAAATTTAGTTTTGTGGCTCTAAAAGAACCCAACCAAACAATCAAGCAAAAAGCAAACAATAGCTTGATCTCTGGTTTTGTTTTTAACAAGTTTTCAATTAGATCATCCTGTGCTTTTAATTTATTCTAAACATAATTTGTTTTTGATGTTGAGATCTCCATTAATTTGGTCAATAGGAGTCTGGGATCACCGATACTTTAAGCTTTCACAATTTCATATGGAAAAGACCTTTTTGAGTTATTTACCACTATTTTTTTTTTTAATAAAGGAAGAATAAGACTTCTCTATCATGTTGAACCAACAAGAAATCTTCAGAAGTTGCCTGATAGAGGGACTTTACAAATTTCCATGTGCTGAGAGTGAGTGCAAAAGAATTCTCTGCTCTTGAACCACTGTAGATTTGTTAACGTTTTCTTTCTCTAGGTTTATTATCAAAAACCTTTTTACTTAATATATATTTTGTAATAACAATTTAAAATTATTAGTCAATGCTAATATTAAAACTTTACTGCCTTTGTAATGGAGTAGCCTTTGTACCCAGCTAGATTCTAAAAGGTGTTACAGAAGTAAAACAGTAGCAGGATGCCACAAGTCCTTTTAAATCAAGTGCCCCATTCCTTGCACGAGATGAGTCTCTGTTCTTCGGGGAAAGGCCTTTAGGTGGAGCATTCCAGATATGCATGGCAGAGTTTATGTAGCTTGTTTAAGGCTTTAAAATAAAAAACTGTGTTTTAAATCCCAATAGTCCTTAATATCTTTAAGAACGAAAAATTACCTGGAGTGGAAAAAAAGATATTCTGATATATGGATTAGCAATCAGCTATAAACTGAAGTTTCAGTTTAACAACCCAATATCCTTTTTCCTTGTACTTTCTTTGCAGTTCTGTGGCATATTTTCAGGGGAACAGGCATTTAAACACTGGCTGGAGTGGGCTACAGTGCAAGTCTGAAGGAGGTTAGAAGGTACATATTCATCTTCACTCATAGGGCTGCTTTGCACAGCTCAAACAGGGTCCATGACTACAGGAATTATCTCCTAAAAATGTGTTTATTTAGTGAACCTATACTTAGAGCTATTCTGTCTTCAAGAGCTTTTAGTAAACTGTCCTCCTCACTGATGAGGGTGACCCTTCATCAGCCCAACAAATGGTCAGACTTTAAAACCTACCAGGAAACCTGAACACACTCAAGTTTCAAGAAGTCACCGTTGCTGTCCTCCATGGGGTTTTTGGTTTTGTTTTGTTTTTGGGGTTTTTTTTTGTGTGTGGTGGGGTTTTTTTTGTTTGTTTTTTGGGGGGGGGGTTGTTTGTTTGTTTGTTTTGGTTTGTTTTGGTTTGGTTTTTTTTTTCCCCAGCTGCTGAGGAATAAAGAATACATTTCTCAGCTGAAGGGCTGACAAACAAACAAGGCCTTGCATCTGATGGTGGCCCTGGTTTCCAGCCTGGTGTAGCAATCTGCCAGGCAGATGAAGAGGAGGGTGGTCTAGTCATAGGCAAGTTAAAGGCGAGCAGAGAGACATCTATGGCTCCAGCCTTAAGCTTGTTAGGGGGGAGGAGGTATTGTTGTTATTGTTAATGCCAATTAGCACAAACCTCTTTCTTGGCAGTAAGCAGTGGAGGGTGCCTACAGAGAAATCCAGCTGCTGGAATGCCACCAAGTATCTGGTGGAGAACCTGCGTTCCAGATGTGTAGCTCTGTGCCCCTCCATCTGCTGAGCACTCCATATGCTGGTACTGGCTCAGGAGAGGATACAGAAAACTGTGGTTTTCTGACTGATAATTACACATCTCAGCATTTTAAACCTACAGGCAAAACCTAAAACAGTCCTGAATTCCTCTGGATTCTGTCCATTGACAAAATTCCTCTCACAAGTAAGGGAGGGTCAGGCTTCGTCTAGGCAGTGGTAAATCAGGAATAAATCCATGACATTACACCACCAGGAGTAGTGGGTACATTTAGTCAGGCCTTGTTTTGAGGGCCAGCATGATACTGATGTCACAATATTCTGCTTGCAAGATTTGATGTCCTTTAGACAGAAAGTTGCCTGTTTTTCCTGTTCAGTTTTCCCTAGTTCAGTTAAAGGGAAGACAAGTGAAAGTAAGAGAAAATTGCCAGCATGGCAACTGAGGACAAATAAAAGCAGATTATGGAGACTAAAATCACAGCTTTTTACTTCGGGGGCCCAGGTCTCCTTTGCTGCGTCTGTGTCTCTAAATACAAGAGAGGCAGGGAGCAGTCCCTGTGCCCAAAGCGAAGTGGCACAGACTGGTGCATGCTAAGCTCCTGCTTGAGAAGAATTGTGTTCCTATTTCATGAAATTTTGGACTGGCTTTCATCTGGCCCCTGTGAGTTCCTGAAGTATGCTACAGAATGAGTATCTGAGTGTTTTGACTGGTATCAAGTCCCTGAAGCACAGTGGTGCTGTATTCCAGCTCTCACAGGTTGCTGTTGCAGCATGAAGCTAATGATAGGTGCACAGGGGCACCTGGCAGTGCCTGAGCACGTAAATCCTGCTGGAGTGGCATGGCTGAGCTGCTGAGGGGGTCGAACCATGTCATGTATGTGCTGCTTTGGGAGCAGTCCTCAAAGTGTGATACTGCTAGCCTGGGCCTGGACATGGTACTTGAGGGAGTTACTTGGAGAAGCCTGGATGTGATCAGGAGTAAAATTACAATTATATGCTGTAGATGCTCATGGTTCCAGTGTTTGAACTTACCTCTAGAGTATTTTTTGTTTATCTGAGTACAGATATACCTAGGGTGGTACAGAAGAGGGTTTCTGCTTTAGAGCTGCCTCCTTGACCTGGAATCTGTGCAGCATGGCAGCATGCTTTTCCCAGGTGCCCTTTTCCTCACATGTGGACATGGTTTCTCAGATCAGGACCTTTTTGTGCCTTCCCAGTGTCTGAATGGAGCCCAGGTATAATAGTGGGTTTTTTTTTTTTTTTTTTTTTGGCACATTTCGTTATGAAACATAAGAGCAGGGTCTGAAGCCTTATTCATGTGGGAGCTCACTTTAGTCTCATCTCCGTGCTATCTTTTAATTTCCCTTGTTTCTCCTTGGTTGTTCTGGCTGCCGTGCTGCCATTTTTGTGAGACACTGGGCGATCTCATTAAAGGAAATCCCGTAATGGCTGTTGTTAATCTTGGATGCCAAACACTGCCTTTGTCCTTTAACTTTTCCTTTGACACGTTGAAACTGGTCACTACATGACTACCTAGGAAAAGGATGGTGTTTTTCAAGGAACAGGGACTGATTTAGCACGAGCTGTGTAGAAAACTATGGCTGTCATAAGCTTTAGTGAACTCTGAAGGAAAATTGCCATGATTCATCCACAGTTGTTAATATGACAAAGCCCAGATCCATACAAAGGAACACCTGGCCTGCTAGTGAACATCTCTCTGGAGAGCAGCATTTGCCCACATGTTTGTTGCTCTAGCAACAAGCCTGAATGTGGATCACTATTTTTTGAAACACCACAAGAAAGAACAGATTCCACTATGGGAAATTTTCTGTCATAAAGAAAATTATATTTGCTCTACAAACACTGAGTTCTCCCACTCTGTAGGGACTGACTGCCACTCTCTGAATCACTAAAAAACACAGAGGCCCATTTCTTGACTCTTGAGAATCTAAAGATGTGCCAAAACATACATGGATTTCATATTTTCCAGTAGCTACAAATCAGACCCTTTCTCTCAAGAAGATCCCGGTTTAGAACAGTCTCCTAGGTCACTTTACAAGCTCAAAGTGAACCAACTTTAGAAAGTAAAATAATTTCCTTATAGGGTGAATTTTACCCTCTGCTCAAAGCTTTTTCATCACCTTTCCTTTCCGGGTAGGTTTCAGATGATGGTTTGCACTCTCTCCTCTGCTCTCTTGCAAAATGCCCCTGTAGATGAACAAGTGTGAGTGATAACATGGTGATACATCAACTACATTTGATTTTAGTTGCTCTGGCTCTCACTCCTCCAACTTTAAAAAGCTTTTAGATGCATATGTATACGTATCTATACATGTGTACATATATATATATGTACACACACACATATATATATATATGTACACATAAAGAAAGGCTGAGAGGAGCTTGGGTGCCATGTGAAGCACTTGTGTTACAAGATGTTTCATAATCTATTCCAATGTTCTTCTGTTTCTGCTGCCTGCGTTCCTACTTTGTAGACAGACCAGCTTTGTTAATTTTCCCTGTTTCTCTTCTGATTCCTGGTTTTACATTTCTTCCCCTGGTAATGCTCTGCCAGTACAATAAGGATTTTTTTTTTTTTTTTTAAAGGCTGGACAACAAGGAGGATAAAAATGGGGAGAGAGAGATACTCTGAATCCCAGAGGTTACTAATTTCTGTCTGAACTGAATAAATGTCTGCATATAAATGTGTTTCTTCTTCTTTCAAAAAAGGGTCTACTTTTTTTCTGCTGACCCTGGGTGAGTCTGGAGTTACCTGAAACTGTTTGTAGCTGTTCAGAAATCGCAAGCTTTCCCACCTGAATTCCTCCCCTGTCAGCTGGAGGGGGCTTTCAGGTGGGTGTTTGTTTCATTGTGCCTCAAAGGGATCCGTTCCTGTGCTGAAAGACAAGCCCAGGACAATGTTTTACAGAGCAGAAGATATTGTGAGGGACCAATTATCACATAAGTGGTTCTCACGGCTTGGGCTGGTACTGTGTGCCAGGTTGCACATTAACTTCTTTCACTGCTTTTTACCCAGTTTACTCAACATTCTCAAGTGGTGGCTTTGTCAATTGTTTCTCCTGCTGATATTTTGACAGATAATAGCCCCCTGATGCCAGCTTAGCCCAGCTAGTAAGAAATAGGCCAACGTGAAACCCTAGACCAAGTGACTGCTCTAATGGTATGGAGGAGCTGTAGGGTAGGTTCTGGTATGGAATTGTTATTAATTTCCATCTGAAAAATAGATCTCCCAACCCTGCTCTCACACTCTCTATGTACTCCGTTAAAAAAAAAAAAAAAACCCAAAACATGGAGACTTTATTATATTTTTTTTTTCTCTGCCACACCATGCTTAAGCATCCTCTAATGAGTGTCAGGGTACACTTGGGGAGTATGACTGAATCATATGAGCACAAATATATTTAAAGATTTATAGTGTTTCATTGATTCCAAAAGAATATATAATGACCAGGCAATTTTTGGTGTGGTTTTCCTATATAAATCTTACCAAAATTGCTGACACTGTGTTATTAACACTTGGGGCTGTGTTGCTGCAAAGTGAAGAGATTTATGTGGAGGATAAAGCAGAGATCTTTAGAAAGTGGGGTTTGCTAATTCATCTGGCTGTTCATTAGTTTAAGAGCTTTCTGTAGTTTGTATATTTCACTGACTTCTTGGTTCTTTCTTCTTATGGTTAGAGATGCTATATAAGAAAAAAATAATTAATTTTTTCCTAGTAGTTAGGGCTGAATTTTAACTATATTCTTCTTTAAGTCTTTTCCTTAGCTTAATCCTGTTAAGTACTGAATGCTTTCAATGGTTTCAAATTAATGTAGGATTTGAACTCAGGCAGGCCTTATTGTTGTCAGACCTTTCTTTTCCATCCTTCAGGGGCTTTTTTTTTTTCTCAAGGAGTGGCATAGAAGAGCTGAGAAAATGATGCTTAGGACTGAAATGATTCTTAATGCATATCATATGTAGACATATGTAAATGTGCACCACACATTTGTTTCCCCGCAACATTATTAATTTTAATAATTTTTAGGCAGCAAAGATTTTAGAAAAGAAAGTTTATCTATTGTTACTTATACCATTGTGTTCATGTTTTTTCAAACTTAGCCAGGAAGACTAAGGTACATGAAACTCATTTTATTTTTTCCTTTCCTATCTTTGCTTAGTTTCTCTTTCTAAGCTGAAGGACCAGTTAATGGCATACATAAAGCTGTACTTTCAGAAAAATTTAAGGACTACTAATGAGAATGAAGAAGTTTTTGTTTAACTTCCATTTTTTTGATTGTAGAAACCAAATTCTTTCTGAAACAGGCCTGAGAATGTCCGGGTAGAAGGGACAGGCTTTTGATGTGGTACTAGGAGCTTTTCGCATCATTTTCCTTTGCATATGTCTTCACTTGTGTGTTTATGTGTTTTGAGGTCTTCCTTACAAGGAACATTTTGCAAAGTGCTCCTAGTCTGTTAAATCATTCATGTCAGCCAAGTGTACTTTTGCCTAAAGTTAAGCATGAGCTTGGAATCAAGCACATCCTAAAGTCAGGGCCTGTATCCAGAAGCATTAAACTCCATGGACTCAGTGTTTGTCAGATATGGAGACTCTCAGAGGCTACAGAAATTTGTGGTCCCAGAGCCTGAGCTCCTTACTGAGTTCAGAGGGAGCTGACACTGCTTTGTGTTGTTCAGGATCAGGCTTTGAATGTCTCAAGAGACAACTGCAGAAGGGTCTACTTGAAGAACTATGATTTAACTTTTATTTCTTATCATGCTGGGGTCTGGGAGAATATTTTGTGCTATCTGGTTGACTGATGGGTTTGAGAGGTCCTACTCCAGGGGGGCTCTTAATTCCAACCAAAGGGAAAACATACTGGAAAAACCTCCAGCAAGGACTTTTAAAAAATCTTTTTTCTCACATATTTAGCCTGAACTAGCAATAACAACGTCGATGCAGGGCATTTCCTGAGGATTAATGACTGTCTGGGGTCATCATCTCCTCCCAGTTAGTTATTAATCTCCAGGAAATACTCTGTGCCTTGATCATTATTGCTTAATTAGCATTGAGAATGTGGGGGGTTTAGGTTTCTTTTCATGCATCCTGTGAATTGCTGGGGTGGGGGGGGGTTTCTTTCATTAACTTGCCCTTTTCAGCCTGGATGTGAGCATGGGCTTTGCTTACAGTTTGCAGGTTTGAGAATTTAGTCACAGGGCTAAACCTTCCCAAGCAATTTGAGTTCCATGTGAAAGCCCCACTAGCAGTCCACATCTGCAGCACATCAAGAGGTGTCTCCCCGCCCCCAGCCCTGCTGGAAAACATCGGGTGCCAGGGGGGCAGTAGCCGGAGTCTGGGAGCTGGGGATGCTGAAAAAAGGCAGGAAAAGTTGGGGGGTGAAGGAGGGAGAAGAAAAGGAAAAGAAGGGAGTGCTGAGGAGAAGTTAGGCGCTGCCAATCTCAACAATTTTATCAGCCACCAAAAGAATTTCTCGTATCATGAAATTCTGGGAAAATTTTGGAGTTGAAACAGCCTTCAAGAAAACTCTACCTGATTCAAATGAACCTGACTGCACCAAGACAAATCTATTTATTTGGAAGAGCAGGGAGAATAAATGCAGACTTTATCCCTGGAGGAGAGGAACATGATGGACACAGTCTTTTTTCAAGCTTTGTGTGGTGGGACTGAGCTCAGGAGAGCTGTTCCCACCAACCATCCTATTGCTCCATCATTATTTTCTATCAGACTGGCAGCTACAGCATTGGGAGATCCCCACTTCATGGTGTATTCAGAGTTGTTTATGGGATGTGTGACTCCAAGCACACAATTCCAGGAGTGATGGACAGAGCTTGACCCCAGGGATACGGGCACTGCAAGTCTGGGTGCCCCCAGGCATGATGGGGTTCCATCTGTTGATCTGTTTGTTATGGATGTAGTCTTAAGTATATTTTGAAAAGAAAATTAATTTTAAAAAGGAAATATCAGGTTTTCTGCTCCAAACAAAGCCATAATAGGATTTTTTCAAGACTTTTTTAAAACATTTTTGTAGAACTCCAGTGGGGAGACAGTTGGAGACATGTAGTGACATTTTCCTAGCCAGCTGTTCTTCAGATCTCATTACCCTTTTCTGCTGTGGGAACCTCTGTCCAAGTCTCCTTGAAGGTCTTTTGGGTCCTGCATGTTTAAGTTAATATTTTAGCAATTTGGCCTTTATGTTTGGGACCAGAGGTGCAAATCAGTTTCATGCCTCACAGGAAAATCCCTTACCCTAAACAAATATCTGGCCTCACAAATATTTCTATGGCCGTGGTGAAAATATGCAAACTTTGGTCCCAAAGTGCTAGGTTTTTTTACTTTCCTACCTAAATATTTGTATTTTGGGGGACAATATACTTCTTTCAGTGTTGGAAAAACCACTTGTTTGAGGAAAGGGAATATTGCAAAAAGAATACCTGCTTAGTAATTAGTCTGAAGAGTTTGTTAGTTTGAAGAGATTTGGAACAAAAATGTATTTTCTTTTTTTGAAGTCACTTATCTGAATATTTATGACCTTTAAATTTTTGCCTGGAAAAACCCCAAACAGAGTCATATAATGCCATGGAAAAGTAATGCAAATAATTATTTCCAGTTCTTTTGAAAAATGCTTTAGAGAGGCATAGGACCCTCTGGAACTGAAATAGCTCCACCTAACCACACAGTATTTATAATTAATTCAATAGATATAAAGAGATATGACTGGTTTTGACCTTAACCCTGATCAACATTAAATCTAATCCTCATTTCAACTCTGTTCCTAAGTATGGAAAAAGGCCTTTGACAAGTCAGTGGCCACTATATATTTAAATTCTCCATAGTGCATCCTGCAATGTTCTCATCAAAATCTTGTTCTTGTAACTGACCTCTGACAGTCAATGTATGGTCAATGTCAAACCATAAAAGGCATGAGAAGGGGAGAGGGAATAGAAAAAGAGTCATTATGCAGATGATATATAAATGTCCATTAATGAGACATTCCTTTGTATTTTGAACTCATAGCAGAGTTTGACATTGAATAGGTCTCAGGGGTTTTAAGGCTTCATCACACATATTTTTGCATGGCCTTATTCTTACCAAAGAAAAAAAGAACAGACCTTGGTAAAGTGAGGAGGCTATAGCCCTAGATAAGATCAAAATAAAATGTATGGGAAGAAATTTCTATGTCTGCTTGGGAGACAAAACAACACCATAAATATTGGGGAGTAGGAAGTAATCTGATGTAATAAGGCCAATCTGAGTGGAAGTCTGAACCTACAGTCACCAAAACCATTTCTGCAAAAAGGGAAAGTTAAGACATCAGAGGAACCGCAGCATAAGGCGAGCATGTGGTGATATCTGATACTGCTTGTGTGCACACCTGAGCGCAAGGATCTCACTGGCATTCCTGGGAAAGCCAAAGATGTTGGAAGTGTGTGGGCCCCTACCCTCTGGTGCCCAGGTCTCACAGGTCCAGGGATTTCCATGGCTCTGTCCACTGGCCTCTGGTCCTTATAGTATCCTTTGTTTGCCTTCTCTCAACTTGTGAGCTCCTCAGAAGTAATGATGTGCCTCTCACAAGGATGAGTCCACATTCCCTGAAGCTCTGAGGACACAGAATCCCCTCCATGTTGTGTTAGAAGAGAAATAGACCAGCAGTGCTCTGGCTTGGGGCCTCTGGTGCAGGAAGGTGAACAGGAGTCAATAAAAATAACTGCAGGGGAAGGCAAATCTTTGAGTATTTTACATGCAGAGTGTCATGGGTAGGAGCTGTCCCTCTGACTTCCCCATAGCCTCCAAGTTTCCAGCACACCTGCTGACAGCTGGGCCTGAATGTTCTCAGATGAATTGGTACAGAATTAGAGCAGGAAATTGGAACAGACCTTAGCTTCATTTCTCAATTTTTCAGACCAAGTTCTGCATCCTGATTAAAGCCTAATGTGAAAACACTCTGGGAACAAATTTTCATACTTTTATCCATATTGGGTAGCTATTCTGTCTCCTGGTTGTAGTGAGATGAGATTTGACTGGGGTTTTGCAAATCTGGGTAATCAAATTGGGGAATTATCCTAGAGTTTGCAGAAGAGGGTACAGACTTTAATTCCCTTTGGCCAACATGATTTCAAATTTTAAAAATACGTAATGGTAGGAAAGATGTGCTAAAGTTCCATTTGGTTGCAGTATGGTTTGAAGGAGAATCTGAACTCCCATTTTTGCACCCGTGGATTGCAATGATATTAAGCTACAGGATGGAAAGGACTATGTGAAATTGTGTACTCACCGAGGTCAAGGGAAGGCTTGCATTGCCTGGAGTGAGGGCAGTGTTTTAGTCTCCATCAAACATAACAGTTTATATTATTTTTAATCCACTCACCTCTGGAGAAAACATTCATTCCATTCTTGAGATAAGAACGTGTTACTTTTCTCTGGCTGCCTCTCCACTCACCTTGAAGGGGTCTTCTCAGAAAGCTTGATAGGAAGTGCATGGCTGTTTGATCTACTTAGTGAAACGCAGCAATGTAGAGAGGATGACCTGAATCAGGGCTTCTGGGTTTTATGGGTTTTATGCTCTGATGGTGGCTAACCAGGTCTGCATCAAACTTGTGAGATCTATTTCCTGTAACTCTACTTCTCTGCCTCTTGTTTCCTCATCTTTGTTATAAAATAGGCATCAAATGCCACAGTGTGTATATGTTCTATCTGAATTCACCCATTTTAGGGAAGCACTGGATTCCTAGATCCACATTAAGCATACTGGTTGAGAAAAAAGTGGATAGGAATGGTGAAGCCTTCGTTTGTCTTTGAAAATCTGCCTCTGCTTGTTCTGTAGTGCTCAAAAAGCCAGATTTGGGATTATTCTTTTTTTTTTTTAACATTTTCTACTTGTTTTGAAAGGCAAAAATGTTATCTTTCTGATCTCTCCATGGTCCGAAAAACACCTATTATCATCACTTGGTTGTAGCTCTGCTGGCACGGTATGTTTTGCTTATTAAAGCAAAGATATGGTTGAAATTAGAGCTGTGTGATACATGTCATCAAGCTTTATGTATTTGCAAATAATAAACAGTTTACAAAGCATGGCTTGAACTTGCGGGTTGCAGCTTACTGTCACTTCAATAGAGGTTTCAGAACACTGCTGGCAGTGTAGGGTCTGTGTCTAAGCTGGAAAGCACCTTTGAAAAATTAAGAAAGGCACATTTTACCCATAACTTTCTTTGTTGGGAAAGATGGACTCTGTCTCGTGGTAGCCGTAGTTTAAGTAAACATAAACTCTGGCCCAAATTTCATAACCATCATTTTCTCAAAGCCAGCAGCACTAAACCAAGCTATAGTTTGATTTGGCTAACTCCAAAGTAGGATGTGGTTGCCAGCCTCTGGAGCCACATGATCAGGTTTCAAGGAGACGCCACGAGAACCATGCCGTTGTCCTAGTCAGGAAGGTCCTGGATGTGTGAGTCCTATAGTTATGGGATGTGTGTTGCCATCGTTATGTCTCACAAATAAATGTAACCATAACAACAGGTATGCTCCAATTAAAGCCTGCCTGCTCCGTGTCCTGCCTGGGGGCAGCCTGGGAGTGCCACAACACTGCTGGGCTCAGGAGGAAAAAGGTGTTAGAGAGGGAAGATTGCCAAGGGAAAAGGCCAGGTCTTAAGGGGGAGCTTCATTGCTTTGTACAACTACCTGGAAGGAGGTGGTAACGAGGTATTGGTCTCCTCTACAGCAACAAGTGACAGAACAAGAGGGAATAGCCTCAACTTTTTGCCATGGGATGTTTAGGTTGGGTATTAGGAAACATTTCTTAACTCAAAGGGTGGTCAAGCATTGCAACAGGTTGTGGTAGTGTCATCATCCCTGGAAGTCTTCAAAACCATGTGGTACTTGGAAATACAGTTTAGTGGTGAATATGGAACTACCCTGTTAACGATTGGACTCAATGGTCTCAGAGGTCTTTTCTGACCCAGGTGATCCAATGATTCTATGATACTCAACAGACTTCCTACTCTGCCATAAGCACAAGACTCTGCACAGTGCTGCCACACCTGCAGTACAAGCCCAGGAGAGCTGCTGTCTGGAGGACTTTCCCAGAGCCCAGGCAGAAAGTTCTCTTTCCCAGATTGGAAGGTCAAAACATAAAAATTGCTGGCATGTGGCTGCAAGGTTCCAAGTTTCTCCCCTTTTCCTGCATGTGCAGAGCATCCTGGTTCAGACCAACCTCCTGCCAGCTGATTTCCACTGGTGATGGACAAGAGCTTCAGGACAGTGCCAAGCCAAAGGCCAGGTCCCCTCTGGCACAAGCGGCTGCTACTTCGTTACTTGAGGTGAAAATAAGCTGATTTTGTCTCGCTGAGTAGAAGGCTCCTCAGGCTGTTCTGTTCTCACTTTCTCCCCACCCGCTCAGCTTTTCCTTTTCTATTACAAACACCTCAGTGAGCTAAAGGGATGAACAGATGATGGAGTCAGTGCCCCTAGTTAATGACCAGCACTATATTCACAACCTCGTTTGGTTTTGTTCCTATTCGCTGCTTCAATGGTGCCGATGAGAAGGAATTAATTTTATTGAGGACAACTCAGTGAATTAAATGAAAAACTGCTCACTTGGCTGGAAAGGCTTTGACAGACGGCACAGCAGCCGGTCAGATTTGAAAACCTTTACATCTCCTGGACGTGGGGAGAGAAGGAGGCAAGAGAAAGGAGGGGAGGGAAGGTCATTGCAGATAAGCTGCAAGGCGACTATTTCAAGGCCTCGGAAAAACAACAGAGCAAGCTGCAGTCTCTTATTTTGATTCATGGGTCTCCCCTCCCTTTTGTTCCTTGATGCACTAAATCTGTTCCTTAGCCCCCCTCATTTCAATAAACACCCAATAAGAAACTAATCGTCGTATGGTGAATTAGAGAAGAAGAAAAGATGCTCAGAAGAAATGTTATGGTCATGGAAAACTCTTCTGCATTGTAACCATCTGGTGCACCACAATTACTATGAATGGGATAATTGAGTCCCAAATAACTTCTTTTGGGTACAAATAATAGCCGTCACCCTGATTTGTATTCTTCACAACAGCATCGCCCCATCATTTCACATCACATCTGCACATTTCTTTGATTGGGCACTGTGCTACCAATAAGTTACTACACTTAATTAAGCCCACATAATTCTCTTCAAATGAGCAGAAAAGTTTGTGTATAGGCCAAAAAAGAAAAGGGGCTGCAAATGAGACTTTAGTGACTCCACTTTGTATGAGGTATTGAGATTGATGGTGATCCCATGCCACCAAGGTTTTCCTTCAACACTGGAAAAGTGTGAAAGCATCAGGCAGCTCAACAGCTGTGTACAATCAGAGAAAGGCCTGATTTCAGACAAACATTCTCCCGGAGGTGATTGAAACCCCATTGTAGCATAATCTTGCTTTTCAGAAAGTGTTACAATACATTTGATTTGATTTCCCGGGTGTCTGGCTTTCACAGCATCATTAAAAGCTCTGTAAGAAACTGAGAGATGGAGTCCTCTGCAAAGCAGCATTGTCTGCTCCTCGAGCGTGTTTTGCTTGAGCTCTGGGAGAAAGAATTGACAGACAACAGGAAAATGTAAGCTTCAGAGGAAATATTACAGCAAATAAACACTTAGAGATCAGCTCGCTTGATGGGGAAGGATGAGGATGCAAAATCTTGAAAGAGATTTTTTTTTTTTCTTTTTGCTGCAGTTCCCTATTTACTTGCTGAAGTAGGGAAGAGCACATTCCTTCAGTTTGCATCACTGACGTGTTATCAATTCACATGGTTTATTAGTTTTTCATGAACTCTTCACACCTCGGAATGACAGGCCACACAGCCTGGCAAATAAGGCACCAGGAATGTGCTGGCGAGTCCAGTTGCTCAGGATCAAGCCCAAAAAGCCTTACTGGAATGTCAGGGTCTATGGTAGGCACAATAGTAAACAAAGAACAGGGTTACAGAGGGAGAAACAACTTAAAAGAGTGTGAGAGTAAGCTCCTACCTTGCTCAAAGATTTTTTTCTTTTTCAAATCAATGTTTTCTCATTCCAGCCAAGCAAATCTAGAGCAGCTTGAATACGTCTTTTCAGAGCAAGTGGCAAAATATCCCGTGAATGCCACAGAGGTCACTTCACACACTCGTTCTGCCCCTCATTTGTTTATCTAAATGCTGACAAATTGCAGCATTTTAACAACATATCTCTGGTACTGAACTTCATGTGCATGGCTTGCCCTCTATCATTGAGCTGATAATGAGGCTAAGCATAAAGCCTTCATTCACTGCTATAAAGGCTTCTGACAGTGATGAATACCAAGTAGAAGAATTAGGTGGTTTATAAGAGAATATGCTATTGTGTAAAACCTCCATGCCTTTTATCATCCCTTCTGCTCATTTTCAGTTCCTTCACGTAAGCTGTCTCCACAATCACTTCTGTGAGCTTTCCTGTCCTTGCTTTTCCTTCTAACAAGGCTGTTTTCCAGCAAGTGCCAGCCATGGTGTTGTGTCAGCATTTATTCCCGGTTATCCTCTCTGAACGCCCTAGACCCCTTTCATGTCACCAGAATGATGATAAACATTTAAAGTAGCCGTGCCTGAGCCACTTCTCTGTGAGGTAATTCCTGCCCCAGCCCCGTGCATGGCATGGAGCTGCAGCTGTCTGTCACCGGGACATCTTTCTTACAACAAAAGCAGCCTTGTCTTGGCATTTCTTTGCAAAAGCATCAACTAATATCCCTTTTAGATGGGTGTGTTTGTAGAAGAGGTGACTTCTGGGATGTTTTTTTTTAAATTGCTGGCTGCAATGAATCCCATTAACATTTCATTGTTCAGGTCTGAGCTCGTGGCTGGTTCTGGGAGCTGAGGGAAATGTGGGGAAAGGCTGCTGGCAGATCCTGACAGAACATCTAATTTGACTAACTAAGGACCTCCCCCCGTGCTTTTATCCTTTGGGCTATGAAGTTTGTATTCCTGTCTGCCCCAGTATCATGCACCTGTGAACACAACTGTGAAGCATTTTACTCTAAACAGGATCTGGACATGTCACAGTTTGTGCTGGTCTCACAATGTTTTGCATTAGGCTTCGTCTGTGCCAGAAGGACACGAGTGTAGAGGGAGGGACACTGCCGCAGGGCAATTATTTCCTACCTTCTTTACCTCTTTTTGTTGTCTTCTGCCCAAATTGTCCAGGTGTATGGTCCTTACTATTTATTGCTGGCTATGCTGCTTTTCTTTCCATTTCCCTTCTCTGCTTTTCCTCTGGCTCCTCTTTGCTACCAGTGTTGCCTCCTGCCTCCCTTCTGCTGTTGCCCAGAAGCCTGCAAGGTTAATGCTGTCCCTGGGCTGGAAGAAAGGCTCGTGGAGTGGAGGCACTGACAGTGACATCTCCTTCCAGTTTTCAGAGGCAGCTGGAAGCATCCCAGACATTTTCAAGGACCTTCAAACATGGCTGGAAGACACAGAAGTGTTCAGTGACCCATGTGCTTTCTGCCTGTCCCTTCTGCTGGCTCTTTTGGAAACACCTGGTTATTAATTGCTTCAGAATTTCTTTCCCTTTCTGCACCAAGAATATTCCTATCACTTTAAAACACATCTTCCCTTTAAAAAAAAAAAGTGAGGACAGAGAGTGGAATTGCATTTTATTAAATGTGCATGACACTGAGGATACAAAAACACCAGCATGGGATGAATTTACTAATCAAATGCAGACTTTGTCTGCATTGTAGTATGACACTGGAAAGGAAATATCTCTTCAAAAGGTTTATTTTAACTCCAAAGGAAAATTAAGGGAGAGAATGTTGAAATACAGAGGAGTCCAGGGGGTGGCAGGGAGGGAAGCTGGAGAATAATTGATGCAAGTAGGGAAACAGAGCCTCATCCCAGGGCAGTGGGAATAGTGGAGGGTCCATCCTGTGTACAGAGCGCTTCAATCCAATCACTGGAAAGGCAAAGCAATGGTTAGAGCAGGGAGAAGCTTGGCCATTCTCCTACTGCTCCCACTGGAGGAATTTTGGAGGTTTTGCAGTGCAGATCCTTCATTCCTTACACCAAATGTCATTGTGGCACCTGGCATCACAGGCCACCACCAGGGCAGGAGCAGTGGTGCAAGGACCTTCTCTTTCAGGTGCTCACGTGGCCCTGCTGAGCCCCTCAGTGTTGTCCCGACAGGCCTCCTTTAAACCAAACCAGTGACTCAACCTGGGTTCATCCTTTCCCAGTTTAGATTTCAGCTTGGATCTGCTGAGTGCCATGGTTTATGGGCTGCTCCCACAAACTGCTGGCAGGTCCCAGCCAGGAGGCTGCAGGCAAAGTGCAGCCCTGGGAAGCAGCACGTGGGGTGGGCACAGGCTCTGTCAGCTGGTGTGGCTGCTGGTCCCCCACGTCCTCTGCTAGAACCATAATTGCTTTTTTCACAGGCTTTGGTGGGAAGTTCCAATTCTTATTGTTCATCCTTGATCTGCCTTTCATTATGATGGCTGTTGGGTCCCCTCGTTGCTGTAATGAGAACCAAGAAAATAATAACAATTCAAAGGGAAATGTGAAAATACTCTTCAAAATCAGACATGTGAAACGCTATAGCTAAAAGATATATGTGAAATGCTGGTTAGAGGATGCTGGAGCAAAGACAACTTAGAAGTTTGTTTTTTTTTTCCCCCTCTTTCCATTATTCTCCAGAAGGATGAATTCTCATTTTTGTTTCCTGCAGAGTCTGAGCCCTTTGAGCAGTATTTTTGTATGCTGTTAGGTTGAAGAGAGCTATTTTCACTTTAAAACTTTATTTCTTGGAGTCTCTGTTTCTTGGACTCATGAGACATGGGATTTGGAAATGGAAATGCTTTTCACCCTGTATTTCTCTCTGTCTTCAGGCAGGAAAGTCACAGGTTTACAAGTGGGAAAATTGACACAAACTATGTGGGGCAAATACATTGATTCCCTTTCCTCTTCGGAAGACTTTTCCACATGCTGTTGGTTGGCTGTTTTATTTCTCAGAAAGCACTGGTGTATTCCACATGGACATCACATTTACCATACAAGCCTCAGTCCCCCCAAAATGCTCATAGGCAGCTATACTGCTCCTTTGCTCTTGACACCACTGAGTCAGTTTTCTCTGCAGCGTCTTTGCACATGTTGTGAATCCTACCCCCTGAAAATGGCTGTGGTGGGGGCCTGTTGGATTGTGTTGTGTGAGAGGAAACTGTGCACACCACATTTTCAAAGGGGAGGGATGCCTTATGAAGAGGCCAGGGGGGTTTCTGTGGATCACAGCAGGGCAACCCTGTGTGGAAAACCAGCCATTCTTGCTGGCTTCTTATAAGCTGCCCACAGAGTACAGACAATGCCAGATACATGATGTATGGATTTTATTCCTTAAAAAAAAAAAGGTAATAAACCCCTTCCAAATTGTAAACTATGTTACTTTTTTCAGACACTGTTCCTGCAACAAATTCTCTTCAGTCTTATTTATGAGAAATCAGTGACTCCTGTAAATGTAGATGGCTGAGTCCCAAGTTCTCGAGGTTTGCTGGGAGAAAGAGCTTTCAACAAAGCTGCAGTGGCAATGGGTTGTCCCTCACGCCAATTAATCATGGGGGAAAACTGCCATGCCTCTGCCAGAGCAGGTCCTTTTGTCAGCTGCTGCCTGCAGCGCCTGAAGGCAGCAGAGCCCATGGCAGGGTGGTGCTGAAATAACAAAAACAGGAGTGCCATAGATCTGGCTGGGCTTGCTGCCTGCAGGAATCTCACTCCACTGCTCCTTGTGTCCATGTCGTGTCCATGTCGTCTCCAGCCTCACCCTCCCAAGGGGCAGAGCTGGTCCTTGTGTGCCAGGAGCGCAGTGGGACTGAGCAGCACTGTGGCTGGCTTGGGCCTGAGTCCAGCTCTGTCTTTGTACCAGCAGAGTCAGGCCTCATGCATGAGTGCCCTTCGCTCATTCTCTGCTGCTTCTGCTCCTCTGCAGGGAAACCCAAAAGTTTATAGCTCAGGCAAAGTCTCCCTCCACTCCTCCCCCTTGCTCTCAGCAACAGAGATGTGTGTAACGGAGATGATTTCAAAGGGATTTAATCAATCAGGGTGCCAAAGTACTTCATGCGAGAGGGTTCTGTGTAATGGGAAAGCCTTTTAATGAGGAGGATATGTGCAGCTTCAGGTTTCACTGCTGGATGTGCAGGAGAGCAAACCTTGGCGCTGAGCAGCATGTGACTTCACATCCCCGTGCAGCTCTTAAGGATGTTTAAACTTCAGCAGGTAGCTGGACTCGCAAAATGTTTAAAAATAAGGAGAAAAGTAGATCGTGTGTAACAGGCTGTCAGTCAGCAGAAGGACTCAGCCATGGCTTTTAAGTCTGTTTTGGTAAGGGAAGGTCAGGAAGGAGATTTGAACCACAAGCTGATTCAAAAATGTTTTATTTTTTGTAAACAACTCCATCTGGAACTAGTAAACTTTCAAAGTCTGAGCCAGCCCCTCACCACCTCCACACACCCCAGCCAGTCTGAAATGAATCCAGCAGCAACCATTGATTTCCATTGCCTTACAGAGCTGGGATATGACCACATCACCTCTGGGCCAGAAGAGAATACAATCACTCACTCTGAGTCATTACATAAGCTAAAATATGTGATTTATTAAACCACAAAAAGTAGGTTGTACTGACTTCGAGAGTCTGACCTGAAACCATAGGAGGAGCAACATGCAGAGTTAAGGCTGGGACTCCCTTCTGAACCCATCCTGTGGTGCCTGGGCATTGTGTGTGACCTGTGAAATCACCCCCGCTTTGGAGACTCCCTGAAAGGCAGAACACTGAGGCAAGGATGGCATTTGAGCCCTAAGGCTGGTTTTTCTTGCTTTTGTGGGCTTGAGTTGTGTTTTCCTGAGCAAAGTGATGATCTGATTTTCTTTTCTGGTTTGGTTGGATCCTGTTCTAGTCTTCCTAGACTTGGCCCATTACCTTGGAATTCAAAAGAGCAAATATATAAAATGATAAATAATAGGGAACATTTGGAAATCTAAAATGTTTCAGTGAAATACACAGGCAACTCTCCCAAAAAGTCTGTATTTTATTTCTCATTTTCAGTCTCAGTGGAGCTGTATGAGACACCACCTATTAGTGATTTCTTAGGGATTCCTTACTCTGTAGGTCACTGCTCCAAGAGCACATGCAGTTTCCAGAGTGCAAGCAGCAAACAGCATCTTTGGTCTTCTCTGCCTGCTTGCAGAGTGTGCTCAGGTTGTTGCCCTTGTTTCTCATACTCTGTCCCTAGGTCTGGGCTAAGGGTTCTGGCTGAAGACAGGATCAGTTCTGGGGCTCGATGGGACCCTGCCCCAGTGTGGCTGTCCCTGTGCTGTTCAAAGGCTTCTCTGGAGAGGCTGTGTGTTCCTCAGCAGTGCATTTGTTTGCAGCAGAGAGGTCTGCAGCAGTGGGTTTGCATTCACACTGTTGCAGTGCAAGGATGTTACTGAGTCCTTCTGGTGAGTGCTTCTGGTCCATTTTAGTGAGCATGAGATGTGAGTTACAGACACTCAGTGTTTCAAAGTCCTGCCATCCCACTTAGACAAGCAGACTTGCACAAAGAAAACATCAAGAATTTCTGTGCCTTAGAGCACAGAATCCTCCTGGGCGTCAGGTGGTGACCTAAGGGATGGCAATGCCTGGTGTGCGATGTTGGCATGGAAGTGATTCAGGCAACACAGAACATCATGTCAAACGTTAGCAGATCAGGGCTGCAGTCCCACTCCCCCATGAGCCTGAGACCCTGGTGCAAGGTAGTCTTGTAGTAGCTGCTGGGTTTGGCTTCTCCTGCTGAATAAGAGGCTCTGAATAAGTAGCAACAGGACACTTAAGACTAGAATAGGATTTTGGTGGATGTAAGAGCCGTTTTACCCATCCCTGTTACTCACATTTGGTTGTGCTATATGGGACTGTTCTGGATGAAAAGGCAGCATCCCCAGCCAGGCAGCACTGACTGCACTTCAAGAAAAGGAATTACCCAACACTCTGCCTGCATTAGACATGTTTTTGAGGTTAATCATCATGCAGTTTGTCCTAGCACAACTGCACAGCATATCCTGGAGGCATTCTGAAATGGTCCCCATTGATGTACAGGGCTTGACACCACCATTTCCATTAGACCAGTTTTCAGTAAGTCTGAGCTCATCACACCCTGGGAGTAGAAGTGGTGAATGCAGCCCTTGTGCCAAAGGGAGACTCATGTTAGAAAACTTCTTCTTCTGTGAGCAAAATGCCAGTGAGCTCGTCTTTGTGAGTGACAGCAACACAGCAGACAAGTCAGAGTTCATCCAATCCTTCCTTCACCTGATTCTTTGGTCCCAACATCCTACCACCTTCACGTTCCTAAATAAGAAGGGAGAAACATCTTATATTTTGCTGGGATGCATATATTTATGTGTGTGTTTTGCTTGGGACTTTTTTCTTGTTTTACAGACCAAAACACCCAAACAATATTTTTAAATTACAATGCCTTCTACATTACCATAACACTGAAGGCCCCCTTATTGCAGCATCTTCCATTTTCATGGGCTCTGCAAAATACGAAAACAGAACAGTGCCAAAATTTAAAATGTAGGTGACAATCTTATTCTCAGCTTGTCTATAAATAAACCCTTTGTAATCCCTTCTTCTTCATTCCCCTTCAATACAGCCATACTGCATTCCAAATTCCACCCCACCTGCCATCTGCTAGGAGCAGCGTGCTGCTCAGAGTTCCCATTCATTTTGAATAAATGGGAACACCAGAAGAGTCACACTGGTCTGCCAACAGGAATATGGCCAAGGAAGGAACCAGTAGTGTGCACAGGATGATCAAGCAATGGGCAAGTCATTAGGAACTCTAACATTCCAGTGTGAGGGTGTGAAAATATAGCCAAGTAGGTTATATTTCAGGTGATCTGCTTTTTGGGAAAAAGCCCTTGGGAAGTGTTTGCAGGGCACCGCTAGAATCACTCTGACCCAGGTCTCTGGTCCCAGGAGTGGCAGATCAAAGAAAGCAGAAAGCAGAAATAAATTAAATAGGGAACCACCAAACCTCCTGAAAGCTCCAACTTCTCCACCCTTCCTGGCCACAGCAGGCACAGGACCCTGACTCTCGAAGTGTGACATTTTGGATAAGGCTGAGGGTGGGGCAGCACAGGCTCCTTCTGCATCCTCCTTCCACCAAATGGAAGAAGCCAAACGTGTGTGTGTGTGTATGTGATTTGGCACACTGGGGCACGGCAGGATCAGTGTCCCATTCCTGAATTCCTGGAAAAAGACACACTGTGTATCAGGAATAAACCCCTCCATGGCCATGCTGTCTCTGCATGGCTCTTGTGGGCTGGGGCAGGAGCTTTCTTTTAGGACTAGGTTGAGTTCCAAAAAGTGTCTGCTGCAGAGAGACGGCTGGCCAAAGGGTTTGGGGGCCACATTTTCCCACTTTCCAGCAGGCAGAAGTGATTCCTGGTCTCTGGAGGGTGATCTTGTCATGCCCATCTGGACCTTTCCCTCCTTCATGCCCAGCACCTTTTATCATGAGGTCCTAAGTGTCACCTGAGCCCTTTGGATAAACAAGGTTGTATTGTACATTGATTATTCTCATGAAAGAGCACAACAGCTCCTTTGAAGTCATTACAACCTCCCGATCGAGGGCTCCCCAGGCAGAGCACAGGGCCTGACTCCTGCTCTCCCTGGCACAGGTTTGCAGCTGCTGCTGGGAGAACTCCCTGCGTTTCCATCAGCACAACAGCAGCGCTGGAATAAAGCTCTCCGTTTGTTTACTGTGCTGAGCCCCTGTCTGCAATCTGCTCTATTAATTGTGCGGAGTCTTCAGTTAGTAAAATGAGTTGTAAAATTATTCTTGGAAAAGAAGTCGCTGCACATGGGAAGCAGTTGCTTTCGCAGACAGAAGTCCTTAATAGTTGTTAATATTCTCCCCCCATGTACTCCAGAGCAGAAGTTTGTGTTTAGGATTTACAACAGAAAGCTTTTGCAGGATTTATTAGTCTTTAAAAGACATCATTTTCTGCTGCTTAGTGTTTGTGTATTTGTTTGCATATTTATAGCAAAGAAATTAGAATAATCCCCACCTCTCCCTTTCTCTACCCTGGGCTGAGGCCTCGTATGCCAAATCTCATCCAACACAGAGGTTTTCTATAAATGGGTAATAATAAAGCCCTGAAAATAGGTTTGGTATTTTTAATGGAAATGCTGACTTGACCTTAGCTGTAGAGAGCCACGAAAGGTGCTGCTGTAATAAAGGAATGACTTCATCAGGAAATCAGGAAATCCTCATTCAAACCTTCAAATATATAAATATCACCATTTATTCCATTGTGAATCAAATGATGCCATGTCCTGTAATTAAGGATGCTGGCAGCCAAATTGTATCATACACTTATTTCCATCACAGTACATTAATGGCTCAGCAACTTTGCCTTCTTGGTCACTTGCTCTGGCAAATGTCCTTGGAGCTTTGTTTCACAGCTTATTTCGTGGTGACAGAGTCTTTATTTATTCCCTACCTGAGGGGCAGGGATTGCACTAATTGCCTCAGGCCAAGTGCTCCAGAAAGTTTTATGTGCCACAGGGCAGCCACAGAACAATAAAAGAAAGTGGTGGAGCAGCTGAATGAGTTCCTGATGTGCTGATGGCAGGTGGACCCTGGCCTCGCCTACAACAGGCCTGGATGGGAAAAAAGCCCTCAAAAATTGGATGTACTGGCACCTGCTTTAAATAACTTTTTAAAAAACAGCTGTAAGAGTATTAGTCAGTGGAACATGGCAAACTGCTCCAGCAAGATCCCAGTAACATCAGTGACTAAATCCAAAGATGTCCCAGCAAAGCAAATTCAGACTTAAAAGAGCTGCCCTTGGGTCTGACGAAGGCTTATCCCAAACCAGCTGAGAAATCTTCCCACAGATTTACTGGACAAGTAAGCAGTCACTGAATGGCTATGTGAATTCAACAAACTATGCACAAATACCTGGGATCCCTGTGTCATGATGTTTCCCACTCAGGATAAATTTGTAGGGCCAAATCTTGACCTCATTGAGACTGTCACTACTACTCAGAGCAACATCAGAAGTCTTACTCCTCTCTCCTTTGATTTCTGGATTCTAGCAGCCTTGTATTTTCTTCCCAAGGGGCTAAACACAAACCACTGCATTGATGACTCATCAGCAAACATGCTAAAGGGGATGTCTTGATGCAGGAGAGAACAAACTTCTTTTAAATTTGGTAATAGAAGAGATTTTTCCAATCTCTGAAGGCTCCATACAAGTCTTGGTTCAGTCAGTTTGCTCACTTTTTTTTTTTTTCCCTCCAGTGTCAAGGGAAAGACCAATGTCTGTTCATCATTTGGATTAGCATTACTCCCTGAGATCATGAGTGGTGGACAAATAAACCTCTGAGGTAGTAGAGGAAGAAAACTGCATGTGCTCCTGCTTTCTCTCTCTCCCCCTGTTGACGTTGTGAGGAGCAATGGGATTTGACCTTTTCCTGTTAGCTCCAAGAAGAGCCTTCCCAATGACCCCAGAGTAAATAGGTCTTGTGTGGGTGACTATCAGTGTGGAGTGCTGGTTTAGGGAGTTCCCAATCCATATCTCAGTTCCAAGGCTTAGTAAGAACAGCCTCAGTTACGAGGCTCCAATTCCAAATGCCACTAGTGCACACCCCAGCACAAGTTTTGTGTGGGTTTCTCTTTGGTTCCCTCAGCTGAATCCTTCCCGTCCCCAGCCTGTGGCTAAATCCCTTCTTGCCAGTGTTAGTTACACCTCTAGTCCCTGTTCCTCCACAGTGCTTGGTGAGGTCCTCTCTCCTTATCTCCTCCTGGCTGCCTTCCTATGGGGGAATTCCAAAAGTAACACCTTTGGGGAGCACTATGCAGTGCGCTAAGGGAAAAGGAAAGGTTTGGATTTGTCCTTTGCTGTACCTGCCCAGCACTTTGCAGGTAGATGTGAGAAGATATGTGGACATTTTGGAATTGTTCCAAGCCTCCCTAGGGCCTTGAGTGGGACCATTTTCCCGTGGAACTGAGTGTGCCTTGGTGACAGGATGCTGGGGTGGGGATGCAGCTGATTCCTACAGTTACCCTTCAACCACCTGGCCAGAGCCAGCTCCCCAAAGCTGGGGATGAGTTGTGCTGTGGAACTGGCTGTCACCTGTGGGTGACACCTGTGGGTGGGTACTGCCACCACACAGTCTGAGATGTGGATTCTGCCAGCAGAACACACAGGGCGGCCCTTTCCCATGTCATGTTTCTTCACTCCTTCACAAATTACTTGCAAAGCCTTTCTTTAGAAATCATTGAATTTGTAATTTTACAATGCTCTTTTTGTGTGAAAAAAATTTTTGAAGGATTTCTGTATTTCCAGGAGAGCAATGGTGGTTTTGCCAGTGTCTTGTTAAGTTTATTTGTTTCTACTGCTGATATTTCTGCTGGTAATTCTGTAGCTAGAAAATGAACATGACTAAGGTGCCCATATTGTTTTGGGGCTAAACTGAACTGATAGCCTGCAGTGATGTATTGGATATTAGATAAAGCCTCTGAAATGTTTTTAGTAACACTCAGATGGTATTTAATTTACTAAAGTATTTATTCTGCTCCACTCTTCTCATTCAATTTTACATAGTGCTGAAAGTTAAATTAATTTATTGCTGAACTGAGGTGCTGGCCTGGCAGAGAAAACTGAATTGCTTTCTGAGCTAAATCACAGCAGGGTGAAACTGGTGTGGAAGGAAGAGAGCAGGATATGTCAGATGTTGATTTTGTCTGCCATAGAATAAAATGGATTATTCAAATGACTGCTACGAAGGACAAAGATTATTTAATTTTGAGATGTAAAACAGGATGAGCATTGCAAAAAGTCACCTGCAAAGCATGTGAAAGGGTTTGTGTGAGGGTGTCTGGGTCAGCTTTGATGGGCACTCTGGACTCCACTCTCTCCAGCACAAGTTTATAGAGATTTATTTTTCTTTTAAAAACAAGAAACTATGCAATATTTAGAGCTAGAGTGAAAAAAAGAGATGAGCATTAGGACTTCTTCTCTGACATAAGTAACAGGATGATGTTGGTTCATCCCAGCCAGCAATCTGGTACTCCCTGGCCAGGCAAGTAATGTGCAAATTTTGGTATTGTGTTGGAATTTCTACATCACTGCCTTTTGCAATGGCTGCTTCTTGTCTGTGTTCTCAGTAGTAAATATATCAAAATAACTGTGTATACATATTTCTTAAAAGCAAATGTCAAAATCACAGGCAGCAGTGGTTTTTGTGGACAACATTGTAAATTTACATGCATTTGCAGGAAGCTGGAAATGCTCAGACCCTCCTCCAGTCACAGCCCAGGGATTATTTTTTTCTTAGTGAAAGCAAAGCACAAATTCACATTTTATCACTGGGAATTTTCTATGCTGTTTTTGCTGCAGTCTTTCTATCCATCATGTGCCTTGGTTCTGGTTATTTACCAAATCCAATATTATACTGTAAGTACCTCTTCAAGCAAAGGATGAGGGTCCATAAAATGGTCCTTTATTCTTCTTACACTGAATGGATGCTGATGATCAACATACTTTAATCTGCCTTTGTCATTCGGTGTCTTTCCCACACTTGAGCCTATCTTAATATAATTTAAAAATCTCTTTGCAAATGTATCATCTCTTACACAAAAAAAGAAAAAAAAAAAAGGTGGGGGGGAAAGAAGTTAGTGGTTTATAGAGCTTCCTATCTAAAATTGTTAAAGAGAATTTTAACAAGGTCTAGTAAATCTGGTTGAATGGGAAATCTTCTATGAACATTGAACCAAATAAAACCTGCTCGCCAAATTCCTAACTGATGCAAATCAGAAGTCTCTGGAGTAGTGTTGCTTTACAACAGCTAATATCTATCCCTGTGCATTCTCTTTAATTCCTTCTGTGACTTGTGTAATTTAATATCTGTGAATGTTTAAGTAAATGAATTTTGTCCAAAAGGAAGCTTGCCAAAAACTTAAAATCACACAGCTATTTTCAAGTATCTTTTAATGAGAAATTGGTGCAGCTGTCTTGAAAACACTTTGATTTTCATTTTTTTCTTATTGCTTCAGCCTCCAATCAGAGGACACACAAATGGCTTAGTGAAAAATCTCACAAGATACTCACAGAGAAGTCACATTTGAGAGACAATTATGGCCAAAGCATTGTCAGCTGCTTTCCTGTGGATGGATGGAGAGTAGATGTGCAAGCTTCTATTGCTGGATGATCCATAAGGATATAGGCAGGATTAATGGATGTCTAACAGTAAGGGTGAAGGACTTTGGTGGTGCAGTGAGAGGCAGGTTCCAGGCTGGCTTTTCGCTCCAGCGGTGTTTGAGCAGGGTAAATCCCGGTCACTGCAAGGGATGGGCTCACCTGAGAGCCAGCCCGTGTGGGACCATCAGTGCCCCCGGGATCTGTGGGGATTGCTGGGGGCTCAGGCAGTAACTCAGCCTCTGCTCCTGGCTGCACACCGAGCTCAGGGAAAGAGCCTTTAAACTCAGCCCAGGGCGTGGCAGGCATTTAAAGGTGTCTTTTAAACTCAGCCCAGGGCGTGACAGGAGCTCCTGTTCTGCGCCGCTCCGAGTGTCAGCTCCTCTGCTTGGCCCAGCTTGAGCTGGGATGCCCCAAAGTATCACACCGAAGGAATTTTCACAGCCAAAAGGGAAGAACCAAATGAATTATCCCTCAAATCAACTACGGAAACATTTTCTGTGGAAGTGAACAAACGCGCTTCTGCTGCAAAAGAGAGCTGGGATGGAGGCGAGTGCGGGTGTGAAAGCACAAGGCCCGGGCGGCGCTGAGGCGCGGCTCCTGTGCCATGGCCCCGCCGCGGTGCCCGGCTGCCCCGGCCGCGGCACACTCGTGTGCACAGTGACATCTAGTGACAGAGCCCGCAGGGACAGCCACGGCGCGGACACCCGGCATTTTGTCACTGCTCTGACAACCCCGTGAGCTGCTCGTCCCTAAAGCGACCGAAACTCCTGCCTCGCCACGTTAGTGTTTGACCCCCAGCAGCTGGCTCCAACACAGAAGCTTAAGTTCACCGTCTTACCTTGGCAAAATGTACTTCTTATTCCCAGTAACATTTGTGGCAGCACTTCTCGGGCTTTTTTATTCCCCCCCCCCCCCCCCCAAAACCTTCTAATGTTACTTTACCTCCGGCAGGTGGATAAATGGACACAGAGGATGAGGGGTTTTTGGATCTATTACACAGCTAAATGGATGTGTTTCCAAAAGTAGATTGAAGAGGAAACTCTTCTAACAGTTCTCTAAAAGAAATTACGCTTTTTAAGTATGAAAGTTTGAAAAAAAAAACCAACTCCATGCTTTTCATTCTTTACTTCCTTAATTGTGGCCGAGATACCTCTGTGTTTTGGGATGGATAGACCTGTCTGCTTCAGATTTGTTAAATAAATGGCATTTTATTTAGGCCTGAGTAGGTGGTTTTTGCTTGGTTACTTATTTTCACCAGGCAAACACCTCATATTCCATAAAGGCTTCCTAACTGAGCCAGGTCTGGAATGCACTGGTGGATGTCACTGATCCTGGGAATGAGTAGAGGAAAGTAAATGTAAAGAAATAACCCAAAGCATAGAAAATTCAGTGGGATCAGTCAGGTGGACATTTCTGTTTTCTGTGGAGCCACCCTGCTCAGTCATGGCAGCCTGACTGAGCCCAGAGTTCTGTCCTTTCAAGATACATAGGGGTGGTTTTCAAACCTTATTTCTCAAGTGCCAACTCAGAGATACAAAGCTCCCAAGCCTCAACCCGTCCAAATCAGAGGTCTCCTATTGTCTCAAACATGAAAATCTGACTAATTTTAATTTAGAGTGAAAATTCATTAGCTTGCATAAACAATGGAAAGTAGAGACCCCAGAATAAAATTGCCTGAGAACATGCTTTATTTTAGGTCTAACTGTAGTTCCTTTGAGTTGAACGGGATCATTTAGCATTTAAAGAGAAGTACATGGTCCAGATTCAAGTGAACCACCTGGTCTTCCTGCATCAGTCACAAGGCCCTGAACCAGCACAGGTAGGGCACTTATTGACCAGTGTCATTCATTTTACCAGCACTGAAGGAATTCATGAACATAGAACAGTATTTTAAAACTCAGTTTAGATATTCACACACATTTTATTAATTTTTCCCGAAGGCGCAAATTAAGAGGGATGTGTTTTTCTCTGTAAGCACTTGAAGTGATGCTTAAATTCTTGGCTCTACATGATTGATTTTATTAAAATCAAGTAAAATGCAGCTTAGTAAAATAGTTTCTTAATTATTAAAGCAATTAGAGGGATCTAAGAAAGATCTTATTCCCAATAGGCTAAGTCTCATATAAAGCCTTCCTTTCAGTTTCCTATTTCAGTTGTTCCACATTCTTATAAGACGCCTACTAATCACCATCTAAGCCCAGGCAAACGCAAAAAGGGTGAAGTGCTATCAGAAGAAAATATTGAAACACCACCAGCCAATAGTTAGGCCAGTGATATGTTCCTACAGTCCCTTTGGACTGACCCAAGTACAGAGAAGGCTTTTCTTCCACCCACACAGATCTGGAGAGAGAATGGATCCAGTTGAAAGCTGCCCAGTAACACCAACAAAGATACTTTTTAGCCCGATTGCTTTTCTGGCTGTACCAGGCTGGTGCAGGAGATGGGCAGGAGAGCTAAAGTCCAGCTGGGAGATGCAATCTCTCCTTCTAGGGGCTGCTTGTTCTCTTGGCTAAAAGCATACCACTGCAAGGATTTAGCCAAGTTCAGCTCTTCTTTTGACAGTCCCAGCTCTTTCTCAGGTGTTAACCTTGTAGGCTTTACAGGGGAATCCTGCTGCCCGCCTCCACCTCTGCCAGGAAATATTTTCTGATCTGCTTTGTGGTTTTTTGAGGGGTATTTCCTGACACACAGTAACCAAAGCATGTGCTTTGGTCATCTGTGGATTTGGTAGCTCTCCTTAATAAGTGCATCCCACACACCTGCTTAGCCACAGAAGCACTTGGCCAGACACAGTGGGGCTGTGGAATAGCTGCAGTTGTGATAAAGCTCCCAAAGGGTCCTATAAAACTAATGGGGTCAAGAAAGTGTCACCCTACACAGATCCTACCATTCCCAGTGTTGTCATTTGTTTCTGTTTAAGTCTTATGCTGAGAATGGTAGCGGTTGCTGCAGTTCAATCACTGAACTGTACCTGTGATTAATAATTGCTGCAATATAAGATGTGTAAAGTTTTACCACTATGTCCTAGAGGGCTTGTAACAAGAATGACCAGTTTAAAGCCAAAGCCAGGAATGTGGTAATGAGTGCATAGAATGGAAATGTTAATTAAAACACTCTAAGGAGAGAGAAGGGAGGGGAGCGTTCCCATGTTATCATGTGATATCCCTGTGCCTATTCACAGAAAAAAGGAGAGCAAGGGAAGCAGGAAAAAAGAGGTGGTTGTACTTCAGCTACAGCCAGGAGCTCTGGGCAGGTTTAAAATCCATCTTTAATGATCCCAGCCTGATGAGCTCCCAGTGGGTTGCTACAGATAGGTCTGAGACACATCACACTGAGAACACCCTGGGAAAGCCGGCCCAGTCGCTGGGAGGGAGCAATTAGCCCGGCTCACAGGCTGAGATGCCAGAGCAGCTGCAGAGGATTGTGATTGCTAAGGATTAAATAATGCATGGGGTTCTTCTCTGGCTCGCTCCTGCTATTGCAGGTCCGTGCTTTCTAAATCAGTATTTTTTTTACACCTGAGCCTTTTCTAGTGAAAGCAGTGACTGTGAGTGACAGGCAGGCACAGAGCCCTGTGTCCCATTTGGCCCTGATGGCCACATTGTGCTGGTGGGACACAACACCCTGACACATTTCTCAGAAGTGTGTTAGATGTGTGTGAGCTGCCCTGGTCTGCTTAGGACTTCGTGTGTAAGGATCACTGGGAGGGCTGTGGGAGTCTGGTGCTCATCAGGAAAGCCCTGTGGATTATAGGAGAGGTGCCCTAAGCCCAGGGAGCCTGAAAGAGCTTGTAAATGCTGCCATAATTTTCTTACTGCAGGCAGTAAGAAAATTCTTACCCGGGCAGGACTCTCTAAGGAAAGGAAAAAGACCACTCCACCCACTAAAGAAGGCCAGAATCCATCACCAAAATTCTTAATAACCTATAGAGGTGCAAGGTACCTTCCAAGATTAAAAAGGCACGAGAGAGTCTTCTGCTTGGCTGAAGAGATCACCTCTGAACTTCAGTTGTCAGAATTCAAAGAATTCCAGGCCTTTGCAAACATACTTGCTTCTCAGATTGGAGACTTGCCCTCACCAGGGAGTGGAGAATCACTGATGCTGCGGTTTAATTTTAAATATCTTTTGAATTTTTCTTCCTTCTGTTCTTTTTTACATTTACTATTTTTTTTTATTTTTAATATATTTTTTCAAGTGGAAAATCAGTTCCTATAACTATATTTAATAGAAATGGTTTTATGTATGTGAGCTCTAGGATACTTCAGTTTAGCAGTTTATTCAAATCTCATTTAAATCCCAGCCCTAACCTACTTGAGGCAAAATAGACTTAGACTTGCAATCCAGCAGCCATCCATGTCACAAATGTGTTTTCTCCTTCACACAACAGATACTGATTTCACAAAATTCTGAAACAGGACTTAGTTTAACATATGTGCTAATAATCCACTTGCAGTAGATTTCAATATACGCTCAAAGTTAACTGTGTAGTTAAATGCTTGGCTGAATCATGACCTGTATAAATTATCCATTTAATTATTCTCTAGCCAAAAGAACTCTGAAGTTTTCTGTGGTTGCTTGCAGTTGTGTCTGAAATAATTGTTGGGAATCCAACAGAGAATTGCAGAGAATTGTCTGAGCCAGTTCATAGCTACTTATCTCCTGCCTCTCCCTGTGACATCTGGATCAGTTTCTGGTAATATCATCCTAAAGGAGGATGAGAAACCTGAAGAATAAATTAAGGGGAAGTTATGGAAGTTTTCTGGGCTGTAGCTTGCTGCCAGATGGTGACTCATGGTAGTGAGAGACAACAACAACAATGATTGTGGATTCATCCTAAGCCAGAAATTAAAATCTCTGCAACTAGGTTTGCATTCACAGATGAGCTTTTGCTAAATGATTTGGAGCAGAAGATGCACTACTCAAAAGGAAGAGCAGAAAGTATTCCAGATTTCCTCCTCGAGAAGGGGAGCATTCCATGGGACTTGAAATGTATTTCTTCTGCACCCCAAAATAACATAATGGCATGTAAGGCTTAGAGCTCAGGTTGTTGTACTCTTTCCCTTTGTAGGATTTTGTAAGCCAGTAGCTCAGAGAAACCTGACACATTTTCCGGGATAAATATTGTTCATCTTGTGGAATAAAACTTCCACTGTTTCTGCTTTTGTTTGCTGATTAAATATTAGACGATGTGCACTTGAGCAAAGTGTCATAATTCAAATCCCTCAGATATAAAGATACTTGAAACAGGTTTATGTCAGATTAGTTTTAATTAATTTCTATTCCCTGACTTGAAAACACTTAATTTCCCAGTATAACAGCTCTATTTAGTTGAAGCACAGGTGAGATGGTTTCAGTGTTCAGTACTTGATTTTACAGTATTGCTGTAAAATATATAATTTACGTTTCATATTCTTCAAAAATAAATGTTTTATATTTAGAGTTTTACTATGTAATGGTGAGCCCTTGCCACCTTTGCATCTCATTTTAGCAGTGGCTGACAGGACCACTGGATTTCCTTTCCAGTCAGGTTGTTGGTGCTGTTTAGGAGTCAGAGGCTGCACAAGGGAAAGGTGCAGTGGGGCTGGGTTGTTGCTTTGCTTTCACAAGTTCCTTCTTGAAAACGAGGAAATTGCATTACATTAAAATTTCATCCTGATTTTTGGCAGAGGCCAACTCTCCAGATAATCACAGGAATACAGGGAACAGGCAAGCTGGGGCCTATAACACAGGGGGGTTTCCTCTTAATTTCCCAGTCTGCTGGTCCTGCAGTAATTGCATGCTGATTTATCTAAAGGGAGGAGAATGTATGTGTGCTTCTTTCTCTAACTGCTAAACCTTGCCCAGAGGTCTTAATTAGGCCTTCATTTTGCCTTGAAGATTTGGGAATTAACTTTATGGCATCCTTCCCTTAAAACTTGTTTTGTTAATTTAGTGATTTCTTTCACCTTATCACTAATTTTGCAGTATTTCGGCTTTATTTGCTCTGCATGGGTGTGTGTTTATAGCAATGCACTGTGGGCCAGGTCATGGTGGAGCTAAAGTCTGTGCTAGATTTGACTCAAAGAGTGACATTTTAGTTCAGTTTTAGAAGAAAAAAGCTTTTTGGAAAAAAATCAGTTCACATCATTCCACTTAGGGTCCTATTCCATTATTGTTGCCCCTACATTTCTCAATGGCACAAGTTGTGTATTATTATATTTGTTGCATCTAAGAAAGGACAACAAAACAATCTGAGCCCTGCAACATGTTAGTGAGGAAGAAGGAAAAAAAAAGATAAAAATCTTTCAGGGTTTTTTGCTGTCATGTCAGTGCTGTTGCACTTGTTCAGAGATTTGTGCTGTTCTGCTTCTTCAGGAAACTGATGAAGATACCAAAGGAGGGAAATACTTGAGGAAGAGAGAACACACCAATGGAAGTGAAATGTTGCTAAGATAAAGATAACTGACTTTGCTTTGACTTTTTTTTTTTTTAACAGCAGAAGTTAGTGACCTATATAAAAATAGTATATAAGTTTGCTTTGCTTCTTTGAAAAATTTGAACAGAGTATTTTTCAATTTTACTTTATAAACTATTTTTCAATCCATTCCCTCTCCGTCTACTAACTGAAATGGATGAAAAAGAGAACAACCAGGTAAAAGTGGGCACTGATGAAATTATATCACCAAATGTATATAATGACCTTGTAAAAGCTGGTCCCTGCCTTCCCTGACATCTTTTTTCCACATTTCAACATCAGGGGATTAGCAAAGGTGCATATCACAAAACAATAGAGCTTTAATTAAATAGGTTAATTAAAGAGAGGCAACCTCTAACACAACTGGGGTAAGGCTGAGGATTTTTGTGGTTTGGATTCCAGGTGATAAACCTTTGCACTTGGCATAATTTTGGTGATACCGAGCAACAGATATTTGATGCTACAAACTCTCAACTCCACATAACATCAGATTTGATAAGGATCATATTTCAAGCTTTAACAGTGTTAATCTTTAAACTTAGGGCTTTGACTGAAGTCTTCTGAAACTTTGCATGGGGATTGTGATTTGACTAATGTGAATGTATGTGGTCAAGCCTGAGTTTCTTCCTTGTACAGGTTTTGTTGGCATTGCCATGTGGTGTTTGTTGTTATATTTAATTTCCATACATGAAAGGATTTGGACTATTGCTATTACCTTGATATTAGTTCAGATATGGAAAGGGATGGCTCAGTGTCAAGTTGGTGAACAGCTGTTGAATTCAGTTCCTGAATTCTGATGCTATCTAGAGCAAGAAGTGCTGGATAGCTTTGGACAGTTAGTTTAAAACTAATTTATTCTCTCCTTAAATGAAAAACCTCCTTTAATAATATAGGTCTGATTGCAAGACTAAGTGTAAGCTCTGAAACAGGAAATTTCTCTCATCTGTAAAATACAGTGAGTAATAGTGATCAGTTATAGCTTTGCAATAATTCACAC